>NC_090928.1:1267286238-1267588665 GCF_040938575.1 Ambystoma mexicanum | reverse complement strand
AGACCGCACCATGTAATGTTTTAACGTTACAAAAAAAGCATGGAAATGCTACTTTTTACATGTAACAGTGCTCTTCCATTGAAACCAGTCCATGTATATTGTCGATGGACTGCTTTAGATGGAATTGCACTTTTACATGTAAAATATAGGTTGCCGATGCTTTGGCAGACAATGGTTTGTATTAGATGCTTTAGTATGTGGACGGTTTATTTTCGATGCTATCACTATAAACTGGACAAATCCATTTTGATTTGGTGAAAGTACCATCTATCACTGGGCTAATTCTGGACAAAGCACTGGAATAGAATCCCACCTTCCATCATTCCATCCTGTTCTTCCACCATAGCTTGGCTGTTCCAGCGACCTTTGGACCTCATGGCCTCTGACGCTGGATGCACTACTTGTTGTAACACTCATAAACCTGGCGCAAGAAGAAAGGGGTCCGTCTTTATTTTATTCTAGCGTAGGAGGTGTTGGGAAGTTCCTAGAAAGATATAGGCCGAACACTGTGTCAGGGTTCTTTCTGTTGTAGGGATACTGGTCTCCCATAATCTCAACACAATCTTGGGTATATTGCACTCATTCGCAGCGACAAAGTGTGCAGCTGCTTCTTTGCCACAGTACACGTTCACAGGAATATAGTACACTAATGTGACTCTCCTGCCCTGGTTTTATACACACACACATTTCTGAGGCTTGTGCATCTGCTTAGATCCCATGCTATGCTTAGGCCGACATTAGTGGTAGCCGCAGAGGATTACATTTTTTGTTTTCGAAACTCAAAGGGACGGTATACTATCCCTAGTGTGACGTCCACTGTACCTATGGTCCTTCACACGTCGAGGTCCCTCATTTTTTTTTTTCCCCGCCATCGTAGTCGGACATTTATCGCGGAGTTCCTTCTTGGCTGACACCATTACTTAGTAAAAGTTTAAACTTAGTTTTTCTTTCTGTCCTTTCGACAACTGTAAACCGCAAGACCTCCGGCAACAGCTTTCGAGGACAAGACCATCAATTGAATACAAAGACTCGTATCTTGATGAACTTTGCAGCCTTCCAGGCCCCACCGGGCCTCGGCGCTGCACAGTAGGGAGAGCAGGGGGAGGTTCATATTCCATCTCACTTAGAGAATGTATATTCCCCTACACTCCCATATATTTCACCAGACTGCCATCTTTATACACAATGGCAATCACTCCTTTTAAATTCTGTTTTTCCTGTAACGGGAAGTTTCCTGGAAGGATTCCAACCGGGTGTGTAACCTTTGCCTTCCTAAGGACCTAAGGAAAAACAGTGAAAGTCTTGCAAACTGTTTAGTCTAAAAACTTTAAAGGACCACAAGGCTAAACGCTGGGCTCACCACACCATGCAGACCGAGTTCACCATGGACCTTGAGGGAGCCTCCAGCGATGGCAGCATAGATATCTTAAGTGACGCCAAGGACGATCGGGACCAGATGGATTCCCGCGTGCGAGGCCCAGTCTCCAATAGGCAGGCCGGCGGTTCTGCTACAGAGACTACACCTGGCGGCGCCGGCACTCTTTGTTCACACACCAAGCACATACACCATGGCCAAAAGTCGACCACGCCGTCGACCGATAGGCCACACGCAGTGTCGAAGGGAAAGTGCGAATATTCCTGGTCCTCTGGGCCATTGCGGTCATGATCACCACATGACAGGTCCCCGAAACAGATGCCAAAGTCTGTTTCGGACACCACATCCAAATCTGGGAAGGCCTTGAGTTCCGGCGACCGGGCTTCGAAAGACTTGTCAATGGTTCCGGGAAAAAGCTCATTGAACAACTTCATTAAAAAACACGTCCCTGACACACTACTGAAGCGAGAACATCGAAAAACTCTAAATATTCGACGCCCCAAGCCTCAAAGTCACAAGGTACAAAAGGTATTGATTATTCTACCCCTGAGGACACCCATTCAAGGGCAGTGCATCATAAATAGACCCATGGGCAAGAACCCCCACCTACACCTTCTCCCTCTGTGTTGCCAAGCTCCTCGAATGGACCCCAGAACAATTTGATAGGGTCATGAGAAGGTCCAGTTTTATAAATGTCTTTGATGAACACCCAGTTCAACTCCACAACCTTCAGGGCCCCCCTCAGGTCGAGTGTCATGGTCATGAAGTCAGGGGCACAGGCATGCAGGGGTCGCATGCACAGGAGACCTGGCTGGACCCTGTCCTGGTGCCTTGGGCACCAGGCTCATGAACAAAAGTAAACCAGAACATACATTTAACACCAAAAAGATTTTATTATGGACGTAGCACTTCAGATAAATTAACCTTGAACATTCCATCCATTAAGCAGGATGCATTAACCTTGAACATTCCATCCATTAAGCAGCCCCAAGTGTATTCTTGGGTGTGGTTGCTAATGGATTGCCTTTGCACGCGCTCTCTCTCGGAGTGGCAGGGTGTGGCTGATAAGCCGGCCCTAATGGGTGTGCCCACGATCTCAGCTGTATAAGCTGCCCCGATCCTCAAGACAGACGCTTCGCGTTATTCTGCACTTGCAAGCAGCGTAACGCTCACCATCGCCTGAGGTCAGACTTACTTTTGAATATCCTGCTTCCTGCCGGCATACTTACCAACTTGGGGAAGCTGTTTTTACCTGTACATCCCTTCGGCGAACCAAGTATTCATCTTTACACTTTCTGGAACGCCGAAATCTTCATCTTGGCACCGCAGCACGATATGCTCCATCTTCGACAGCAGCGCCTGCAAGGAAAAACAGAAGACAAGGTTAGACATTGAACAAACAGTCAGTTTAAGGTTGCTCTTCGCCATACTTCGCGCTTTCCTTAAACCATCACTTACCTGCTGTCGAACATTGCAGTAGCATCCATCTTCCATCCGGCCGCGTCTCGTGTCTCACAGCTGCATTGAGGCTGCATTTCCATCTAAGGGAAGAAAACAGATGAGACATTATTGCGGGCATAAATGGGAGCAACATATAAAGACATTAAACAGAACGAACAGCATCACAAGAGCTTAAGAAAGACTTACCAATCATAAGGAGAAGCATAGTCGCAGCTGGACTGGACTAATCCTTATCAGGGATCAGTGAAGGAACTAGATCCCATTCGACGCGCCCCTGCCAGAAGTGGCAGGACGGAGAGGTTATCTTCCACAATTCACAGGTGAGCTTTATGGGCTGGCGTATGCTCACAGAAACCGTACTTTGGGGGTGAAGGGTTCGAGAGGTATAACAATCACAGATTGGCAAACTCACACACTCTTATCTCCACGCAGGAGCAGTATCACCACGTACCACCGCTCACAGCTTTTCTACTGAGGGAGAGGCCTGAAGGGGATGATTCGAGTTCAAGGATGGCTGCAACCGTGCCCCAACGCCTCCGCAGAGACCAGGTGAGCTTAACAGCGAGGCAGCAAGCAAACAGCCCGTCGCCAAGAGAGTCCACCTAGATGCCACGCAAGCTACTGCCTAGTCCTATCAAGACCTAGGTCAAGCGAAATATATTTATGACACTCAATGCTCACATGACGCTGGCTCATATTCAGACTCAGAGGACCAAGGAGACACCGGGGACGTAGACCAATACTATGATGATTATAATGTATAGACCATCCAATCTCCAGACCTCACCGACCAACCGGTGGCTGACTCCTCGGTAGACAATCAGCTGCAGTACAATGACCTGCTCTTAAAGGCTGCACAACATTTTAAGTCAGGTACCCAGGAAGCTCAAGTCGATAAAGACTTCGTAGATGACATCCTTGGGAATCCTTGTGGATAAACAAAATCAGCAGCACAGTTTATTAATTTGCTTCAATCAGTTCGGAGGCGTATTCAGCCCTCACTGCTTACCCCCAATCTGACGAGGACAGTCAACCCACGCATCGAAAAGATGTAGTCACCACCACAAGAAAGAGAGCGGGAACACATCTAGCCTCTGCCGAAGCCCCTCCTGACAAGGAGAGTAAGAAAATCTACACCATGGGCCGGAAAGTAGCTACCTCGGCTGCCTAGAATCGCGAATAATACTGAGCTATTATACAGCTACAATTGCCACAAGTGGGACGAGATCTAAAAAAAATTGACTCTGTTCCAGAGCCCCTAAAAACACACCATCGCTGAAGGGAGGCAAGTAGCAAGCTGCAGCCTGAAGAATAACTTGGACGCAGCCGACAACGCGGGACGAATTGTGGCAGAAGGTACACTAATCAAACGCCATGCATGGCTCCATCAATCGGGTTTCAAATTGGAGACACAGGCTACCCTTTTAAATATGCCTTTCAAGCCCAACACTTTGTTTGGAAAAGCGGTTGAAGACATGTTAAAATGCGCAAAGGAGGAATAAGACACCAAATTCCTTGGTCAACTCACTACAAGCCCTTGGGCTCGAATACATGCCGGTTTAGAGGACAGAACTCACGAAGGTCCTCGGTTACAACCAGGGTCGGCAGGTTTCATCCTAGGGTTCTTCACAGGGGCAGTCCTCCCAACAGGGCTTTCAAAGGGGCAAAAGAAGGTCCAGAAGTAAGTGCAGATCCTCCTCCTGAAGAGGGGGCTCAACCCATCCTAAGTAGTGACCATCTGCTACAGGTTCCCTCCCATGCATATCCAGTAGGTGATCATATTTCTCACTTTAACCACGCGTGGGAGGGGGTCACGTTGAATATATGGGTATTTTTCACTGTGGCGGGGGCTATTGCATCGAGCTAATACAAACACCAGCCAACCACCCACCAAGTCAAACTACACTGGAAGAACAACGCATCCAGTTAGAAGAAGTCAAAGCACTGCTACTTAAGGACGCCATAGAAGCGAACCAGGTAAACGAGGGTATTAATTCAATGGTACTTCCTTGTGCCAAAAAAGACCTAACCATGCGCCCTGTCCTAGACCTGCGCCCTGCAAACACCTATGTCAAGCCACAGAAATTCTGCATGACAGCGCTACAGGAAGTAATCCCACTGCTAAAACAGGGGGGGACTACATGGCAACCTTGGATATGAAAGATGCATACTTACATATTTCAATGCTCCCAGTACACACAAGATTCTTGCGCTTCAAAATAGCCAACCAACAATACCAATTCAAGGTGCTACGCTGGTAGTGGCAGCTCACCTACGCAGAGAATCAATCCCAGTGTACCCTTATCTGGATGACTGGCTAACAGGGGAGTCACCCAAATTTGCAAGCAAAATACCCAAAGAACAATCAGTCTTCTGTTCCAATTGGGATTCTCAATCAACGGCAAAAAGAAATCAAGTCTCATTCCAAGCAAAACAAAACAGTTCCTCTGAGCCGTCATAAAGACAGAAAAGGGGCTAGTCTTTCTGTCAAACAAAAAAGTGCAAAACTTACTGCTGCAAATACCTCAGTATCTAGCTGGTTGCATAATAACTGTACGCGAGGCAATGCATTATCTGGAGATGATGACTTGTTGTATTTACCCGGTCCTGCACGCGCGGTTGTGCATGCGCCCAATGCAAGAATGGTTAGCGAAACAGTGGTTTCAGTCAATCAGTCAGTGGGGCGATCTAGTGGTTGTTTCGCTAACCCTAGTTCAAGCACTACTCTGGTGGACAGAGGAAAATCTGTTGAAGGGAGAGCCTTTTCACAACCATACAGTGCAAGCGATTGTCACAGCAGAAGCATCTCTCACTGGGTGGGGAGCCCATTACCTTCACCACACAGCACACGGGCCTGTGAACCAGTATCGCAGCCCAAAATAACATAAACCTCTTAGAGCTACTAGCAGTGCTCAAAGCCCTACAAGCTTTCCAAGTGCAGCCGTCGGGGCAGACAGTCCAAATCGCCACGGACAGCACCACTGCCATGTTTTTACATAAACAAGCAGGGGGGCACACACTCTCCAAGTCTGTCCAGGCTAGCACAAAAGATTTGGAAGTGGGCACTCAAGCGGAACATGCTCTTGACATCGTAACATGTTTCAATTTCGATTACTCCCTTTCTGGGCAAACTCCTGGAAAAGCTGGCCATCTCTCTGCTTAACCTTCATTTCAATTCTGTGGGCTGTCACCATGACCACCAGTCTGGCTTCAGAGCTGACAGCAGCACGGAAACTGCTCTCCAGAACATCCGTGAAGATCTGCTCTTCAACCTTGACTCTAACATTCCCCTCTGTCCTCATCCTCCTCGATCTCTCTTCTGCCTTCGACACGGTCAACCATACCATCCTGCTCAACCGTCTTCGTGATAACCTGGGCATCACTGATCAGGCTCTGGCCTGGCTGACTGCTTTCC
Source organism: Ambystoma mexicanum (assembly GCF_040938575.1). Lineage (NCBI taxonomy): Eukaryota > Metazoa > Chordata > Amphibia > Caudata > Ambystomatidae > Ambystoma > Ambystoma mexicanum. Next base: position 1,267,582,414 of record NC_090928.1, on the reverse strand, counting down.
TCTCTGATCGACCCTCCCAGGTCCAACTTGGTTTCTTCCTATCATCTATCTTCCTCTCTACCTGTGGTGTTTTCCAGGGGTCTAACCTCTCGGCCTGGCTTTTCAACTAATACCTGGCAACTCTCGCCCACTGCATTGCCATTTTCTGCTCAAATTTCCAGTGCTACGCTGACGACACTAAACTCCTTTTCAGGCTGCCGTTAGCCACCTCCTCTCCCCCTCTCATCTCTGATTTCATAACTGCCATTCAAGATTGGTGTGTCTCCAATGGTCTTTGTCTAAATGTCAGCAAGACGGAGATCCTCCTCATCGGCACACCTTCACCATCCTTTCCCCTCACTCTCTGGCAGGCCTCCCTTGGCCCTCCTCCTACCCCCACCTGCGAGGCTAAGAAGCTCGGGGTCATCTTTGACTCCACACTTTCCTTCTCCGCCCACATCTCTGATGTCTCTTAAAAAGTCAAACTTCCTACTGCATCTCCTCAGAGCTACTCTGCCTTTCCTCTACTTCCCCCAGAAGCTCATGGCCTCCCAAGCTCTGGTTCTCTCTAGGTTGGACTATTGTAACAGCCTCTTTCTAAATCTACCTGCCTCTACTCTCTGCCCTCTGCAACTAATCCAGAACAGAACTGCGAGACTTGTCCTTGGCCTCAAGCCCTGGGATCGTATCTCTCCATCTCTGAAATCTCTCCATTTGCTCCCGGTGGATGCAAGGATTTAATTCAAAACCCCCTGCATTGTCCACAAGGCTTTCTGGGGCCTGGGTCCAAAATACCTTCAGCTATCCCTCTGCAAATACCTCCCCTCTCGAGCTTTTCGCTCCTCTACCTCTAACTTCCTCAGGGTCAGTCGTTTTTCAAAGAAACAAGCTGGGGGTAGATGTCTGTCTTCGGCTGGGGCCTCCCTCTGGAACAGCCTCCCTGCCACTCTAAAACTTGAGGAGAACCATCTCCGGTTCCGGAAGCACCTCAAGACCTCCCTCTTTGCTTCTGCCTTCGCTCCCCACCTCCACTGCTGATCTGTTCTCTCTTGGCACCGTGCACCTGGCCACCCTCTGTCCTCCGGGCCCATGTACCTGCTCACTGTGCCACTCTCCCGCACTGCTTCTGGGCCACCCCTTGCACTGGGGTGTGTATCTGTACCCATACAGCCCCCCCCTTTCTTCCTGCACTTATCGGACCTACCCTGCCTGCTTCCTTAAACCCAGCACTTGCCACTTGCTGGCTGCACTGCCACGGTTTGTTACCTTTTATTATTTATTATGGATCTGTTTCTCCTTTGCTCCGCGCTTTCTACTTCTCCCCCCTTCCATGCACTTTCCGCCTCCCCCTCTCCCGTGCACTTGCGTGTTCTCATTGTCACTGGGCCTAGTAAGGCCATTGTTTTGTTCTCCCCTGTTCCCCTTTCTTGCCTTGTCGCGCTCTGAAACACGTGTGTACGAGCGCGATAGAAATAAAATATCAATATCAACATCAGGGGAACTCAATTCTCTGGCAGACTCATTAAGCAGAGATCCTCTACCCGAAGAGCACTAATGGCAGCTCAGCAGAAACATCTTAGATAATATTTTCTCCTTCTGGGGCTATACTCCCTTAGACCTTTCGCCACAAGCCAAATCACACAATGCCCAGACTTTCAACCATGTTTCCCCAACCTGGATGCAAGGGGAACGCCCTGTGGATAAACTGGTCAGGGAAATTTGCCTATGCTTTTCCCCTAACACTGCTACTGAGCAGGATAGTTAACAAAATACACCAGGAACATGTGACACTTATCCTAGTTGCTCCTATGTGGGCGAGACAACCTTGGTTTCCACATCTGCGAAAACTGCTGATGTGCGATCCAATCAAACTCCTGTGCCCCTCCAACATGCTCGCCCAGCACGGGGGTGGTCAACCTTACAGCCACATCCTCAATCCATGAGCTTGCCAACTTGGCTCCCGAATTCAGAGAGTTTGGCCGTTTAAAATGATCTCACAGGTGTATAATAATAATAATAATAATAATAATAATTTATTTGTTGTATAGCGTTATACACCCATAGGTCTCAGAGTGCTCAAATAACAGAAGACATTATTTTCTCATACAGTGAGTGGAACTCATTTTATCACCCTGCCGGGGTTCGAAACTGCGCCAGTAAGTTTGGAAATCCTCAAGGAGGCATACAAAGCAAACACCAGACACTGTTATTTTAACAAATGGTAAAGATTTGTAATATGGTGCCAGTCAGAAAAAGGTAAACCCGATTGTATGTAGTCCATCACACATTCTTCATTACATGCTCTACTTGCTATACTCCGGTCTAGTATTCAACTCCATCAAGATTCGCCTAGCGGCTCTATCCGCGTACACCACTTCTCAAGCAAGGTGTCATGGTGGAAAGTCCATGTCATTAAGGCATTCATGGAAGGAGTAAAAAAGCCCCCCCCCCTCCCACTATTTGAACCTTGCTGCCAGGGTGGGATCTAAATATAGTACTCGAAAAGCTCATGCCCCCCACCCCCTTTTGAGCCTATGCACAAATCCAGCCTTAAACACCTAACCTACAAAATGGTGGCCATCACCTCCGTAAGAAGAGTCTGTGAACTATAAGTTTTGTCAGTGCAAGACCCTTTCTTTGTTGTCCACAAAGACAATTTGGTACTAAGAACACACCCTAAGTTCTCACCTAAGTTCATATCAAAGTTCCATGTCAACTAGTCCATTGAACTACCCACTTTATTTCAAAGCCCTTCAACCCAGCTTAGAAAAACCTCCAAACACTAGCTGTAAGGAGGGTGGTTCTTTACTTTGTAAACAAAACAAAACCGCTACGGAAAACAGACCAACTGTTTGTCTCCATATTTTCTGGCAGGGAAGGGCATCACGTTTCCAGATACGCCATCTCCAGATGGATAGTGAAATGCATACAGCTCTTCTACTCTCTATCAAACAAAACTCTCTTTCTCACCAAGAGATCACTCTACCAGGGGTACAGGAGCTACTTTGGCCTTAATTTCAAACGTTCCGCTGGATGCCATTTGCAAAGCAGGTACATGGAGCTCTAGTCACACTTTTACTCGGCACTACTGCATTGACACACACTCTAAAGCAGATTCGCAGGTGGGAAAGCAGCGCTAAAACATCTATTTGCCGCTGTACTTTCTCACAATCCACCACCTTCTCCAGACACTGCTCGCTAATGTATGCATAGCATGCGTTCTAAGCAGATCCACAAGCCTCAGAAGGGATACATTACTCACTGTAATTGTATTTCTGATGCTTGTATGTGCTTAGATTCACATGCGCCCACCCTTCCTCCCCTGTGGAGTAGAAGGTGTATAGATGTTTTCTGGCTTTATCTACTCTTATCTGCTTTACTACATCTGTACTCGCACTACACTTCATGCAACCTCATGTCTGAAACAAAACAATCTGAGGGACCTCGACGTGTGAAGGACCACGGGTACAGTGGATGTCGCACTAGGGATAGTATTACTGCCCGCCCTGTCGATGCCCCTTTTCGAGTTTCAAAAACAAAAAATGTAATACACTGCGGCTACCACTTGTTGTCGACATATACCTATTAAGTGAATCTAAGCAGATACAAGCATCAGAAATAAGATTACAGTGAGCATTGTATCATATATATATTTTTTTTTTCTGGGGCTTGTGGAATCTGCTTAGATCACATGCTGTGCATAGGCCGACATCTAGTGGAAGCTGCGGAGTATTAGTTTGTTTTTCGAAACTCGAAAATTGGGCGTCGACACAGGGCGTGCCAGTAATACTATCCCTAGTGTGACGTCCACTGTACCCATGATCCCTCGCGCGTCTAGGACCCTCAGATTGTTTTTTTCCGCCATGCTGGTTGGAAGCACTGAGCGGAGTACCCTGACTTAGTCAGATTTTGCTAATATTGTTATATATTTCCCCGTTTATTCCACCTCTACGTTGAGTCTCCGAACATCGACACTCGACGCCGGATCAGAGAAAATTCAACCGTCTGACTACAGTGACGGATTTGGGCCTCAGAAGGCCTCTGGCCTCGGCCCGGGCCTCGGAAGTCCTCTGGACTCGGCCCTGCAAGTAGGGAGAGTGGGGGGTGGCACATATCCTACACTCTGTTTAATATAGGTACATGACTTATATTCCTATACTCACAGCCCGCTGCCATAGGGTGCGTATGGAGGGTACCCCCTTTCAATTTTTCCCCAAGTGCAACCGCAAGTATCCTTGTGTTGACAGACACGCCACGTGTAACCTCTGCTTGCCGAGGGACCACCCGGAGGCGAATTGCAGAGCGTGTAGTCGGTTTAAGCCGAAGACCCTTAAGGACCGTTCGACAAAGCGTTGGGCCTACCACGCCAGGCGACAAGAGGCCATGGCCGCGGAGGGTGCCTTCAGTGATGGCAGCAACGCCGTACTTTCGGACGGCGAGGGCAATGTGGCGTTGATCGACAGCCAAGCACAAGTCCCCGACCTCGGAAGACCCCCGGCGACACGAGCGCTACCCACACCACTTCCAGCAAACAGAAGTCCAACCGAGACTCGACACGCACGTCGAGTTCTTGGCAAGAGGCACGTAGAGAACGGTCCACCGAGTCGGTGTCCTCTGGGCGTTTGCATTCGAGATCGCCTCATGACACCAAGCAACCCTCCACTACTGCTAAAAGTGCCTCGCTCCCCTTAGTGACTGAGGTTCGGTCGTCGGAGGACGATGCCGACCTCTACCCCCAAGCCGCACTCCAGGAGTCGGCGTCTGCAGGCAGCGGCAAGGCTGCTACCGAATCCCTTCCTCTCTCCAGAGACAGGGACTCTACCCCCAAATTTCGAGGCCAGGCATCGAAAAGCTCTGATAGGGCCCAAAAGTCGGGGAAGCACTCTTCCACCCACGGGGAGGGGGGAAAACAACGAAGTAAGCAGTCCCAGCCTACTTCCACTCCTAAACTACATTCTACTCCACCTAGACAGACGGACAAGTCTCAGACCCCTGTCCTTAAGGCCCCTGTTCAAACCAGTAGGTCTAGTCAGGATAAAACAGGGAAAGCGCTCCAGGAAAGAGTTATTCCCAGTTCAAAGGAATGGTCCAGTGAGGACATAGACAGAGTAATGTCAAGGATGTCATCATTGGCAGATTTCTATGCCAAGAACCCGGAACACTTTCTCTCCTATACACCAGAAGGGTCAAATCCCTCAGGCTCGAAGGATCCAATACCCCCAAGTAGGAAGTCCCGGGGTGAAGCACCAACTCTATCTTCAAACCCCTTCTATATACAGCCCTATTCTCAATACCAGGAAGATCCATCCTTTGTTGAGGATCCAGATGTGGGCATGTTCGAAGAACAAACTGGGACAGGCTATTACGGGGATGATGAGGACCAAGAGGAGGAGGAGGAGGAGGAGGAAGAAGAGGACGACCCAGATACATACAGGGTAGATTCCCCAGTAGAGAAAGAGCCCGCGGTTACCGACTCCCCGGTCGACAACCAACCTCTCCTGAATGAGGTCCTGTCCAGAGCAGCACAGCACTTCCACATTGACACCCAAGGTGCTCAGGAAGAGAGGGACTTTGCAGAGGAACTGGTGGGAGAAAGGAGACCTGTTGCTCAGGCCATCCATATCCTTAAGTCAATACAAAGGAGGATAGACCCTTCCCTTGTTAACCCCAATCTCACTAGGGCAGTAAACCCCAGAATTGAAAAGCTTTTCAGGGCAGCCCAATCTGACCCAGCATACATAAGGGGACATCTCAAACCGGACTCCGTGGTTGTTACAAACACCCGTAAGAGGGCGGGAACACCCTTGTCATCGTCCGAAGCTCCCCCTGACAAGGAGAGCAAGAAGATTTATGGCTTGGGCAGGAAAGTAGCCTCCACTTCCGCCTACCAGGCAAGGATTGCAAACTCCACCACCCTGCTGGCTAGTTACAACTGCCATCAATGGGAAGAAGTCGCGGCTCTCATAGACTCTGCCCCAGAACCCTTAAAAAGCCAATTGGCACGAGTTTCGGCCGAGGGGAGAGCAGTATCCGGTTGCATTTTAAAATCAACCTTTGATTCCGCGGATAACGCCGGCAGATTAATTGCTGAAAGCACGGTGATCAAGAGGCATGCTTGGCTACGGCAGTCTGGTTTCAAGGCCGAGACCCAAGCATCATTGATAGATAAGCCGGTGGAGCCGGATCTATTGTTTGGAAAGGCGGTCGAGGACGCGCTGAAGAATGCCAAGGACGAGTACGAGACACTCAAGTCCCGAGGGCAACTAACCAACAAACCCCGTAACCAGAGAGGGAATGGCAATTTTCGTCGGCCTAGCGGACAAAACTCCCAAAGAGGCTCTAACTATTCCCAAGGCCAGGGTACTACATGGAACACTAACCAGCAGTCTACCCAGAGTTATGGTAGGGGTAACAAAAGAGGTCGTGGTAGGGGTAGAGGCAGTCCCAATAAAGGAGGGGGCACGCCTCCACCAAAACAGTGACGCTCCGTTCAGGGTCCCTTCTCACGCATCCCCAGTAGGGGGACGCATTTCCATCTTCACCCAAGCTTGGGAAGGGATCACATCAGACAGATGGGTGCTGTCCACAGTGTCCGTAGGATACTGCATAGAACTCCTAGAGCGTCCCCGAAACCACCCTCCACGACAAAGAATACACTCCTTAGACCACCAGAAGATCCTACTCGAAGAGATCGAAATTCTTCTCGCAAAGGACGCGATAGAACTCGTCCCGGGACACCAGGTAAACAAGGGTATTTATTCAACTTACTTCCTTGTGCCAAAAAAAGATTTGACAATGTGCCCAGTATTGGACTTACGGTCTGCAAACAAGTATGTCAAGCCCCAAACATTTCGCATGACTACTCTCCAAGAGGTAATTCCCCTCCTAAAAAAGGGGGATTACATGGCAACAGTGGATATGAAAGATGCCTATTTTCATATTTCCATGTTCCCAGCGCACAGAAAATATCTGCGCTTCAAGGTGGACAGTCAGCACTACCAGTTCAAGGTACTGCCCTTCGGGATAGCCTCGGCTCCAAGGGTATTCACCAAGGTACTGACGTTGGCGGCGGCACATCTACGCAGGGAGGCAATCCCAGTGTACCCTTATCTGGACGACTGGCTCATCACGGGGGAGACCCCAGTAATTTGCAGGACAAACATTCAAAGAACTATCGACCTCCTCTTCGAATTGGGCTTCTCCATAAATGAGAAAAAATCACGTCTGGTGCCCAGCACCTCCAAGCAGTTCCTAGGAGCTGTTCTAAATACTCGAGAGGGGTTGGCTTTTCCTTCAGAGGAAAGAATTCGGAATATACTACTGCAAATTCCGCAATATCAAACCGGTCGGCAGATAACAGTACGCAAAGCAATGCCTTTGCTGGGCATGATGGCGTCATGTATTTACCTGGTCCCCCACGCGCGCCTGCGCATGAGTCCCATGCAAGAATGGTTGGCGAAACTGTGGTCTCAGGCAAGTGGTCAGTGGGACGATCTAGTGGTCTTTTCGCCAACACTTGTACAAACTCTCCACTGGTGGACAAGAGACAATCTATCCAAGGGGAAACCCTTTTACGATCCCGAGATACAGGCGGTAGTCACGACGGACGCATGCCTGACAGGATGGGGAGCTCACCATCTCCACCACACAGCTCAGGGTCTCTGGTCTCACACAGTGGCCAAGAATCACATCAACCTGCTCGAGCTTCTAGCAGTTTTCAGAGCATTTCAAGCGTTCGAGCCCCACCTATTGAACCTATCGGTGCAGATCCGGACGGACAGCACAACAGCCATGTTCTACCTGAACAAGCAAGGAGGGACTCGTTGCCAAATCTGTCCAGACTTGCCCAGAAAATGTGGATATGGGCACTCAGACGGAACATCTTTCTGTCATCTCAACATGTTTCAGGGGATCTCATTCTCTAGCGGACGCTTTGAGCAGAGATCCCCTTCCGGAGGAACACGAATGGTGTCTACACAGAGATATCGTAGAAGATCTCTTCTCTCAGTGGGGTTTCCCCACTATAGACCTATTCGCCACAAGCAAAAACACAGTGCCCAGGATTCGCATCCAGGTTTCCCCAACCACACTCCCTGGGGAACGCCCTGTGGATGAACTGGTCAGGGATGTTTGTGTACGCTTTTCCACCAACTCCTCATCAGGAAGGTGGTGAACAAGATGAACAGAAAGTCGATGACGCTCGTCCTAGTTGCTCCCATGTGGGCGAGACAACTGTGGTTTCCACACCTACGCAGACTCTCGGTGTACGATCCCATCAAACTCCCGGGCTGGTACAACCTTTTGTCCCAGCACCAAGGTCAGAAGGTGCATCCTCAACCCAACTCCATGAACCTAGCAGTATGGCTCCTTAGGTCATAGAGTTTGGACATCTCAATTTACCACAGAGGTGTATGGACATCCTAAAAGAGTCTAGGAAACCGAACACGAGGCATTGCTACTTCGACAAATGGAAGAGATTCGTTATCTGGTGCCAGTATAAATAAATCAACCCAGTTGATTGCACTCCTTCCACAATCGTGACATACATGCTCCACCTGCTGGACGCAGGGTTGGTTTTCAACTCACTAAAGGTACACCGGGCAGCACTGTCAGCGTACACCACCTCACATAGCAAGGTGTCGTGGTGGAAGGTACCCGTGGTTAAAGCCTTCATGGAGGGAGTAAAGAGACTTCATCCTCCTATATCTAACCCACCACCAGGATGGGACCTGAACGTGGTGCTATCTAAACTCATGGGGCCCCCCATTCGAGCCCATGCATAAGACAAGTCTCAAACACCTGACCTATAAGACTGCCTTCTTAGTAGCCATTACATCCATAAGAAGGGTCAGTGAAATTCAGGCTCTGTCAGTGCAGGATCCTTTCTTTACTATTCATAAGGATAAGCTGGTTTTACGGACACACCCTAGGTTCTCACCTAAGTTTATTTCTAAATTCCATGTAAACCAGTCCATCGAGCTTCCGGCTTTCTTCCAAAACCCACAAAGCTCGGCTGAGGTTAAACTACACACCCTAGATGTGCGTAGGACGGTCCTTTACTACGTAAACAAGACCAGACCGCTTAGGAAAACAGATCAACTGTTTGTCTCCGTAGCCACAGGCAAAGAGGGAGATCGTGTCTCTAAGGGTGCCATCTCCAAGTGGATTGTCAACTGTATCCAGTGGTTACTCTCTTTCTGACAAAACTTTGCCTTTTACCCCCAGAGCGCACTCGACAAGAGGCATTGGGGCCACTCTGGCTTTCATTGCAAATGTTCCCCTTGACACCATTTGCAAAGCAGCTACTTGGAGCTCTATTCACACTTTTACTCAGCACTACTGCATTGACACCCATTCCAAGACAGATACTCAAGTGGGACAAGCGGTTCTAAGACATTTATTTGCTCATGACCCTTCTCAATTCCCACCTCCTTCTAACACTGCTCGCTAATCTATGCACAGCATGTGATCTAAGCAGATTCCACAAGCCTCAGAAGGGAAACATTACTCATCGTAATCGTATTTCTGATGCTTGTATCTGCTTAGATTCACATGCGACCCTCCCTCCTCCCCTCTGAGAGAAGGCGCATGGATGCTTCTAGTCTTATCTTATCTATCCTCATGCTACCTCATGGCAGAAAAAATACAATCTGAGGGTCCTAGATGCGTGAGGGATCATGGGTACAGTGGACATCACACTAGGGATAGTATTACTGGCACGCCCTGTGTCGACGGCCAATTTTCGAGTTTCGAAAAACAAACTGTAATACGTCGCACCTTCCACTAGATGTCGGCCTATGCACAGCATGTGAATCTAAGCAAATACAAGCATCAGAAATACGATTACGGTGAGTAATGTTTCATATATATTCATACGCTTCCCATTGGCTACCAGTATTCGTTCTTTCAAAATTCTCTGGGATCTGGCTCCTAGGACCTTTTTGTTCTGTTCTGGCATCACTAATTCTGTCAGCCTATGATCTTCAAGACCTTTCTTGAGTCTCTTGACCTGTGTCTGGATTTTCTAAGGCACTTGGGACTTTTGACTCACACACTCTGTGCTGCTGCCTCCTAAGGAAGTCCTCTCCATTTGTCTTTCCTCTCTGGCCTTAAGTTCCTGCCTTTGTGTCCCACACTCTAATCCCTCTTCTGATTAGTTTTGGTCCTTATACAGTTGTGTGGCTGTTCCTGGAAATGGTTAAGGCAATTACTGCAGGTCCATGGCTTCCATAAAATCCAGCGTCCATCTTAGTGCGGCTAATGTCCAACCTTCTTGCCTGTTCCGCTACAGCTCTCTACCTTGGCTTCCAGTGGCACTCCCTTGGACATGGTCGGCACTATCTTTGTTCGGTGAAATTCAGACAGCAAGTATGGATTGTACAGCAGTCTTTGGGGATCCCTGCTCACAAGCTGCACCCCTTTGCAGCATTTTACGGTGTTCCTTGTTTCGATTGCCACAGCAGGCGCCAGTCTCCCACCTCCCTGAAGGGGGATCCCCTCTGGCAACATTTCCATCATTCTGTTTCACAACATTTTCTTTTTTTTAAATGTCTTTGTGAGTCTGGTTGTTCTTACTTAACCGTACACAAAGTTTTGTCACGTTAGACAATCTTGACTTCAAATTGGTCTCTTAGAATGTATAGGAATGTGCACAAAATTATCCTGGGTCTTCAATTTACCTCTAAAGTATCTGGGGCAAAAGCAGCCTTTGAGCCCATGGTTTCCGCATGTGCATACTGGGGACAGTTTGTCAACAAAAGGTTAACTCTGTTACCTTGCGTTCTGAGGATCATCAAAAGGCCTGGGACGACTTCAACTCCTGTCTTGTTCTACCTTCAGGTAGTGCATGGCTCTGACAATTTTGCCTAGGTTGGCCAGCTTTCCTGGGTTGCAGAGTCCTTTCCAGGCCTTGGCACAGACTCTAGCACCTTATGTTGTCGGTCTATCCCTCTTCACTGCTGGATCTGGACAGGGAAGGAGAACACTGTGGTGGCGGTTATAGGTTAAAGTTTCAACTTTAACGAATGACAAAAGGGTCCAGTCAATTCGACCGAAAAAAAGATTGAATTTTTTTTTTTTCTTACCTATACTAAATAAAAAAAGAAATATGCATTTTAAAAAAAATGTGATTCTTTTGTTTTCGGTCGAATGCACTCACCTTTTGGCATTCGATCCTTTTGATTTCGTAACTTTAACTGGACACCTATGGTGGCAGAATCCCATTTCCCCCTGGGTGGGCGCAGGACCATTAGGCAAGGGTTAATCAAACCATTCTGATTCATTAGTGACTACTCTAGTAGTCAGGCGGGTTTTCGTCAGTTATTTTTCTGTGGTTCCATGCCTTTTTCCTTGGAAGCAAGCTGTATCTTTTATCTTTTAGAAGTTGCCAATGTGTCAAGTGAGAAAGGCTATGACTCATACAGCAACTTCCTGAGAATCTATCACTTCAAGTATTTCACGTGGCACACTTAGTGTCGACGTAGCTGTACATGCTTTTTCCCCTTTGCTTGGAGCTGCATCGGATTTGAAAAGTCTATTGGCAATTCATTAATAGTGTTTGCGTGGTGGCATCCATTTAACCAATGAGGTACTTTGGTGACCATGTGGAGTCGAGGCAGAGGGTTGTTGGGGATCAAGTGTACTAACCAGAATGTCTCACATGTCTTGGACGAACCACCTCCCAACACTGGTGTCAACCAAGATCCAAGGAAAGCCACCACAGTTGGGTTATCCACGCTGGTGGTAGATGTGTGTTTAAAGCAATCTAAAGGTGACTGGAACGTTCTCTCCATGTCATTGCCTTAGTATCTATATAGAAGCCCCCAAAGTATTGACTAACCATTGGCTAGTGATAATTGTCTATTGGCATTTAAAAAGGGTATGATGTGTGTATGTGGAGAATTGAGAGAGTGGGCGGATATTGCTCAAATTGTATGCATCCATGCCTTGCTACAGTGAGAGGAAATGTGCAGGGGACAGCCCCGGGTGTGTATTCGTGCCCTGCTGCAGTGAGAGGAAATGTGCAGGGAACAGCCCAGGGTGGGTATCCATGCCCTGCTGCAGTGAGAGGAAATGTGAAGGGAACAGCCCAGTGTGTGTATCCATGTCTTGTTACAGTGAGAGAAAATGTGCAGGGGACAGCCCAGTGTGTGTACTAATGCCCTGCTACAGTGAGTGGAAAGGTGCACAGAACAGCCCAGGCTGTGTAGGAATGCCCTGCCTACAGTGAGAGGAAATGTGCACAGAACAGCCCAGGGTGTGTATCCATGCCCGCCTACAGTGGAAGGAAATGTGCAGGGAACCGCTCAGGGTGTGCTTCCATGCCCTGCTACAGTGACAGGAAATTTGCCAGCTCAGCACCCCTGCTACAATGAGAGGAAATGTGCAGGTAACAGCGCAGGGTTGGTACTAATGCCCTGCTACATTGAGTGGAAATGTCCCAGGACCAGCCCAGGGTTTGTACTAATGCCCTGCCCCAGTGAGAGTAAAGGTGCAGGGAACAGCTAAGCATGTGCATCCATGCCCTGCTACAGTGAGAGGAAATGTGCAGGGAACAGCCTAGGGTGTGCATTAATGCCATGCTACAGTGAGCGTAAATGTGTAGGGAACAGCTAAGCGTGTGTATCTGTGCCCTGCTACAGAGCATGGATCTAAACCGCATTGGATAAATGGCTGCAATTTCCAGAGGAAGGATCCTCGCCTCTACTAGAAATGGAGGGTGCAAGCAATCAAAGTGCAGCAGACAAAAACTGATAGGGGCACACAATGTGCGGTGAACATCGATTGGGGAACCTCCACAGAATGTGGCAGTGAAATTGGTCTGGAGGGTAGAGCCTAAGCCTCTGCCTGAAGACGGCATGGCCCAGGGATACACACATACGATGCCGACAACTGATGATTATGCCGGCTCCCTATAACCATCTTGTTAGGAAGACTTTCTCTTTGCTGCACCTTTCCTTCTATTTTAATAGACCCCCGGACCTTTTGCTTTTATTTTTAATACCGACCTGTACTTTTTACAGTGCAGTTAATCCTTAAGCTTCACTACACTGTCTTTTGCTCATCTGTTATGGGAAAACTGACATGTCCTTCATGCTGTCCGTACTGGGAAACATTGTTTCCCATAGTCTTGCGACTTTGTTACATTTCTTTGTAGTAACTTGTTTCACTAGTGGTAACTTTTTATCATTGTACCAAGCATTTTACAATGCAGTACAATGGAGTACACTTTTTGTTTTACCATCAAAGGGTTTTTGTTACTATAGGTGTGCTAAATGGACAAGCTGGTGGCAGCAGTGACTTTTGACCATTTATTTGTTGCTTTTTGTATTATCCTTACTGTGTTTACCGCGTTTGGCTACTAACTGGCTAGTGTCCAAACATGGCCGTACCACATGGGTTTTTTCGCTTGTCCTTTGACCATCTTGTTCTTTAGCCTGCTTCCTTGCCTATGAGGTGAGGAAAATCCTTATATGGACTTCCAGTGCCTGGGGAAAGCAGAAGCCTTTGGCATGCTACTGGAGGGCTATGTGTTTTTGCTGGCAGGATGTGGGCTGGGACTGCCTGGTCCTAATTCACAAACTGCTTTAAGTGTGTCAGAGTGGTATGCATGCTTGTCTCTGGGGAATTCTCACTCCCTGCATGCTGAACACTACTGCAGCTTCTGTTTACAGCTGTTCAGGAACTTTGAAATCAATCTGAGCGTTACGCTCGTTAGCCACACCCACACCGGAAGTGCCGGTATAAACCAACGCGTGGATCAGGACTATGGTGCTCGTCTCTGGGGAATTCTCACTCCCTGCATGCTGAACACTACTGCAGCTTCTGTTTACAGCTGTTAAGGAACTTTGAAATCAATCTAGCATGACGCTCGTTAGCCACGCCCACACTGGAAGTGCTGGTATAGACCAACGCATAGATCACCCTTGTGGAGTTAAGCCTGGCTGGAGTAAAGGGCGGTCGTCTGCTGTTAGGCTGTTGGGCTTGTTATGGCGAGCTGATACCCATCACAGCCCGTCACCGTGCCCAGTAATCACTGGAGGAATGCCCAGTGCAAGCTGAAGGATTGGAAGTAAGCAACCCACTAAACTTACACATAAAAGATCTCCTGGTTGGGGGGTGCAGAGTTGGACTAAGGCCGCTCCTTAAGCTGTCGGGCGTACCCAATTCGGGCGGTCACTTGGAATTGAAACTCTGGACATAAGTGGAGTTGATTCCTATCAGCAAGCTGATTAATCTAGCCTATCTAGGATAGTTATATATTTAACCATAGGATCAATTTAAAATGTGTCTGTTTATTTTTGATAAGGTTGTTTTTTATTTTTTTTAAATCCATGCCCCCTTGCATATAGTTTTTTCTTATTCTCCTCTTCATATGGTGATATTGTTTGATAATCCTATACGCCTATATTTTAACTTAGTTTGGGACTGCAAAGATTCCTTCTCCCCTACTATGCTTGGGTAAGGATTGTTAACTCCAGCCTCCAGCTTCTCTTTTTCTCTAACAATATTTGTTGTTTAAAAGCACTTTGCACTTTAACCTTCAGCCCTCTTTTGGCTGGTAGGGAGAAAGATTTGTTTTTACTAGTTGTGTTATCTCTTGGATTCCTAATCTTTGGAGGCTGTGAGGTGGTTCCTCTCCTTTGGGGTTTATAGGAATTCCTTGCCCACGGTACATAACTTGGGTCCTTCCTTTCATCTATCTTCCTCTCTACCTGTGGTGTTCCCCAGGGGTCTAACCTCTCGCCCTGGCTTTTCAAACAATACCTGGCAACTCTTGCCCACTACATTGCCACTTTCTGCTCAAATTTCCAGTGCTACACTGACGACACAACTCATTTTCAGGCTGCCCTCTGCCACCTCCTCTCCCTCCCTCATCTCTGATTGCCTAACTGTTGCCATTCAAGATTGGTGTTCCGTCAATGATCTTTGTCTGAATGCCAGCAAGACGGAGTTCCTCCTCATCGGCACACCTTCACCATCCTTTCCCCTCACTCTCTGGCCGGCCTCCCTTGGCCCTCCTCCTACACCCACCTGCGAGGCTAAGAACCTCGGGGTCATCTTTGACTCCACCCTTTCCTTCTCCGCCCACATCTGAGGTCTCTAAAAAGTCGAATTTCTGACTGCACCTCCTCAGAGGTACTCTGCCTTTCCTTTCCTTCCCCCAGAAGCTCATGATATCCCAAGCTCTGGTTCTCTCTAGTGTGGACTATTGTAACAGCCTCTTTCTAAATCTACCTGCCTCTACTCTCCGTCCTCTGCAAATAATCCAGAACAGGACTGCGAGACTTTTCCTTGGCCTCAAGCCCTGGGATGGTATCTCTCCAGCTCTGAAATCTCTCCACTGGCTCCCAGTGGATGCAAGGTTTAAATTCAAGACCCTCTGCATTGTCCACAAGGCTTTCTGGGGCCTGGGTCCAAAATACCTTCAGCTATCCCTCCGCAAATACCTCCCCTCTCGAGCTCTTCACTCCTCTACCTCCAACTACCTCAGGGTCAGTCATTTTTCAAAGAAACGAGCTGGGGGTAGATGTCGGTCTTCGGCTGGGGCCTCCCTCTGGAATAGTCTTCGTGCCACTCTAAAACCTGAGGAGAACCATCTTCGGTTCCCGAAGCTCCTCAAGACCTTCCTCTTTTCTTCTGCCTTCGCTCCCCCTCTCCCCTGATGTTCTGTTCTCTCTTGCCACTGTGCACCTGGCCACCCTCTGTCCTTCAGGCCCAGGTACCTGCTCACCCTGCCTCCCTCCCGCACTGCCTACGGGCCACCCCTTGCACTGGGGTCTGTATCTATACCCATACAGCCCCCCCTTTTCTACCTGCACTTATCAGACCTACCCTGTCTGCTGCCTTACACCTAGCACTTGCAAATTGCTGGCTGCATTACCACTGTTTGTTGCCTTTATTATTTTTTTATTGTTATTTATCTGTTTCTCCTCTGCTTCGCACTTTCTACTTCTCCCTCCTTCCATGCACTTGCGTGTTCTCAATGTCACTGGGCCTAGTAAGATCACTGTTTTGTTCTCCCTTGTTCCCCTCCCTTGCCTTGTCGCACTCTGCAACACTTGTGTACGAGCGCGATAGAAATAAAATATCAATCAATCAATCAATTCTGAGTAATTGGACTACTCTTATATTAGAAACATGGTCCCTTTTTCGGGCTCACACAATCTTAGGTCAAAGAAAGGTAAGAAAAATATTCCCACACCAAATTCAAAACAAGGAACTTTGGTGTTGGGTAAAGCAAAAAACACAAAGAAAAGGGGTAATAAAGATGCTAGTCATAAAAGTTCTGTTAAATGTGCATAAGAGTAACCGAAGATACTTAGTTTTTTAACTATAAAAGAAAAAGTGAATGTACCTGAGACAGTAGAGCTCCAACCCCCACTATCAACAGCTCGATGATTGATAACATTTCACTGTTGAAATTAGTACAGAATCTTAGACGGCAATCACTCATAGATTTGGATATCTCTGCGGTAAATGAAACCAATATGAATAACGTTATTGGAATAAACTTCTCAGCTACACCGGATTTGGAAAAATGTGCACAGATAGATGTATCTAATGAGAGTGATGTGTCTTGGAATGATATTGGAAATTCCTATGAAAATAAACCAAACCGGGTAAGGTGCAGTGAAAGTGAAAATTCACTTAAAGACGGGGAGAAATGTGATGCTCTGACGACAATGATGGATGTTCTTCTGACCATCTGCGCTAAGTTGTTAAAGGAACAGAGTGACATCAAATCATTGGTACAATAGACTGTCGATAACACCAGAACCCTTGGGACTATGCTAGAGGAAAATCGGGGAAATGACTCTCAAAATAATAATTTGAATGAAGCAAATGTAGCTTTAGGAGATCTGAGTGAATTGGTTATGGCTGCTGAGAGAGAGAATGCGAAAGGTAACTCTCAGTTAAAGACACACATCAATGGGACCTCTTCCTCTAAGGGAAATATGGAGGAAGTAATAAATGCAAGTGATAGTGTTACTGAAATAACTGCGTCCCAGGGGTTAAATAGACGTACTAGACGCAAAAGAAAAAACAAGAGATCTACCCGAAACAAGGTGGCCATGGCTAAGGTTAAATCACATAAGAGTGTTAAAAGCAATACCTTGGCTCTAGCCACCACAGCCCCATTAGATTCTGAATGTGTCGAAGTGGGTAACCGCTTTGAAATTATTGAATGTCGGCGGTAGTTGGATGAGGGAAAAACAGCAACAATTAAAGTGAGGGGTTTAGATAACTGGTTGAGGGGTAAAGAACAGACCATAGACTAAATGGTATCAGGTGATGAAGTACCATTGAGAAACAACATTAAATATGTTAATATTCCTATGAATGAAAAGGTTATGTTTCTTACTAGTAAGGAGAGGGAGATATATACTGGAACGATTGGCAATGAATGGTAATCCTAAAGCTAGAATGAATAACTTTAATGGAAAGAAAGATGAAACCCAATTCACAGTGGGGAAAAGTATAAAGCTCAGTGAAAAAGCTACATCCGATGAAAGATGTTTTTAATAGGGCTTGGATATAGAATAAATTGTCACTTATCCCGCAGCTACAAAATATTAATTCAGGGGACATTGATTCTATTATTCTGCCCAAAATTGGGAGTTGGGAAAATTGGGTAATCGCACAATTTAGATCTGCAGTATTCGTAGATTTAATACGGGAATACTCTAATGGTGTATGGGGCAACAACTATGATATTGTGATATGCCATACCTCAACTCACCAAGTTTTGAATGATAAAAATATGGATTTGGGTGTGACCTCAAAAATAAGTACTGATTCAGGATGTAACCAAAGGGAAGTGCAATTCTTGGAGGGTAGTATACCTATTGTAAACTGAGATGAGGCATGTAAAAAGAAATCGCCCTACTGTCTTGGAATAGTAGGGGTTTTCATTCCCTACTCCACATGGATGGTATACAACTTCTGTTGGACAGCGACATATTTGCCCTCCAAGAAACCTGGGTATGTGGGGAAATGCTACTGGAAGGATATAATATATGGAATAAAGCAGCCACTTAAGGGTAAAAAGGTCGACCGATTGGAGGCCTGTGTATTGGGGTGAAAAACCATATCTCATACAGACCGTATGAGAAGTATGGGAATTCCCCTTTTGTTATGTGTGCAGTTATCGATAAGGGAAGCCGTTTAGACAAATTACTTCTCATTAACATTTACTCACAGCCAGGGGGAAAAAACATGTTGGAGATGGACGACTTTATAAAACCTACCATTGAGGGATGGTTATTGGAATCCCCGGAGTCTGAAATTTGTATAGTAGGGGACTTTAATGCCTACTGTGATACTGCTAAAAAGGAGATGGACAGGTGTCAAGAACTGTGGGATGATTCACTCATCATTGTACCAGCGGAAATACAGGATCACTGTTTGGTTGGGGAAAGAAAATCTCCAAACTTTACAGGGAACTCGATGGTTGAAACTACTGTCTAACTGGTTGTTAAATTATCTGGAACCTAATAATGGGACAGGTACTAGGGAAACCTGGACAAATGGGAAGGTTGGGTACCGACTTGATTACATGTTTGTCAATGAAAGACTAAGTAATTCTAGTGTCTCGTTCGAACATGTATCTACCCCTCTGAGCGATCACACAGCCCCTAGGGGAACCTTTATTAATGATCAAAAAATACAGAGCTGGGAGGTCGGAAAGGTGATAAATATAGAATTTACGGCTGGAGGAAACAGGATCACGTGGTCTGATAAAAACTTACATACATTTAACAGACTGTTGACCGGCTTATCATCGACAGCCAGGATATTGCTCTCAATGGTTTCAATACGATCACTAATTTGCTGGGTTTGATCCCTTTTACTTAAGAAGCGGCGTGCCGGGATTGGAATGACACCGTCGAAGATGCCCGCAGAACAGAAGGAGCGATGAATGATGGGCAGAAGCGCTGCAAGGTAAGGCTGTTCCTAACGGTGTTCTTGTTCAGGAGCTGAGCGCAGAAGAAAGATGCAGGCCTACTGGAGACCGATCCGAACACGGTGAGTGCCACGCTGCAGGTGCAGAAAACGCAAAGCATGTTTCGAGGGGATTGGGGTCCTCCGACGTATTCCATATCTGTGACAGTAGTCACCACAGCTGTGCTGCTTTGGAAAATCTTTTGGCGTCTGCGTCGATGACGTCGATACGCTGCCCTCGAGGACCTCCTCCGACGGCCGACGTCACTGGATGTTATAAGTAGGACGCACGACGCCCGTAGCCTCAGTTCCGTTTTTTCCGCAAATGTGTTCGCTTCGGAGATCTCGGCGTGCCTCGACTCTTTGGAGTTTCTGTTCTGTTCGTTTGCGAAGTTTAAGTCTTCAAGATGTCTACCTCTTCTTCCACCCCGCGTCCGGGCTTCAAGAAGTGCGGGGACTGCGGGTCCAAGATGTCGGTGACGGACTCGCACAACGCCTGCCTCTGGTGCCTCGGGGAGGCCCATGACACGGATGATTGTGCCGACTGCCAGTCGCTTACGTCCAAAGCCTTGCGGGAGCACAAGAAGAAACTGTCGGTTGGTAAGGTGTCCAAGCCCCGGAAGTCGAGGTGCACGGGGCTTTCGACAGACGATTCGAGGGGCGACTCTCTGCATCGTCATCGGAAGTCCAGTGGGTCTCAGTCCCGCAGTAGGTCCCGCCACTCCTCTGCCTCTTCGAGGCATTCCGGAAACGCCGTCACCGTCCTCATCCGAGGACTCCGCCCGTCGGCGGGTCGCTTGTCCCACTAAGCATGCAACGCCGGAGGAATGGGCTTCCTTCGGTAAGAAAATGCTAGCGATTCTCGAATCGCAGGGCACTGGTCCGTCCGCGCCTCCTAGTGGGGTCGCACGTGATCGGACTAGAGACACCGCGCGTACGCCTTCGGTCTCGGGTGGTCAGCACGATTCGCGGGAGCGGTCCCGCTCGGACAAGGGGAATCGGTCTAGTCATGCCCGTTCCAGGTCCCGGTCCTCGACGCGCTCGAGACCGTGTGAGCCTGTGATGTCTTCGAGGAAAACGTTGACGCCTGTGGCGCCGAGGTCGCCGAGGAACTCTCTTGAGGCTCCGCCTCCGAGGAAGTTGTCGACTCCATCAGCGCCCAGGATGTTGAGGGACATGCTTGGGGCTCTGCCCTCGAGGCCTGTTACGACGCCGTCGATGCTATCGACGCCGAATCACTCGACATAGACGCCCTTCGAGTCTGTGGTGTCGGAGGTGCCCTGGGGCACGGTGGTACCCCCTAGAAAGGCTCTGGCCAAGGTCAAGCATGGCTTTGTTCCCCATTCTGTGCCCGCCATCTTGAGTACATTTCGGAGGTGGATGAGGGCTCTGATGATGGCATGGTTCCTGATAAGGTGCTAGATGAGATTCTCTCAGGCCATAGCCAGCCATCAGTCCCTGCACGACGCAGTGGTCTGGACACCTCTCCGGAGGCGGAGTTTTGTAGGCCTGAGCCTGGCACCCATGCCGACTCCTCGTACCGGCGCCTTATGTCTAGGGTCACCGAGTACTTGTGGTGGTCTGCTCCCCCAGGGGATTTTCTTCAGGGTGACCTCACGGATATCCTCGACCAAGGTCCACCAACTGACCCGGTACTGCCATTCCATAGCGACCCCTGCTACTTGACCAATCACCCCACTCCGGAGAGTTTGGTGGTGCAGGCGGCTACGGCCCCAGCAAAGCAGGCGTCGTATCCTACCATCCCTCCTAATACGGACGATAAGCGTTTTGAGGGTTGGGCGAAGAAAGTGTTTTCTTCAGGGGGTATGGCTCTTCAGGCGGCCAACTCCGTATGTGCCTTGTCACGTTTCATGCACACTCTGTGGAACTGTGTTTCCTTAGCGGCTGAACATATTCCCGAAGGGGACGAACAGGATTGTTTTCTTACTATGGTCCAGGATGGCAAGGATGCCATCAGTGAGGCCGTTCAGTCGGGGTTGGACATGGCAGATTGTGTCAGCCGGTCCATGGTGGCGAGCACCGTAATAGGCAGGTTTGCGTGGTTGCGGAAGTCGGGGTTTGCTCCTGATGTGTATGCCCCTGAAACCCGCAAGCCCAGCCCAGACTCTGGCTTCCTTTGGGACTTCCCACGCCCCAGCTAGGCTCACCTGGGCTCAGTCCTGGTAAGATCATGGTAAGCGTTAAATACATTGTCCATTTATTTGTCTCTGAGATGCTGAGCCATTCAGTACAGGGTGTGGCTTTGGACTACTTTTCCTGAGAGGCAGGATACGATGAAGGGGACTATTCTCCTGGAACTACTTGCAAGGCTATTTAAACCGCACCTTGCAAATAAACACGCTTTGCGTTAATCTGCACTCCTGCAGCGTAACGCTTACCGTGTCAGTTCTTGCTTCCTTTCTTTCACGCCCGTCCAGAGTCTTCTATCCATCGGCACCTGTGAAAATAGAAGAACAAGAGTTATTCATGCATTGAAGGCCTTACCTGCAGAACATCCCGATCTCACCTTCACACTTATCCAGGGGATGCCACATCTGTGGAAGATCAGAACAGAAGGTACCCTCTCGGGTAGCGAACGCACCTGACTCAGCCTCCTCCAGGAACTCCAGCGAGCAGTTCTCCATCATTCTGCATCGCGCCGCATCTTGACACCGTCAGTCAGACCTTCCATCTTCTTCCTGGAAAAGCGCCACACCTGCCGAACAGAAAAGACAAAGCAGGTTAATCGCACACAAGAAGGCTAAAATAAAGCGAACTATTAGCGCATCTCGCACAGCGCTCTACTTACCGGCAAGAATCCTGCACATCATTGTCAGGAGAGTCATCCATCATCCGAAAACCGCTTTTGTGCCGCACCTGAAAGACTAAAAAACAAACATTAGATATCTTGCATGCAAGGACATAAGGCAGCTATTTCAAGGAGTTATTGGAATAGAGACTTACCTGCTTACTCCGGTCCATCCACTTCAGCAACCTCCATTGGATCAGTGAAGTAACTCGATCCTGCCAGAGAGTGTGCAGGACGGAGAGCTCACCCATATAGTAGACAAGGTGAGCCAGGGAAAGAGGAGGATAACATGGAAGGAGGTGAAAACCAAAACCAGCTCCACACAGTTGGCTAATATCTTGTTTCAACTTGCAGACGAGCATCTCCTGAGGCAAGACAGAAGGGAAGACGCAAGCAGGCCCTCATTAAGCAGAACTACACCAGTGCAGACATCATCCTTCGTACACGAGCACGCTCCCGTGGAGACCAGGTGAGCGTGACAGAACGCAAAGCCTTACACAAAATCTCTACCTGGGCGCCATGGAAACCTCGGAAACAGATCAGCTAGCTCAGCTTTTGGGGGAACTCTGGGCTGAGGTACCTTCGGCTAGGCAGGAAACCAATGCCTTACGAAGGGAACTGATTGTAGCAAAGGACAGCACTGATGATCTCGCCAGACAGTTGCTCCAGTCACAGAGTTAAAGGACGTTTTAGCTCAAGTGGTTAACCCACCCAGACACTGCGCTGAGTACATAGACTTGGTGGTCCAGCTTGACAACAAACTGCAGAACCGTAAGGCTGATCGTGCTAGAATCGATTCAAGGGTATTTGTACGCCCCAAGGAAAACTCCTCCAAGACCACCGACGTGTCAGAACCCATGCAAATCGGAGGAGTGTGTGGCCCATTATCCAAGGCTGAAAGAGATAGGAGAAGACATCAACTCGGCGATTGACGCCATTGCGCCGCTGAAACTCACTAAATCTAAACCTATTGCCCATCTGACCACTTGGTTCACTCCCACGCAAAAAGCCCTACGCAAAGAGAAACGACATGCAAAAGCCTGTTGGAGAAAAAGCCCTTCTCCCCACAACAAAAACCTTCTCACTGCCCTTAATAACAGCTAAAAAAAACAAATCATTCAGGCAAAAAAAGAGACCTTTAATGACAGAATCAATAAAGCGAACTCGAATACCAGGGAAATCTTCTCCATTCTGAGAGAATTAGAATCCCCAATTGCACCCATAAATTCTTGTACCAAAGACAAAGCCTGGTGCACTAACATTCAAAAAGCCCAAAGCAACAAAATCACAAAGTTACAAGACCAAATATTAGCCAATAAATCTGCCCTCCACAACATTGCTCTCTCTATGCAAGAAACCATCCTCCAGGAACTTGCCGCCAACCAAACTCAACCCCTAACCAATTTAGCTTTAGAGCCATCTCTACTGCGGAAACTAAGAACATCATCTTGTCCTTGAAACCGTTCCGATGCCTTGGTGACACCTGTCCAGCCCCAATTATTAAAGAGGCTGCACACAAACTAGACCCCTTCGTCGCATCATTTATTAACTCCTCATTTAAATCATGCTCTTTGCCAACCAACCTTAAAGATGCCTGGTTATTACCTCTCCTAAAAAAAGTTAACCTGGACCCCAATGTCCCAACGAACTATAGGCCCATAACAACTGTCCAGTTCCTCCTTAAAATCTTAGATAAAGCTGCATATCTTCAGATCCAAGCTTATCTGGAGATCAACAATCTACTAGGGACAAGACAATCAGGATTTAGGCCAAGACATGGAACCGAAACGGCTCTCCTTGATCTTAAAAACCAACTAGACGAGCGCAAAGACAGAGGAGACATCGCTATTCTCCTACTCCTAGACCTATCAGCTGCCTTCGACCTGGTAGATCACAAGTACTTTGCAATCACCTCAAATCGGCAGCCAACTTCTCTACAAAAGCCACAGCATGGATAAATTCATTCCTGGACCAGAAAACCATAAGAGTCTTCTCACCTAAATCAGCAGCGGATCCAGTCCCCATCACCTGTGGAGTCCCTCAAGGGTCATGTGTTTCCCCCACGTTATACAATATTTTTACAAAGCCTCTCTTTGATATATTGGACAAACTAGGGGTCTCATATACCAACTATGCCGATGATACCCAGATTCTTATCCCAATCTAGGATGACTATGAACTATTGAGCCCTCATCCTCTCCAAATTAGACTACTGTAATGTACTGTACCTAGGCACCAGTAAACATAACATCAACAAACTCCAAACCCTGCAGAACAATGCCCTTAGAGCAGCCCTAGGAATTCCCAAAGGGCAACACATATCTGCCCATAGAAGAGCCGTCAACTGGCTTGCCATCAATGACTGTATCAAATTTAAAACTCTGAACATTACACACAATTGTCTGAACAACAAAGCTCCTGCATACCTCACAGAAAAATTCACAGAGCACACTTCTGAACGTCCCATCAGAAAGGCCCTCTCAAACAGCATCAAAGTCCCCAACTTTAAACTGAAAAGAACTGGTGGGTCCAGCTTCCTGGTTCTAGCAGCTCATCTCTGGAACTCCATCCCAGATGCACTTGGAGCCACCCCTTCCTTCCATGTGTTCAAAGCTAACGTTAAACTCTGGCTTAACACCGGCTGCTTAATGCCCCAACTGTACCAAATACTCAGTATATTTTCTTGTAAACACTTGTAAATGTAACATATCTTTCATGTAAGTCATCCAACATTGTAACGAAACAAATGTTTTGATATATGTAACATATCTCACATGTAAGTCTTCCGACAGTGTAACATAAGAACTGCTTGATATATGATCCTGTAACATAAGAAATGTAACTTATTTATGTACCTGCAACCCAAGATTTATTTTCTGTAAGCGCCCAGTTGCTTAACGGCTAGGTGTGCTCTATAAATAAATAAACAATACAATACAACAACAACTGTGTTTGTATTGCGGGTCAGCCAGTCATTTTCTCTGCGAGTGCCCAGTAAAGTGACCTAAAAAGGCAGTGGGAGTCGCTGGTTAGGTTGAAGCAGAGTCTGAGCCAGAAAACTTCTCTGCCCGGCAGGCATAGAGGTCCGCTTGCCGAGCGAAAAGGACTCCCAGACCTCGCACCTAGTTTTGCTATGGTCCTTATAAACCACCAACTGCCATCTCGAATTCATGCAGTCAGAGCATACATTGACAGTGCAGCCATTGGAAATTATATGGATCAAGAGTTGGCTTCGAGGATGAACCTTTCCCTTTGCGAAAAGGCAACAACAGACTTAGTCACCATAGTCGACGGAACTGAAATCGCTTCGGATCCAGTAACGCATTCTACGACAGAGATGACTCTTTTGTGCCACGATGGTCATCGGGAAACCATAGTGTTTGATATAATCAAGGCTCCACAATTACAAATAATTCTGGGAATGCCCTGGTTAGTATCACATAATCCTTGCATAGACTAGCGTGTCAAGAGGTTGACCTTCTCAGTCGACTGTGCTCAAACTTGTTATCCAACTAAAGGACCTTTGGTCACTGGAGTGACAACGATCATGAAACCAACCAATTCCCTCCCTCTGGTATATCAGGACGTATTCCAAAAGGATCAAGTCAACACACTGCCCCCTCATAGGTCGTATGTGTAAAGACTGGTAGGGGGTGTCTGTACTTTGCTCGCTATATGGTAGAGGAGAGGCACAGCAGACCCCAGCCAAGATTCTCTATAAGGTAGCAATGGACGAGCAATCAAGGCCTAGCTTCTCAGGAGGTGATGCGGGCTGGTTCTTAAGTACAGTGTAGTTGCCGAACCCCCACAAAGGAATGTCCACACACTGTATTACTGAAAACAGTTTTTATATAATTAATATTCAAAAGTATGTACACGATCACAATAACGCACTTTGTACTTGGAAGTCAATAATGATAAATATATACAGTTCTAAAGTGGTACCACTAATGTTATCGAATCTCATTAAAGTGCATCAACTGTACGGTTAAAATGTCACACAGATTAATAACGAGGAAACCAGCAATAGAGATAGGCAGGAACGTAAGATGGTTGAAACAATAGGCAGAATACTGACCCCTACCACGAGGCACAGTTCTGTGTGGAGATCCCCCCCCCCCCCCACCTGGGCAACCTGTAAATAAAAATATATCGCACAAGCCCAGTCCATATGATCAATAGTCTCACTTCTTCCTATTACGGTTTTACCCCACCCCCCCAATGTACCTGGTGGAGTAGAGGTCTCCGACGATGCATCGACTGATCCTTCTTGAGTGACTCCCTTTCAGGCAGGAACCACAGATCGTCGAGAGGTGTCGAGGACCTCGGCGTTCGGTGTCAGGGAATCGAAGGCCCTTCTTGAGTGCCCTACCTTTAAGGCGGGAATCACAGGTCGTCGAACGTCCGACGGTGAACAGGTTGAACTATGGCCGTGAAGTGGCAGCTTCGTTCCTAGCGGTGGTCGTCGACGACAGAGCGTTGGCGTCCTGCAAGGAAGAGGTGTGCCGGGCACCTCGATGACGATATTTCTGGACCGCAAAGAGACGATGAAGAACTGTGGCCCAGCAAGGGCGTCGAGTCGTCGGCGTCTCTGTGGTCTTTAGGTGGCGGGAAACCCACCGGTGGATACTCCTCGGCGCATCGACGGTCGGGCCTTCTCCAGCAGGAGACAAGCGGGTGACGATGCAGACGAGAGCGTCCGATGATCAATTGAAGTTCTTAGGCAAACGGGAGCACGTTTGGCCGACCAAAAGTCCTCACCATTCAGTCACTAACCAATTACCCTATTTTCGAGGACTTCTCTACCTACCCAGCAAAGAACTTCAGGAAAAGGTTGTCTCACATTACCATGACTCATTAGTAGGTCATCCCGGAATTGCAAAAACTGAGGCCAAGGTCAAGCGACATTTTTGGTGGCCGACATGGCGTAAAGACATCAAGCAGTTTGTACTATCCTGTGGTGTTTGCGCTCAAAACAAGGCCCAAAAAAAGAAATCACCGGGCCTGCTTCAGCCATTAGACATCCCACCTACACCTTAGCACACCCTATCTCTTAATTTTATAACGGACCTTCCTCCTTGTGACGGGTTCAACACAATTTTAGTAGTGGTGGATTTTCGAAAATGGCCCATTTCATCCCACTAAAAGGATTGCCCTCGGCTTCAATTCTGGCTAAAGAATTTCTGGAGCAGATTGTTCGAATTCACGGATTTCTTTCCATCCTAATTTCAGACCGTGGCAGCCAGTTTATCTCACACTTCTGGAAGAAATGTTGCGAGTTAGCTCAAATCGACATAAGGCTTTCCACCAGTCACATCCCCAAACTGATGGTCAGACAGAGAGAACAAATCAGACCTTAGAGCAATATCTCAGGTGCATGTTACATCAAACTGAAGGCAGCTGGAAGGATGTTTTATGGATCACTGAGTATGCCTATAAGAACTCCCTGCACTCCAGTACAGGTCAAAGTCCCTTCTATACAATCTATGGGTTACATCCGCCAACTTCCAATCTTGACCCACCGCAACTTCTGGAAATGCCAGCTGTGAAAACTTTGCACTCTCATCTCCCAAGCCTGCAAACAAGCGACGGATCATCTAAAACAAGCTAAAGAAAGGTACAAGAAATCAGCCGATGTGCATAGAAGTGAAGCCCCAAGAAATCAGGTTGACGATGAAGTCTGGTTGGCGTTCAAGCACATACCAGTGAAGGCGCCTTGTACCTTCAACCCCCAGATATTTAGGTCCATATACCATTAAAGCCATTATCAATCCAGTCGCTATGAAATTGGACTTACCTACGCACATGAAGATTCATCCTGTGTTCCACGTCTCACTATTGAAACCAGTGCAACCTGGAACACGAGTTGTGAAACCAGCCACTGTAAACAGGGAACCTGAGTTCAAGGTGAAAGAAATTTTTGACTCAAGAATCGCTAAGTCAAAACTATTTTACTCGATAGATTGGAAAGGATACGGACCACATGAAAGATCATGGGAACCTAGCGAGAATGTGCATGCTCCACGGTTATTAAAAAGGTTCCACCGCAATCACCCAAACAAACCAGGACCGTGAGTCTACCATTAGTGGGACCTTGGGTGGGCCGGGGGGGGGGGGTCAGGGAGTGCTGTCATGGTGCATGCCCCCAAAACCCTGCAACCCGCGAGCCCAGCCCAGACTTTGGCTTCCTTTGGGACTTCCCAGGCCCCAGCTAGGCTCACCTGGGCTCAGTCCTGGCGCCAGGCTCATGGTAAGCGTTAAATACATGGTCCATTTATTTGGATCTGAGATGCTGAGCCATTCAGTACAGGGTGTGGCTTTGGACTACTTTTCCTGAGAGGCAGGATACGATAAAGGGGACTATTCTCCTGGAACTACTTGCAAGGCTATTTAAACCGCACCTTGCAAACTGAACACGCTTCGCGTTAATCTGCACTCCTGCAGCGTAACGCTCACCGTGTCAGTTCTTGCTTCCTTTCTGCCACACCCGTCCAGAGTCTTCTATCCATCGGCACCTGTGAAAATAGAAGAACAAGAGTTATTCATGCATTGAAGGCCTTACCTGAAGAACATCCGGACCTCACCTTCACGCTTATCCAGTGGCTGCCGCATCTGTGGAAGATGAGAACAGAAGGTACCCTCTCGGGTAGCGACGCACCTGACTCTGCCTCCTCCAGGAACTCCAGCGAGCAGTTCTCCATCATTCTGCATCGTGCCACATCTCGACACCGTCAGTCGGACCTTCCATCTTCTTCCTGGAAAAGCGCTGCACCTGCCGAACAGAAAAGACAAAGCAGGTTAGTCGCACACAAGAAGGCTAAAATAAAGCGAACTATTAGCGCATCTCGCACAGCGCTCTACTTACCAGCAAGAATCTTGCACATCGTTGTCAGGAGAGTCATCCATCATACGAAAACCGCTTTTGTGCCCCACCTGAAAGACAAAAAAACAAACATATATCTTGCATGCAAGGATTTAAAGCAGCTATTTCAAGGAGTTATTGGAATAGAGACTTACCTGCTTACTCCGGTCCATCCACTTCAGCAACCTCCATCGGATCAGTGAAGTAACTCGATCCTGGAACTACTGAGTAAGCGCGCCCCTGCCAGAGAGTGTGCAGGACGGAGAGCTCACCCATATAATAGACAAGGTGAGCCAAGGAAAGAGGAGGATAACACGGAAGGAGGTGAAAACCAAATCAAGCTCCACACAGTTGGCTAATATCTTCTTGTTTCAACTTGCAGACGAACATCTTCTGAGGCAAGACAGAAGGGAAGACGCAAGCAGGCCCCCATTAAGCAGAACACCAGTGCAGACATCATCCTTCGCACACAAGCACGCCCCTGTGGAGACCAGGTGAGCATGACAGTGCAGGCCCAGCTCCTCAACATGCCCTTTGACGATGAACATCTTTTTGGCAGCAAGGCTGACGAGAGCCTCGAGAGGTTGCAGACCTCCAAAGCTTCAGCGAAGTCGTTGGGCGCTGCAGTTCGCCAACCTCTGCCTTTTCGTCCTAGGGGACAGCAATGGAGGGGAGGTTCCTTTCGTTATTATTCATCCTTTGGTAAAGCGAGAGGAGCTGCCAGTCAAAGGGGCCACCGTAGGAGTGCCAGAGGTGGAAAGCAGGGTACTCGAGGTGCCAAGGCCGCTCGGGCAGTTGCCTCTTTGCCCTGCGGCAAAGCCGCAGCCGCTTCCGCTCAGACATGAGGCCATGTCCCATGGTTCGCCGGTTGGGGGAAGGCTGGCGCAGCATCTTGTAGAATGGCGTGCCATTACTTCAGATGTGTGGGTTCTGGAGATCATAGCCCACGGCTACTGTCTTGCTTTCCGGCAGAGGCCTCACGACAATCCACCAGGGAATCTCTCTTTGAAGAGTCTGGATCCGCTCCTTGGCAGGAAATTCAATCCCTGCTGGAGAAAGGCACCATAGACCTGGGTCCTGTAGTGGATGGTATTCCCCTTATTTTTTGATTTCGAAGAAAAACGGGGGATTGAGACCCATCATGGACTTACGCGGTTTGAACAAACTCCTCCGGAAGGACAAGTTCAAGATGCTTACTCTCTCTCAAGTCCTCCAGGCCCTTCAACTTCAGGACTGGTTGGTGTCTCTCGACCTCAAGGACGCTTATTTTCATGTGCCGATCCATCCAAAGCACAAGAAGTACCTGAGGTTCGCGGTTGGCTACTCGCACTTTCAGTTTCGGGTCCTGCCGTTCAGATTGACCTCCGCCTCGAGGGTCTTCACCAAGCTCATGGTAGTCGTGGCAGCGTATCTCAGGAAAGGGGGGATTCACGTCTACCCCTACATGGACGATTGGGGCGCGCTCTCCCAAGCAAGTCCTGGATCACCTGTCCGTCACCTGCCACTCCCTCCACAGGCTGGGCTTCTCCCTCAACTTAAAGTCCCACTTGACGCCAACTCAGAGGCTCCAGTACATCGGAGCAGTGCTCGACACGTCCCTGGGGCAGTGTTTTCCTCCCCAGGTGAGGGCTCATCACATTCAGCAGATGGTGCTCAAGTTCCAACATGCCCAGAGTCTCCCAGCGTTCGAGTTCTTGAGGTTGCTCGGCCTCATGGCATCCTGCATTCTTCTGTTGCCAGAGGCCAGGTTGCGGACGAGATCTTTGCAATGGGCACTCAAGCTCCAGTGGTCTCAGTCCTCCGGCAGGATGTCGGACCCCGTTCAGATGCCGCCCTCTGTCCCCCAGGACCTTCTGTGGTGGGCCGTCGAAGGCAATCTGATGAAGGGGGCTCCGTTTTGGCTACCCTGGCTGGAGGTGACGATCGTGACGGACGCATCCCTCACGGGATGGGGCGCTCATGCCAACAAGTTGACAGTCAGCAGTCGTTGGTCTCCGTTGGAGTCCAGACTCCATATCAATCTGTTGGAGCTGAGGGCCGTCAGGCTTGCCCTGAAGGCTTTTCTGCCGACTGTGCGAGGAAAGAATGTCCTGATTCTGACGGACAACACAGTGGCCATGCACTACCTCAACAAAAAGGGGGGGGCAGGTTCACTTCCTCTGTGCAGGGAGGCGATGCAGCTCTGGTTCTGCGCCATCCAGCAGGAAATTTCGATCTCAGCAGTTCATCTAGACGGAGACGAAAATGAGACGGCGGACGCTCTGAGCAGGCAGAGCACGATCTCTCACGAGTGGGAGCTGGCTCAGGAGATTCTCCTATAGATCTTCGCCCTTTGGGGGTCCCCTCAAGTGGATCTCTTCGCCTCCAGTGTCAACCGAGGAGCCTTAGGAGACGCGTTCGTGGTGGAGTGGTCATTCCCACTGCTGTACGCGTTTCCTCCAGTCCCTGTCGTTCCGCAAGTGCTGCGGAGATTACGGAGGTTCGGTTCCAAGATGATCCTCATTGCTCTGGCATGGGCCTGGAGGACATGGTGCCCGGACCTTCTGGACTTGTCCATCTGCCCTCCACGGCGTCTTCCCTACCGAGACGATCTGCTCTCATGGGAGGGGGGGGGTCAGGTTCTCCATCCAGAGGTCAGATTCCCTCAACCTTCACGCTTGGTTTCTGAAAGGTTGGGGTACAAGGATTGGGACGTGATGGAGGTGTTGCTTTTGGCCAGAAGGCCTGCAACAAAGTCCCTGTACCGTTGCCATTGGAGAAAGTTCTGCGACTGGTGCAGGGTTAAGACTGTGGATCCGTTTTCATGTGACATTCCTATGGTTCTGTCTTTTTTGCTTTCTTTGGCCCACAGGGGCCTGCAAGTGGGTACCATTAAAGGTTACCTGGCAGAGCTGTCTATATTTAAGTACTCGTATGCGGAGTGTTCTTATTTTAAAATCCCTTCAATTTCTCAGTTTTTGAAAGGGCTCACTAATGTTCCCTCCGTCACCTTTCCAGGTGCACGGTTGGGATCTGAACCTTGTTCTTAAGTTTGTAATGGGTGCTCCCTTTGAGCTTTTGCATTCTTGTCCTTTGAGACTGTTAACCCTTAAAACTGTGTTTTTAGTTGCGGTCACTTCCGCTCGCAGAGTGAGTTACAGGCACTTTCAGTTAAGCCACCCTTCACTGTGTTTCATAAAGACAGGGTTGTCCTTAGAGTTCGTCCTTCCTTTCTTCCGAAGGTGGTGTCGGAATTTCATTTAGGCCAGAAGGTTATTCTTCCGGCATTTTATCCTCCTCCGCATCCTGGTAAGGAAGAGGAGAGACTCCATAGGCTCGATCCTAGGAGAGCTTTAAGCTTTTATATTTCACGCATGTCCCGGGTCAGAGTGGACGATCAACTCTTTATTGGTGTCTTGATATGGGCAAAATCTTCCTCGGGGCCAGCCCTTTGAGAGCAAAAATACCCAATTCAGCCCAAAATACAGGTTCTATTGTGCTGAGCAGTGATCTCATGCTAGTGACAAAATGACACCTTCATTAAGTTTTAGCATATTTATTCTAAGCAGTGAATTTCATATACATTTGGGATTCAAGTTAAAGAATATTACAAAGCATAACACTTAGAGCAATGCAAAATATAGTGAAACATGGAACTTAGATAAACATAGAGAAATATAGAGAAATATAGAGAAATATAGAGAAATATAGAGAAACATAGAGAAACACAGTCTTACGTCCCTTTAATCAGCACTGGGAGACCTGGGCTTTTCATAGAAAAACAATGCTGGAGGACACCGTGAGAGCCAATTCCGGGCACTTGACTGTACACGAATCAAGTCCACAGGACGATCTCCCCCTGATCCCATGTGTGCATGGATATTTTATAATCTCTTGCTGTCAGTCACCATGACGCATAGTTCCAGAACTTTCCCTGTGCAGAAATATAGGCTGGTTCATGGAAAAAACCCAGCTCTCTCTGAGATGCTCCCTGCTCGCTCCTACCCCCTCCCTTGGAGCCCTCTCCGCGAACACTGGAATGTCCTTATCAGTGCCTTCCCAGAGAAAAGCAAGATTAGCTTGGAGCCAGGGCTACCGTTAGTGAGGCTGAATATTCTAAGGGAAGCAGGGATGTATTAACCCCATCTGCAAGCTCTAAAAGGCATGCACTCATAGCTTAGTGTTTATAGCGCTTAAGACTGGCTATCTAAGCGCTATATAGGTGCCATGATGTTCCAAACACTCCAAAAACCTATTATCTACAGAGCTAGGGACCCTCTCCCTGCCGGTCTATCAACAATGCATAATGTGACCTATTTCATACTAGGCCTGCATATCCCTTGTAGCTCACTACTGCATAATGGAAGTGCTACAACAGACTACTGTCAGCATTTTTAGCACATACTTTGAATACACTATTGGCTTTCAGCGGCTAATGCTGTCATCTAAAGCCCTGATTGGCAAGGTTGCAATTTCGTGTATCACTACATTCCACCCCTATTCAACGTGTGTGCGACAAAATGCTGACTAATACCTATCAATATAGTATTTAGTGCAGTGATAAAGACCTTGGGGCTTTGCAAGAGGTTTAAGCAAACTATCTTCTAGCGGTTAGTTAGCGTGGCATACAAGGTAAAACACTACCTAAACAAAAATGTACACAAAGTGAACAGTGACATATACCCTTGCCAAAACCTGGCCTACACAAACAAATACCTACACCAAGTGAACATGGACATTTACTCTAGCCAAAACATGGCCTACACAAAAATACCTAAATCAATTTTGTATAACTGATTGTCAGTTAAAAAGCAGCATGCAGTTAAAATGTCAAGGCAATCCAGTGTAGTCTAATCTACAATGCACTATTGCATTTATGTATGGTTACCAATTCTAAAACCTGGCAGCCTTTCACTCTAAGGGCCTACCTCCCCCTGATCCCAGGGCATTCAAGCGTGACTATGGGCTGTGTGACTAGACACTTCCCCCAGGTAGGTGGAACCCAACCAGAAACCATCTAATTTCGTGAACAAGGTGAACCCATGGGCACCAGGTTGTCTAAATAAAAACAATTCTACTAATTTACATCAAAGCATGGCATGTGTTATTCATGCAATCAAAAAGCAAGCAATTCAATCCATATGTATGCTGGTAACTGTAGCTCTGCGTGCCAGTGTGTGGAGGATGGTTGCCCCCACCCAGTAAAAAGCCAACACCTGCTGATTTAACAATGTTTGCCATACAATGCATTGTGTGTATTTAGCAGTCTTGTTGACCTGCCCTATGGCAGACAAAAATGTCTTCATGTCTAAAATTCTGTCATCTTCAGTTGGCTGTCAATACTTGTAGCAGTGCTGGGCATATCAATGGGCCCCACTAGGCCAGAAGTTCTATAGCAGAGCTGGCATCAGAACCCATAGTGGCTAGCTTATAGTGCACAGTTTCTATGTCACAAGCATATAAAGCTCCTGCAATTAATGAATCTAGCTCCCTAGCTACGCGCACTCTAGTAATGGGCCATAGAAATGGACTCCATTTGTAGCAGCTTGGTAGTACTAAGGAAACATTGCCTCATGGTAAATCTATGTCTAAGTGTATCACTGTAATTATGGATGTGTGCATTACCAGCCTGCAATTGTGACTTGGAGAATACTCTTCTTCAAGTGGGATATCTACCATATACAATATTAACTTTAGCCACAAACACCATACTACTATCCGGCAGTGGCTGTTTCATCACACCATGGAAAAAATTCATTTAGTCAAGTTATAGTCCATAAAATCTTGGCGAGAACACTCGCTGCAGTTCTTGGTCAGAAAAAACATCACATTAGACAAATTAAACAAATCGTATCCATTCAGTAACAAAAGATGCCCGACAATGTGCCTGGCCAGTACACTAGCAATTCCATGTGGATACTCATTTGTAGCGCTTTTCCAAAGAATTATTCCAAATGTCTACAATCAAAAGGTGACTCTTTGCATTAGTGTGCTGGAGACAGCTGTCCCCACAAAAACATGAAACTGGTTGGTTTAACAAAAACCGTGTCACACTCTGTGTCATAAAATCAAACATCAAGTCAGTCATGGTTTCATTTACCTGCCTTAAGCTGGCTGTAAAAGTATCCAGTGTTTCAAAGATTACCATTTCAAATTATAGCTCACACACTTGGCAGCATTACTTCAATTAAGAAACTTAACCTACGCACAGGTGACTTTGATGTGCGCACTCATCTTATCTCAAAATAAATTACACTCCTGCTTGCATAATCCTGCTGCCCCAACAGTTCATAAATCATTTTCCTGCCTACGTGCAATGTAGAATATTTTTTTTTTCAAAAAACAAAACATCTCTGGTTAAAGCAATTCAGTTGGAAGAGTAAAACCATTTCGTTTTTTCAGATTCATCTCAACAGTGCATTTAAAAACCATTTTTCAATGTGTTAGCATTCTTGTGGTGCCTGATGTTACAGTCCACAACTCATTGTCCATAGTCCTTTAAACAAGAAAGGGCAAACCATGTCATTTAAGTTATTTCCAGCAACTGAATCATTTGAATGTGTAGCATCAAATACTTGATAATTAGCCAAGTCTGCATCGTGCCAGTTCAGCAGAAGTTATTACTCTGTTGGACACTTTTCGCAGGTTGCAGCAGCGTTGTGCGGTGCAGGGCACGTTAAAAGTTGAAATAGCATGTCGCAGTGGCTCGCTTTCTCTGAGAATGCGTCTGACCCTTCTTTGATCAGTGTCACCCGGCATTTGCACACGTCTACCCCCCAATCTATTTCTTGGTTATTTGCCTAGGCAAAATACAAACAGAAATGTTAGGATTTCATCAAAAGTTCAATATCATTATTCTTCATGTTAGGATGTCATCAAAACTTCAATATCAGCGTTATCCACCCCTTCCCATAATACCACCCCCATCTTCAAAAAGTCTCATCAGGTAACTACACACTTTATCATTGCTACTGCAATTATTTATCACCCTTCTGCATGTTTCTGGGGGCTTATTTACACTCAACCATACGGGGTGTAACTGCCTAATCACAAACTTATTTGTGCAATGCAATCATAGCTGGTCAATGGTACCTCAGACTGATCTGTGCTTTTACAAAGCCATATAGTAAGTACCCAGGTCGCACAATGCTTTTCTTTTTCACCAAAGCGATCACAAATGCCAGGCGCCAACTTGCTTCCAGTGTCTCATGATCTTGATTTAGTTTGCCCTGCTGGCATCACTCCATTTTTCAAAGGTAAAGTCTTTCAGTCCAATACCGCTTACAGTTGCACAAGCAGCTGTTTATTTTTCTTTCCTTACAGGCAGTGTCTTTTCAAGCCTCTGGTTTTTTCACTTGTCATTTTTTCAAAGGGTGTTTGCTGTTTCCTGAACCACCCCTTTGAGTGCGATAGTCTAAGTCAGTTTCTTTTGTTGCTTCAACAAATCATTCATTCTTGCACTAAGCCGTGTGGCTTCTGGATCATGGCTAATGTGCAGTGTTCATGTTATACTTCAAAGCCCCGCTCTGCATGTTGTCTCTTGCAAAACGGCTTAGCACTTTTGTCAGTTTTGCTTCCATCTGGAATGCCATAATGTCTTTGTCAGTTACTCCATCCCTGGCAATGTAGCTTGCAGTTTGCCAGATGTGTATTTTCTCTTCTCAAAGCGCCTAGAGGTTTCTTCTCCAGTGCACAGCGCTTTACTTCAGTTCACACCACATGGAGCATTGGAATGCAGCTTGCACAGCAATAGCGTTTCACTTCACATCACATTGGAATGCGGTTTGCACAGTAATGTCTGTTGGAATGGGCAGCTGTCTTTTCTTGGCCCATTCACAGATGCATAGGTAAATGTTCAGATGTGATGTGCCCGTCTGCCATCCTGCATGCCTTCGTTCCCTACCACAGTGTTCATGGGCAAATTCTTTACTTCTGAACAGCTCTCTGTCTTTGCTCCCCCTTCCTCAGGAATGCAGGCATTGTTTATCTTTCGTGTGCACCTGGCAGCGCCATGAGCACGCAGCTTATCTCTTTTTGCTCTATAACTCTTACACTGTGGCGGCTTCAATGGGAAGCACTCGTTTTAGACAGTTCATCCAGATTAACTCTTTCTTGTACTGTTTCTGCTTTTGTTTGCCTTCGCTTTCGCACACCTCGCCCAAGACAGCTTCAAGGCACAAGCTCTGCACACACAGCAAGACTCTTGTTTTCAAAAGCGGCACTTTTCTTGTCATCAGATTCTACTCCATGTAATTTTGCAAAATGTCAAAGCGTCTTTTTTTTCTTGTAATGTGCGATCTTTCAAGAGAACTCACAACCCACTAAATCTTTGTGCTATCTTATCACACACAGATGTTTCATTCTGTTGTACCATTGCCAAACTATAACCACTCATTTCAGTGCATTTAAAAAATAAAAATGCCATATTATTTAGTGCAGCTCCCTGCACGTTTTCCTGCAAGAGCAACCCACACTCTATATATTGCTTGTGGGCTGTTTAATGTGTCAACAACATTTTTCCCCATGTATCACAGTCAACAGGACACTATTTCCAAATCATATATCGCTTATAAGGCAACAGCACAAATCCATGGCATAGCGTGGGATCAAAAATACTCCAGGGGCAATTTAGAAAAATATAAATTGTTTTTCCCCCCAAACCACTGCAAACTGATTCTGCAAATTCAAATCAATACACAAAATCGAAAATCCAAATAACATTCACTCACTTTCTTTTTAAGTGAGTCTCTCACCCATTAAAAGCATGGCACAGCTTAAAATACAATATAGTCATTTTAGTGTGTTTCCTTTAAAACAGAATTCGCCACCACCAGCACATGGAATTTTACAGTTGCCAAAAGAAAAAAAACTCTTTAGGCTCTCAGCACAGATGTTACTCATTCTCCTAAGCATGGCTCCTCATTATTCAGGAATGCCAACATTCAAAAGCATACATCAAAAAAGCGAACCTTCGCCTCCGAACATTACAGCCCCCACTCGCTAGCACACTGGGGCTGAGTCAATGGTTAAATCACTATTCACAATTTGCATGTCAAATTCTTGCAATTATTTTTTCCCTGCCCTCATGACAGAATAGAGATGAGAACTCCGTCTCACTATGCATTCCAAATTACAACTTTAAACTGGGGAAATCGCATGATAAAATTCTTTTTCTAATTGAGCATACATCTGTCTTGACCATTCATCGGAGTGCTTTAAACAAAGCCATTTCCCGCTTGTTTATCGCCTTGTACTCCCTGGCACCATCCCAAGCAATAAGTCAGTCACGACTGATTTACCGAAGGGAGTCTTAACCACACAAGCTATCGGCCACGGCAAGCCGACACAACATTGCTGCCTTTTGAAGTCTCAGAGCTGCAGTGAGACCACCAAGGAAATGCGACAGCCTGCTCCCCACTCTACACTGTGTTCTCTCACACCATTTGTCATGTCAGCATGGCACTTCTCTTCACAAATCCCACAAAGCTGCCACCAAATGTCTTGATATGGGCAAAATCTTCCTCGGGGCCAGCCCTTTGAGAGCAAAAATACCCAATTCAGCCCAAAATACAGGTTCTATTGTGCTGAGCAGAGATCTCATGCTAGTGACAAAATGACACCTTCATTAAGTTTTAGCATATTTATTCTAAGCAGTGAATTTCATATACATTTGGGATTCAAGTTAAAGAATATTACAAAGCATAACACTTAGAGCAATGCAAAATATAGTGAAACATGGAACTTAGATAAACATAGAGAAATATAGAGAAATATAGAGAAACATAGAGAAACACAGTCTTACGTCCCTTTAATCAGCAATGGGAGACCTGGGCTTTTCATAGAAAAACAATGCTGGAGGACACCGTGAGAGCCAATTCCGGGCACTTGACTGTACACGAATCAAGTCCACAGGACGATCTCCCCCTGATCCCATGTGTGCATGGATATTTTATAATCTCTTGCTGTCAGTCACCATGACGCATAGTTCCAGAACTTTCCCTGTGCAGAAATATAGGCTGGTTCATGGAAAAAACCCAGCTCTCTCTGAGATGCTCCCTGCTCGCTCCTACCCCCTCCCTTGGAGCCCTCTCCGCGAACACTGGAATGTCCTTATCAGTGCCTTCCCAGAGAAAAGCAAGATTAGCTTGGAGCCAGGGCTACCGTTAGTGAGGCTGAATATTCTAAGGGAAGCAGGGATGTATTAACCCCATCTGCAAGCTCTAAAAGGCATGCACTCATAGCTTAGTGTTTATAGCGCTTAAGACTGGCTATCTAAGCGCTATATAGGTGCCATGATGTTCCAAACACTCCAAAAACCTATTATCTACAGAGCTAGGGACCCTCTCCCTGCCGGTCTATCAACAATGCATAATGTGACCTATTTCATACTAGGCCTGCATATCCCTTGTAGCTCACTACTGCATAATGGAAGTGCTACAACAGACTACTGTCAGCATTTTTAGCACATACTTTGAATACACTATTGGCTTTCAGCGGCTAATGCTGTCATCTAAAGCCCTGATTGGCAAGGTTGCAATTTCGTGTATCACTACAATTGGTTACGCTGGAAAGCGTTTGGGACAAGCTGCGACTAAGCAGACTTTGTCTCGCTGGATTATTCTGGCAATTTCTGAATGTTATCGCTTGGCAGGTAAGGACCCACCGGTCGGCTTACGGGCCCATTCTACCAGGGGTATGGCTGCCTCTACTGCCCTATAGAGGCGTGTTCCTATTCGTAACATCTGTGATGCAGCCACCTGGGCTTCGGTCCATACTTTTGTACGTCACTACTCCCGCGATTCCATCCGTGGGCAGGATCTGGCCTTTGGCAAGGCAGTACTTTGCTCCGCAATTTGATTGGGCATTCTACATTTCTGTTTTCTAAATTCTTTTCCCACCTCCTTGCATTGGTACTGCTTTGGGAGTCTGTCATAGATATGGAATACTTCGAAGGACCCAATCCCCTCGAAAAACAAGTTACTCTCTTACCTGGTAACGTTCTTTTGATGGGATGGTGCGACGACGTATTCCATATCGCTCCCTCCCTTCCTTCCCCGCTACAGAATTTCTTATGCGATTGCAGCTTGCGTTTCCGCAAAGCTTTGTGTGGTCAGACTGGCAGAAGACTGGTGCCATATGTTCTGGGAAAAAACGACAACTGAGGCTATGGGCGTCGTGCGTCCTACTTATCACATCGGGTGACGTCGGCCATCGGAGGAGGTCCTCGAGGGCGGCGTATCGACGTCATCGACGCAGACGCCGAAGATTTTCCGAAGCAGCACAGCTGTGGACATTACCTGTCATAGATATGGAATACGTTGTCGGACCATCCCATCGAAAGAACGTTACCAAGTAAGAAAGTAACCTGTTCTTCTCAGCCTGGGCGTGGCTTAAATAGTCTCTGGGTATCCCAGGTGTCTCTGGGCTGAACCACACCCAAAAGACTAGACTGCACATGCAGTTCTGGGAACCAAAATATGTGGGGGCATCCATCCTGTCCCCATCAATGCACTACAAGTCCAATCCCCAATGTTATCCTATGGGAGTGAGTGAGTCTGGTGCCACAAGCGCCAAGTCTGACTCCAAGTGGGTCTTTGGAGGGATGGAGATGCCCTTGAGGGCCATATAGGTGATTGTGGCCTGGCTCCAGCCTGACATCTTGGAGGGCTGGGGACATGAGGGGCAGGAATCATGACTTTATGGAACATATAACATTCCCTATGATATCACTGATATCCTACAAGTTATCTAAAAAATGAAATCCTTGAGAGCTCTGGGCCTGGATGGGCTGGCTAATATTGTTATCAAACAGAACCCAAAAAAATGGGCAGTGCTTTTTCTCCCAACTATTTACTGGTATATGGGAAAAGGGGATCATTCCAGATAGTTGGAGGAAAGCCATAGTTAGCCCTATTTTTAAAAAAGGGGACAGGAAATTACCCGACAATTATCGATTGCTAGCTATGGCAGATAGCAGCTGTAAGATTTTCTGTTCTCTGTTAGTGGGCACTTTGAACTATTGGATAAAGGAAAAGAGTTTACTTTCTGTTCAACAATCATGTTTTAGAAAAGATCACAGTACCCTGGACAATTTGACCATGCTGAATCACATCATTGCTGACACAAAGGATAAAGGGGAAAAGCGATATGTGTGCTTCATAGACTATTCGAAAGCATTTGATTGTGTCAACAGAGACTTATTGAGGGAAAAACTGAGCGGGAAAAAAATATCCCAAAAATCCTCCACTTTTTAAAAAAAATGTATAGGGATACCACGGTGTCTATTTGTCTGGGTAAAGGAGGGATGCTATCACCTGCGATTAGTGCAAATGCTGGCCTTAAGCAGGGATGTGTGACATCGCCGATATTGTACAATCTGTATGTATCAGATATGTGGGACAGTTTTATTACTTTAAATAGCTTCCCTCCCAAAGTTGTGGGTAACGCAATATGTGGTCTTATGTATGCAGCTGATACCATTCTAATGGATAAAGCACCTGTAGGATTATTAAGGTTGCTGGATGAACTGTACCTTTATTCAGAGGCAAACAATCTAAATATCAACAAGACTAAGATTATGATATTTGGAGCATCAAAGAAAGAGAAAAGAAAATTGACCTCTAGATGGCAAATCAATTCCGTAACATTGGAGGTTGTTGATGCTTACCCATATTTGGGGATACCTATTTTGAACAATACCAGTATAAATTTTTTCCAGGAGATGGTAGATACTAAAATACTAAAAAAGTGGAATGTTATACGGAAATATATGTCCAGTAAAGGAGGCCATTCCATAGAAGGTTTTCTAGAGGTATACAAGAGTTGCATTATACCTGGTATACTGTATGCCTTGGAAACAGTGGAAGGTAAATATCTGAGTAAATTAGGTAAACTCAAAGGGAAACTTTAGAGATCTGTTTTAGGACTACCTAACACTGTGCCAGTAGAGGCAATAAGATGTGAGCTCCCTCCGAGTGTCCCTCTCGACTTGTGGAAAATAGGATGCTGTAAACTGTATTTCAAATAATGCTGGGGGAGGTCGAGGAAGGAAATCTACTAAACCGAATAGGAAAAGATGGATGTGAAGGCAGGATTAAGAATACTTATATATTAAGTTTACAAAATACAGTATTGTCCTTCCTTGAAGATTTAGGTTTGAAGGCACCTATGTTGAAAGAAGATGTTATCTGTATTTTTAAAAGTTTAAAGAAAAAAGCAACTATCGGGATTTATGTGAAAATCAAACTTTTCAGGGTCTTAAACCGGCGACCCCGAGAGAATACAGGCAATAGGGCATTGGGAAGATTAATTTTACAATTTTGCAATTACGTATGAATACCCTACTTTGTAATGAATTCACTGGTGCTTGGACTAATATCCCCCGAGCAGAAAGATTATGTAAGCACTGTAAAATAGAGGTGGAGACTGCAAGACATATCCTTACCATGTGTACTAAACTAAAGGAATGGTATCATAAAGGGTGTGAAAATCTGGTCTGGGATTTTCAAATAATTGAATCAGATACATTTTGA
This sequence comes from Ambystoma mexicanum, assembly GCF_040938575.1. NCBI lineage: Eukaryota > Metazoa > Chordata > Amphibia > Caudata > Ambystomatidae > Ambystoma > Ambystoma mexicanum. The sequence goes on along the minus strand of NC_090928.1, from coordinate 1,267,540,308 downwards.
TCAGTTATCTACGAAGAGGAAATTAAGGTTTTTATCAGGGCAGCTTTTTATATTTGGAAAAGATCCATCTGTTAGTGAATTATTTGGAACTGTTTTCATAACGTGCCTTCCTTTTATGACTTGATTTTAATTGGAAGAAATTGATTGTATTTAGTTCTTATTTTCTCCTTTATGACAGTGGTATTAAGGATTGATATGTTACTGTTTTTGTGATTTGCTTATAGTGTATAACGTTTTAATTAACCAATCTGCACTTCAAACTAATAAAATAAAAAATAATTAATAGGTATGCATGAATGTTCCCACCAGTGGTCCTAATTGGACCACTGTTGGGGTGTGTGTGTGGGCTAGTCCTGCTATTGGCAAGTGGGAGTTTCAGCTCTTACCTGGCTTTTAGGATAAGTAGAGGACCCCTGCACCCATTCTTCATAGATCCTGGAGTAACCTGAAGGAGCCAAGACTCCTGTCCAGCTGTGAGACACTGTGAAGATACCGGACACCCGACTGAAGGAGGCCTGACGTCCAACTTCTGCTGCTGTCTTGGTGGAGCCCTGTCTTGCTCGTGATCTTCAGTCCTTCGAGGGAGCTGTGATCCTTCGAGTGGAGGCAACATCCATTTCTGACGTTTGCTCAGTACCCTGCAAAGAATAGCCTTCGGAAGCATCCCGGGACCGTCCTGTAGCGGACCAGCTCAGAATTTGGGCTACCGTTCTGCCGACTACACCTTTGTGTTTCGATCTGGAACTTTGGGGATCCTCAGCTTGTCCTACAAGACTCACTTCAGCGAGGGGGCGTGGCTGAACGCCATGTAGAGCGGACGTGTCTCCTGAGAGCTCCGTGCTGATGTGCCATGATAAGCTGTTTTAAGTGACTTTAAAGTGCTCCGGAACCCCACAAGTTGCACCATCCGCCGCAGAACCTCCTCAGCAACTTTCATACCGTCTCCCAGGCGGAGAAGAGACGGCTAACACCTCTACCCGGCGTGCGAAAAGTGTCGGTGAGCGGATTCAAAATGGCGGCTCCCGCGCCCTGATCCCTCGAAAGGCCAGAGCGCACTATCACCACTGGCGACGCTGCCCGTCGGTGGGGGAAGAAGATCCTGAGCTGCCGACTGTTGCCGGGCTTGGAGGAGGGGGCCGAACAGCTGCACTCATCGATTGAGAGGACCGACCCTGCCGCCCCTGCCGGACTGCGCCCTGCCCGCGGCGCGCAACTGGGCTGAGGTGTGCCCTGGATAGTCGCGAGGGCCCCCGGCGTGAGCGGTGGCCGACCGGTGCCGCAGAAGTAGGCGGGTGCGGTGGAGGACCAGCCCTGACTTTGCCGCTGGTAGCAACGCAAGAACTTGGGCTTGCCTCCCCGAGGCGCTGAGAACCCAGCTGTCTTCTTTTTCCCCCCGCCTGCAAAACCTTCATCGTGGGGAGGTGTGGGCGATAACACCTGGCTCCTGCCTGCGGACTGATGCCCCGGCGGACCGTGAGTCCCACTCCTAGGGCCCCCACCACTCCACAGCCGACAACAGGGGGGGGGCCGTCCGGCGCAAAGCGCACCTGCTGGAACTGAGACACCCTTTGCTTCCCGAAATTGGCCTGCTGCCCCGTAGCTTCATATCGCCCTGTCGGCCCTGCGGAGGTAACAAGAGTCTCCCCTGCCGCTAGCTGCCTCCCGATTGCGCCCCCGGCATTCTCGGTGCGGGGAGTCCCTGCGTTGACGACATGTCCGGCAGGGGCGGCAGGCCCAAGCAGCAGCGCCAGACCATGATGGACACCTTCGCAGCTTGCGAATCCCCAAATCCCGAGGGCACAAACAAAGTGGCCTCGGACGCTCAATCTAACCCCACGGCAGTTGCGGCTACAGAGCCTAGTAACATCCAGATACTCGCAGCCATCAAGCTTTTCCAGGCAACGATGGAAAACAAAATCGACGCTGTTGCCACAGACCTGGAACTCCTGCGTCAAGATGTCTGCTCCCTGGCCGGCAGGACTGAGGCGCTTGAAACACAAGTCTGGGAAAACACCAAATCGAAAACTCACCTCCTTCGAGACGTCAATGAGCTTCAGCAAAGGGTACAGAACTTGGAGGACAGAGCCGAGGAGGCGGAAGGGAGGGCTCGCTGGAACAATATACGTCTCCTCGGGCTGCCAGAGGGTTCCGAAGGCTCCGACCCCACTAACTACATGGAGAACCTCCTGCTACAAGAGGTGGGAGCTGGCAAACTCTCCCAGGGCTTCACCATCGAGAGGGCCCACAGATCCCTGGCTAAGAAATCACCGCCGGGGGCCCCACCCAGGCCGGTGATAGCGAAAGAACTACAGGGATCGTGAAGTTATTCTGGCCTTTTCCCGAGCTGGTGGCCAAATCCAACGGGACTCTGCTAAAATCGCCATATACCCCGATTACACCTTTCAGGTCCAAATTAACAGAGCGCAGTTCATACACACCAAGGCCAGATTGAAAGCCGCCATGCTGCGTTATATGCTCCTGTATCCTTCTAGGCTTAAAGTTCTGCATAACAATAAGGCGCACTTGTTCGACACTCTGGCTCAGACCAGGTACTGGATGGACGGTTTACAGATCCCTGATATTGAGGAAAGGAAGCAGAGACCGAGATAACGATCCTCCTGTCTTCCTGGGGGGGAACTATACTTTTGTTTGAACCTCTACACAGGTGAATGGATCCTTCTTGCGGAGACCCTGAGTCCAAGTTCACTCCACCCCCTGATTGTTTCTTACTTTTGGGTATATATACCTTCCCGTAGGGCACCTGGAGACCAATGCCCGGTCCGACGGAGCAGAAACGGGACAGTCATGACGAGGGTAACCTCGCTGGGCCAGTTCTATGTTTGGAGATTTCACAGTTAAGGGGGGAGGGTGGGAATAGGGGAGTTTTTGCACAAGTTGGGGGCATACACTGGGACATATCGAGACCACGGGAACAATTCACATGCAATGCAGCACCTTCAAGACCTCGAGCTCCACCTGTTGCACACAATAAACCACACTGCGCCTATGGCTGACACAATAAGGGTCGTTACTTGGAACGTCAGGGGCCTGAACAGCTTCGTTAAACAACAACGTGTCCAAACCTACCTGAAAAGATGCAAGGTCGGAATCGCCATTCTGCAAGATACTCACTTAACTGCCAAGAAACTGGAAGCCCTGGCCAAAACTTGGCGTGGTACCCTAATAGGTTCGGCTTACTCCTCCTACGCCAGAGGGGTCCTGATTTGGATTGCCCCCACTGTTCCTTTCAAACTCACTAGCACTAAAACAGACAACGAAGGTAGGATGGTGGTGGTGGTGTGCGGCTCCATCGAGGGCAAAGAGGTATGCTTGGTCAGCACTTACGCACCCAACCATGACGCGACTGCCTTCTTCCATTCCCTTCACACGCAACTCAGCCCGTATGTGGACAGAATTATGATACGGGGGGGTGGGTGACCACAACTGTACCCTTGACCCTCTACTAGACAGATCAGATAACAAACACGATCGACCCTCCCCTTCAGCCAAAATACTTTCCAAACTAATCCAACAGTTGCAACTCAGTGACCTATGGAGGGTCCAGCACCCTGAGCAACGTGAGTATTCCTTCTACTCCCCACCTCACGCCGTACACACCAGGCTGGACTACATTTTTCTCAGCCTAACACAACAGTCCATATTTGTTGATGCGCGCTACCTGCCTAGGGTGCTGTCTGATCACTCTCCCCTTCTGGTAACCTGGGAGGTGTTCCCGCCTAAACCCCCTATACCCACATGGTGGCTGAGGGCTGAGGCAATACTTGACTCTGCATTCAAAGAACGCATACAAGATAGCACTGAGGACTATTGGCAAAATAGCTTGCATAGCGTTAGATACTTGAGCACAACTTGGGAAGCATACAAGGTGGTCATGAGGGGCGAGATGATTGCAGCAGTTGGGGGAGCTCAGAGATCTATTACATCCTCGCTTGAGCGCACAGAGAGGGACCCGAGTATGGTCGAAGGCAGGGCTGACCCATCCCCTGACCAATTACAAAAAATGGCCGAACTTGGACAAACCTGCCTAACTCATTGGGAATCCCTCGGTAAACTGAGTTACGCCAAGCACACAGAGAGAATCCATGCTCTGGGAGACAAGCCGGGGAAACTCTTAGCTTGGCTCTATAAAAGGGAGACCCCCAGGCCACCCATCTGCCACATACTCACACCTGACGGCACCGCCGTGCATACCCAACAAGAAATCAATTCGGTCTTTACCGACTTCTACCGTAACCTGTACTCCGAAGCCCCGTCCCCTCTGACACCAGGATCGAGGACGCCCTTGATGTCATTGACCTACCTAAATTAGACTTGCAATTGGCTGAGACTCTTGACGAGCCCGTCACCCCGACGAGGTCAAGGTGGTAATTAGATTGCTACCAGCTGGGAAAACCCCGGGTTCGGATGGGCTCCTGAGGGAATTTTACAAGACCTATGAGGAAACACTCGCCCCAATATTGGCCCAGGTCTTTAATGAGGCCTTCGAGCGTGGTACCCTCCCGGACTCCATGAGTGAGGCTGTGATTATACCCTTACTTAAACCGGGGAGGGACGGGGCAGATTGTGGTTCATACAGGCCCCTCTCTATGCTTAATGTAGACTGTAAGCTCCTTACTGCCCTGCTTGCGAATAGACTGCGGAGAGTTATCCCTCTGTTGATCCATCTAGACCAAACTGGATACGTGCCGGGGCGCTCCATCACAGAGAACCTGCGCAGGTTACATCATGTTATTTATAGCACTGAGGGAAGGCCGCAGAAACATGCAGTGGCGTCACTCGATGCCACCAAAGCTTTTGATTCCGTGAGGTGGGACTGGTTGTATGCCACCATGGCCAAAATGGGAATAGGCCCCGCATTCCTAAAGTGGACCCAGCTAATTTATGCCAGCCCCACTGCGAGAGTACGCACCAACAAAACCTATTCCGCTAAATGGTCCCTACACAGGGGCACCCGCCAGGGGTGCCCTCTGTCCCCCATGTTATACATTCTTGCTGCGAACCAGTGGCGGCCTACCTGAGACAGGAATATGGGGAGGGAGGCATTAAGATAGACAGGGTGACCCACCTCATCTCTATGTACGCTGACGACACCCTATTGTACCTTCAAGACCCTGAGCACCTCCTACCCTACATCTTGGAAACCCTGGACTGCTTCCACAAGCTCACCGGAATCCAGATTAATAGGAGCAAATCTTGCCTTTACCCCCTCGCAGCACTTTACACTGATGAATACAGATCCCTCCCCCCTCTAGATCTCGAATGGCAGGCAACTTCTTTCAAATACTTGGGGATAACCATACACCGCAACCCAGGCACAGAACACATCCTTAATACCGTAAGGGCCAAAATCCATGGAGTTCTGGGGTCGGCTCCCGCTTTCGATGGCCGGGAGGGCTGGTCTCCTTAAAATGGTCGCCCTTCCCCGCCTACTACATAACTTCACTAACGTCCCCTTCAACATCCCCCCTCATTCTTCAAAGAACTCAGCAAACTCTGTAGGGGCTTCCTCTGGCAGGGAGGTAGGCATAGGGTGGCGTTTGAGACTCTCCAAAGACCATACGAAAGGGGCGGACTTAAGATCCCCAACTTTGAGCTGTACTTCCTCGCCAGCCAGCTGAGACATGTCACGCAATGGATGGCCGATGAGAGCACGATGGACACTCGCCTCCTCCGACCGGCCCTCCCCCGGTTGTTACTAAGAGACATACTGTGGGCTGGGGAGGGTGCTACGAGACACTGCCCTTACCTCGCCAAGCTCAGGATCCGGCTTTGGAAAAGGGCCTGCAAACTGGTTGGGTCGGACGACCCGTTCTCCCCACAGATCCTCATCGCTGCACTTATGGTTAACCACTCTTGGGGGCAAGTTGAAACACGTACACAATGGGAGCCCCTCGGGGTGGCCACGCTTGGGGACTTGATACAAGAACAGGAAATCCTAACTTTCTCGGAACTCTGTGAGACCACGGGCCTCCCGGTAGGACAGTTACTGTTGCACAGGGTGGTCGTACAGGCCTTGTGCAAGAGATGGCCGGTCGCTGCCGACCTGACTGAGGAAAATGAATGCATCGAAACGATACTGAACTCCGCTGAGGGGTCCATGAAACCTCACGAATCTACGAGGCTCTGTTGTGGGGTACAGCCAGGGGAGACCTTAAATGCAGGAGTAAGTGGGAAACTGAACTGGGCCTTGTTTTTGAAGACAAAGATTGGGGTGACATAACCCACTACCATAAGAAAGTTTCCAGGGACGCCCGCTTGCAGCTTATCCAGCTTTACATCACCAATAGAGCGTACCTCACACCTGAAGCCATATCAAGATTCACAGGTGCTGGAACCCAATTATGCCCCAAATGCCGTGAACCCAAGGCAGGAATGACTCGCATGTTCTGGGGCTTCCCAGTAATCGGGGAGTTCTGGTCACAAGTGAAGGACAGAGTGGCTGGCGCAGACATCGAAGTTGAGGTGGACGAGCCTACGGCCTACATCCTGGGCAGATATAAGCGAAATGGGAAGAACAAACCCCTATCCAAGCTCACTGACCTTATATACATTACAGCCAAAAGACGTATTGCCATGGGGTGGAAAAGCCCCAGAGGTCCACATATGCCCCTATGGTGGGGAGACCTTACAAAGTGGATCATAGCTGAAACCGCGACATGGAAAATGGCTATCCATGTGCAAAGACTAGATTCCAGCGAGGAACTACACCGTTGGGTGGCCCTGACGGTGCCCTTGCTCCACCCTGAGGCAGTTGATACAGAGTGGAGAGAGGTGCCCGGACGCGGGCACGGACTAGAGGGGAACAGTGAACTAACCGTGGTCTTGGTCATTTCTTCCAGCTTCACAAACTTTGTCATAACTTTCCTGAACTTTTGGGCATAAGGCTGCAGACAACTTGGGGGAAGGTTAATTTGAAATTGGGGTTAACTCTCTGTGGACTATTGGTGCATAATCTAATCTGTGCTTTACAGGGGTTTGATTTGCATTATACCCTTAATCAGTGACTGTATATATGTAATCTGTTAGTTCTGTGCTATTTCTACCCGTCAGTCATTTTTCATAGTGTTGCTTGGCCATAAATAAACAACTGTATATTTATACATACTGTCTAAGTTTAATTTGTGACTCCCATTTACAGGCTCACCACCTCTTGAGACTTTCCCTAGACCACTCACCGACCTACCTTGAACTGGTTTGGCTACGGCTCCCCAGAGTTGTCCCTGTCACAATATAGGTTGGCATTCTATACATCTGTCCACCAGGACAGAGTATAGAAAATCAGTCCTAACACATTTTATGAGGACCGACATCATCAGTGGTCCCTCCATTTAATTCGTAGTATGGTAAACTACCTAAAACTACATCACACTATTCCCCAAGTATATGTATTGAGGAAATTGAGCCAACTAGCGACAGTCCCTTCTTAAATAGAGGAAATGAGATGCTATTGTTTAAGCAAATTGAAGAGTTGTCAATTATGACTTCACAAGACATAGGGTAGAATTACACATTTTTCATTGCCATTCTAATTGGGTGGTGGTTAAGTTGGTTAGTAGTATGGTTGTAGAACAGCTCATGACATTTGCCAATAAATTTAACTCCATGGGATATTGTATGCAATTTTGTAATGGCCTTTTGAAAGAAGAATGATTTGAGTCCCCGCTATATACCATGGAGGGCACAGTTTCAACTAAATATGAGTTCTGGTCACCATCTTCTGAAGAAACACTTTATTGACCTTTGGCTCATACCAATCTGGGCCCTGTCTTATCATGCAAAACGAGGGGATTTAGATTGTTCACTTGTCACCCAGCAGGTCTCGCTACCCTGACTTCGACTGCATTCTTTTTGCTTCAGGAGACTTTAACAATACATTTTTTAAATTTATTTATTGCGTCATAGCCATGTACTAAAACAATATAATACATACTTATGACTTCTAATACAAGAATCCATACAAATAAATTAAGAACACACTGATCAAAAGAAAACATTAAAAATAAAACTGATCACAGAAACAAACTCAAGCAACCACAACACCTCAACAGAGGGTGCCCCTCCAACAGATCTGTTAAGAGAGCAACTACTTCAACTGTCGGGAGTGTTTCATTGCCTGACGACAGTCTGTCCCAAAAGATAGCAGAATTCAACCAACCAGGATCATGAACAAATATCTGAAATCTTGCCAGTCTCAATGACCACGTTCCTGGACAGTGTGTGAATAGATGTTTCAATGACTGCCTTTCATTATTATTACACTTATCGCAAATGAAAGAGGGGTATTCCTCATTTTTTCAGATTGTGCAAACCTCCAAGGTTAAACACAGATTCAATCTAAATCTCAGAAACTCAGCTCTCACCCCTGGATCAAGAAACTTCAGATAGTGAGGAAGCTAGGATCTGGGTTTGTCCAAAAGCGTATGTGATGCTGATAGCTTTGCCATCCTCATGATTTATCGTCCAAATCCAGTCCCATTGTTTCATACGCATTTTGACTCTCTCTGGATCCTGGATAAGATCAATAGAACAATCTGAATTCGCCAGGATTTCACCACACTTTTGACTAAGCTCATTTAGAACGGTATTGTCAGCTTTTTTTCAGCAGTAATGCTATATCCTCATATAGCGAGCCCTTTGGAGGGACAAGGATTAACCTAAACATCGATATCCATCTCCACTCCATCATGGCCAACAAAGAGGACAAGCCTCACTCATATCTTAATACCTGATGGGGACACAATTGGGCAGATTTAAAGACCTCTTCCAAATATTGGCCTCCAATTTATCTCAATCAATCTTCATAGATAAGGGATTTAACTCCAAGCCAAGAGAATTACAGGGGCCACTTGCCCTATGTAAAACCTCACTAAGGGTTGAATGGAAAATATACACAGTTTAGAGCAAATTCTTTTCATCTGGACTCCCAAATTAATTACCTTTATGATCCAAGATCTGAAGAAGATGACTCATTGTTGGAAAGGCTCTGATCACTGCCCCCAAATAGGTCTCTGTAACAAGTTCGACTTGGCGATTATACATTGACCAACTATAGGACTTGAGTATCTTATTCAGATGTTTAAAGACCCGCACCTTTGATTTTTCTGGATTTATTTTTAGGTCGTTAGTCCGGGCATAATCCGCCAATGCTGAGAATAGTTGTTGCAGCCCGACTTGTGAGTGGTCTAAAACCACTACATCGTCGGCATAGGCCAACCAATTTAGTTTTGTTTCACCAATTTTTGGAATAATAAGTCATACACCTTTAAGACATTCACATAGATCTGCCATAAAGAGAATGAAGAGGAAAGGTGCAATCAAGCAGCCCCGCCGGACACTTCTCTCAACCCTAATCGGAGTCGACAGTGAGCCTGCGCTAGAGAGCCTAACACGCATCAAAGAATTCTGATGAAGCTCGATTAGAATGGACAAAAGATTGGAGGGGGCTCACCAGGTGTTCAACTTTCTCAATAAGAGATTTCTATTGACAGTGTCGAAAGCCTGGTACAGATCAATCCATGCCCCAAACAATGGGGTTTCTCCCTTCATAGAAGATGGTAAACTAATACATTTTAGAACAAGTCTGTTCAAGGCTGTTGACAATCCTCTTCTTAACCCTGTTTGCTGCTTGGGAATAACACCTTTGAATTTGGCCCATGCCTCAATTTCACTCAAGATCAGACCTACAAAGATGTTACTGTCCACATCTAAGAGTGAAATGGGGCGATAATTCGAGGCTGCAAGGCGATTCCCCCTTCTTATAGATCGGTATTACAATAGATGATCTCCACAGCTTTTATTTTGCCTGAGTGTACAATATTATCGAAAAGGGACTCGGGGACCTTGGCCCAAGTGTTGGATTCATTTTTAGAATGAAATTACTTAAACCATTTGGACCAGCTTCCCTCGAGCCCGAAGATTTCTTTATTTGATTCTCTCTCTTCAAAAGAGAAAGCTAGAGAACAGGCACCACCCACTGCTATTTTAGGGAGCATCAGTTCAGATGGACGATAAACTTCTGAAAAATGATTGACCCATACATGTTCCTGTAGGATAGTTTCCTGGGTTGAGGGGATAGATTGTTCAGAGACCCTACTAAAGCCCAGAAATTTCTAGAATTTCTGGAAAGCAACATCCCCAGCATTCTTTCCCTGTCTTGCTGCAATAATTGCCTCTGAGAGTGAACCCAGTTTCTGTACCTAAAATTGAGGGCTCTTTCTCGTCAAATACCGTCCTCTTTAGGCGCACCCTCTCCAAACATTTAAGCTTTTTGTGTTCAAGAATTTGCACATCAAATGGATGTTTGTGAGCCTTACGCCGTTTGGAGACTGAATGTACTTCAGGACTCAGATCCCAAAGAAAGGGGAGAAAAGTAGCAGACTGATTACTTGAAAGCTGATTCACCCATTCATTCAGATTATTTGTAAGGGTTCGACCCCCTCTATAAAACCTTAGGAGCTGGTTTCCATCAGAATTAAGCGATAACTCTTCAGTATAACAACACGTAGTATAGGCAGAGTCCAAGACCAGAGAGACCACCAACATGTCATGATCATCTCTGTTCCCTTCAATAACCCTAAACTCAGTGCAGCTGTTAATGATTGCTCTGGAAACGAAAAAATAGATAGTTGAAAAGGCCATACCTCTATGCCATGTTGGAGTGACCAAGAGATCCCCTTCCACGTCACCATTCAGCATCAGAAGATCCCAATCTCTCATGAAACCATACCAAAGAGTACCATTACTCGTAACAGGTTTAGTTTTCTCTGAGATCGGATCCTTAGAGCGCACACACTGAGAGTTTATATCTCCAGCAGTTATTAGTTCATCGGAGGGAAAAAGGGATGAGAACTCGATGAAGCAATCGGACAAATCTTGTAAATACTCAGACAGGGGGGGTTGGCCAAGGGGTTCCAATACAAGTTAACCACTAACCAGTTCAAAGCTCCCTTCCCCCCTTCATCTGAATTCTCACCGTCAAAATACCTTGTTGTCATCAGAGAGCAATCTCGAGGAGCTAAAGAAATCATTCTTACAGGCAACCAGTAACCCCCAGCCCCCACTGGTCTGCCTCCTCCCTAACCCTGCGCCAACTGTTGATAACCCATCAATACCCAGATTGAAAGTCAACCATGTTTCCTGAAAACAGATCAGGTTCGAGTTCAGAACAGTGGCCGTTTTTTCCAGGTCTTTTGAAAAGGAAGAATAGACCAGAGTGTTCCAGGAAAGGAGCTTTATCTGTGAGTCAAATAAAGTCTCTTTTGAGGCAGGCCTATTTTATGAAAGACTTGCAAAATGATTTCGAGGACCATTTCCCACATAAATTACTTTTTCGCTTGGCGGTTATCAAATATTCCTACAGCCAGCTATCAGGGCCCGGATTGGGAGGCCCAAGGGTGGACTATGCATAGGTCTCAGACGAGGTTATTAAGCAGTTGGTTATAACCCAGGTGTTGCCTACGACTATGGTTTAGCAGTGGAAACTAATTACAGCCATTTCTCAATACCGCAGGATCTCCATTGGTTCCCAGTTCAGGAAACAGTGTTCAAGATGCTTTGCTTGGTATTCAAATGTATTCATGGGATGGTACCTGCCTACTTAAATACAAAAAGTGATTTTGCTGTTAGAATTTAAGATGCCGAAGTAGATTCCCCCTGAAAATGTGGTAGTTGAAAGGTCAGTATCTTGTTGTATGTCAAGGTGGGGTCATTGTATCTATAACCAAGTTTTAAAAAAGCAGCTGCAGAATTGAAGTGAGTTTTGTAATGAAAGAAGGTTACACATTAGTGTTTCTAAAACAATGGCTATGGCTTGTCGCCCCTTAGAAATGTTAAAAGGAGTATCGCTGTTGAGGGGCACGATATAAAAGAAGTACATACTTTCGACTATCGAGGAATACTGTTTCATAACAAAGTGCCATGGTTTAATCTGATTAAGAAAAGAAAACTAGTCCTACAGAGACACGAGTAGCTACTGCACAAACTGTCTTCCCAACTAGCTAATAAACTCCCTAAGGCTACTTTAAAAGCATATAAGTCGCAAGCAGCCTCAGCCTCCTTGAATGGAAGTGAAATATGCATGCATTGAAAGTAAGTTTGTAAAATCTGTCCTTGGACCTCCTATGAGCACCCCTGTGATGCACCGATTTCTGGAAATTGGATTAAAGCCTGTTATTTTTGACTTTATGGTCAAATCGCTCTTTTACTGACTTCAGCAACACAAATGTGAGACCCAAAGTATACAGAGAAGCAAATTGGGGCGTTATTTGTTTTCCTGAAAATGGTACAGGCATATAAAAATGTTACTAGACTATATTGGTTTATCACACCACCAAACTGCAATTATTACAGACTCGACAATTTTGTACTGACACACATTGGAGGTATTGCTTATTGAATCTTGGTTGCTGAATGCTGGGAACCCGAGAAAACTACTGCGCTGTCTGATTTTTGAAAGATTCATTCTGTGCTGAATACAATCTGAATGATAGATTTCCTGCAGACAAAGAGCCACTATATGGCAGGTTTCGTCTTAATGTGTTTCATGTCGATGAGCTGACCAGCTGTTGGTTGACCTCAAATTCAAGATTTTGTCGCTTTTAGTGCAAACTCTGGAATTGGACAAACGCTTTCCTCTTTTGTCCACACTATGCTGATGTTGTAGAGGTGGCCATGCCCACTTCTCTTAATACAAATGTTCGATTGACACAATGTTTGAGCCTTTTGTATTATGTAAAGGGACCTCTGCCCCAGATAGGATGTTTGCTGTTGATAATTTTTTTATCCTAGCATGGTAAGTAGGATCTAGAAGTATGAAATCTATATGTTCCTAAACTAAGTGATTGATTGGTATTTTGTCGATGTGTATATTGAATTGTTTTATTGGTAAATTTATTTTTATGGGTTTTAATGTGTAAAGATGTATGTACTGCACATTTATGGGCATGGACCCGACATAAAGTCGAATTGGTTTCTACGAAGTGGCTCTGCTGATCTCTGCTGGGTGACTGAGGTTATGGGTCCCAGAAAGGGCATTGTTTGAAGAGCCGCCCCTGGGAGAGTCTCATTCGCACATAGAGATCGCAGACTGGCCATTCACTGGTTGAAAGCGATCAATGAACGATGATCTTGCCTTGACACCTCTTTCCCCATGTCTTTGTAGGAAGCCGGGCCTACGTCCTCCTGTCCCTTAGTCAGCAGGATGGCATTGAGCAGCACATGGACTTCGACAGTCGCTACACCTTGCTGGAGCTGTTTGCAGAGACCACATCTTCTGAGGAGCACTGCATATCCTTTGACGGTATCCATCTACCGCAGGTAGACCACTAAGGGGCAAGGGGGGTCAGAATGACGGGCATGAGTGAGTTGAGTGACCCATACAGGCTGATGGAATAGCAATTGCTATGGAAACTTGGAGCGGTCTCTTGCGGGAGATATGACGGCGTATTTAGGCAGTATGCCTTTGCAGTGTGCCAGTGGGTGGCTCTGGATCCGTACAGGGGTTACATTATGAGCTTTGGCTTCTGCACTGATTGGCCTGCATGACTGTGAAGTTTTTTCACATAAGCTACGGCTCTGCAGTGATTTAGGGTGCAGTATGGCTCAGCAGAGTTTGCAGAGCCAGCGCTTCGAACCAGAGTTCGGATTGGAGCACTGGCGCGTTTCTTTGGATTGGCGCTTTGGTTCTGCAGTTCATTTCCATTTCGAGTCTGCCAGCAGTCTTTATTGGCACGAATATTCAATTTTAAGTTTTTTTTGTTTTACTGTGCTTTCACCTTAATTTCATTGTATTAACTTTTTCCATTTCTTTTTTTCATAAAGCACTTATAAAGCTATTATTTTGTTCTCATGGAAAGACTTTGGGAAAGAGATTGGGAGTGGGGTACCCACAGGCGAGACCTGGTATCTCCGTTGCCTTTGCACTGATATGACGCACCACTAAATATGTGCACTCTACAGATTTAGCATTTGAGTCTGGGCAGTATTTATTTGCTTTTCTGGGGTCATCTTGCTTTCTGCTCTGGCTCTGCAGTTCTGCCTTTTATTAGTGCTTTTACAGTGCCAGGGAACTTTGCACCTGTGCTCATCTGCTCAGATTTGAAGCGTTCTGTTGTCTCGTAGCACTTCAATTCTACCATGCTGTACTTTCATCTGGTCCTTTATATAGAAATGCTCCTGCTAGGCTCTACAACACTTACAGGCACTTGGTTCTAGTTGTGAAGCCTGCCCATGACCTTTCACGTTTAGGGCCTGCAGATCTGCACCAGTAGCATACTGGATCCAGTTCTGGTGTTCTGCTTATGCACTGAATGTGGCGGTGGCAGAGGTAGCGGCGTTGCCAAATCTCAGATCCTGCCTGCGTTGTCTGGTTTGAAAAAATACTTTCCCTTTTCCACTCATGGTTTAAATAAATTAACAGAAAAAATAACTCTCTACAAGGGCCCAATCGAGTAATGGAGCACACCCCCATCTTTCATAAACGTAACTATCGCACGAAACAGTGGAGATCCTTTTAGTACATCATTTAATGTAATACTCACCCCAGGTAGCGGAGATGGTGCCACCTTCTATTAGGGACAGCCAAGCTATGCAATTTCACTTTAGCCTCGAACCCCAGTGCTTCTAGGAGTTCGTAATAGTTCATCAGATAGTAGCACATTTGATGGAGATGTTGGAGTATGTAAATATTTGGAATACTGAGACTATACTTTCAGAAGGGGTATTTATCGCTTGTAATGCCACGTCTGAGTATGCATGGGATTCCTTAAGTCGCTAATATTGTTTCCTATAATATTTTTTTTTTATAGAACAATCCTTTTTAAAAGGATTATCAGTTAACCTAAAATATGTCACTATCAAATGCCTGTCGGTTTGTGCAAAATAGTAAGCCTGTTGCATTCATCAGGCCTTTGAAAGACCCAGAGCTAGATTATGTGAATCCCTTCTGCGTTTCTGATTACTATGACTTGGCCTCTTTTTGGGTGAGGGGCTCGTATGAATTACTCTGTCCACCTCTATAGAATTTTGGGCCAGTTAATTATTTTCAGGAGACCTTACGAGTAATGGACATGCCCCATTCGTTTGGGCAATGCTAACTAAGCTGCTTATCTTCTGCCTTTCCTTTAGTCGAACGAAGCTACGTTTAATGACAAACATTCGAACTGTAGCTTCTCACATAACTCTATCTCCTTAAACCCGACCCCTGCTTTAGTCCATAGTATACCTCTGTTGCGCCCATACACACTCCATTTAGACATGGGTGGCTAGCAGGCTCTTGGCCACCCTTGCATAACTTTAATGGCTGAAATGTACACGCGCATAATAGCACCTCACAAATATTTGGACCCGGTCCCTGGGAGGGCTTACAACCAAAATTTCATTGGGACCACAATTATGGTAAAAGGCGCTATAACAAATGACTGAATGAATGAATGAATGAATAAAAGAATGTTAACACCTTGACACTCTCCTTTACGAGGGATTGGGAATCCGTCAGAATGTATAGACTTTAGGATCTAACTTGACCCTTAATTACCTATGGTATCCCCAGTGCCCCAGATAAGATTTGGAAGTTGGAGTATTGTAATCCCTATTTTTTTAAAGTTGGGAGTAAAATGATTTTTTATGGAGTAAAAATGTAAGTTCAGTTCCCAATCAGAGTATTTTATAAGTGAGTAAAAATATGATTTAACTGAAAAAACAGAAATGGTTTTTGTAATATTACATTTTTTGCATCTAGTCATTGATGCACATTAAAAGATTCATGTTTTCTTCTTACAATGAGGCAGTTAGAATAATTTCTTCCTGTGGTACTACTGGTCCAAACATATTGATGGAGCTGTGAGGGTGAAAGCAGAGGCGCAGGATTATACATCTGTTTTTCCTAATATTTGTTGGAGTATTATTTTTTTTAAACCTTTTTTGCATTGCTTGACGTTACAACAGGGACATAAGTGAACAATACTTTGCAAAATACCCTTTCAACAGTATAACCACACGTTATCTAGTACCTGTATCTTGCACATTTTATATACATGAGTTTTGAAGTGGGGGCCGAGTGACAGTCATGGTGGCCATCATTACAGTTTGAGGCATCAGCGTTTCCAGTATTGTCAGTGTTCAAGGATTGCAGGTATGTACGGAAGGAGGGGGGGCAACTGTAAGTTGTTCTGCTGGCTGCCAATTGCATAGAGACACATCTTTCTTCAATGTCAGAAGTTCAAGTGATGGCATGAAGCCGTTGGTCCACAGTAGGGATACTAGGGCGCATCCACAGCAACAATGTGCATAGTATCGCTAGTAACATATAAAGACCAGCCAGCTTCTTCTACCTGTGCTGAAGCGTTGAAAACTCATGAAACAGGCACGTCATTGAGCATGGTATAACAGTGCAGTCCAGCATCACCGACAAAAACTTGCATACACCCTCCCAGAAAGCAAACCTTTTCGGACAGGCCCAAAGCATGTGGATATAACCTGCATTATCGGTGCCACATCTTGGCACTTAGAGGAGCGTTCATGTGACATGAGGTGCAGTCTAGCGGGGTGTAGTGATATCTGTGCAGCAGTTTAAGTTGAATTAAGCCAAATCTAGAATTAAAAACACCTCGCGTGCATGAGCATGCATGGAATCCCAAACCTCATCCCTTATATCCATACCCAGGTCCCTACTCCAGACCCTGCAAAGCTTAAGTAGCGGTTGCCATGCCCGTTCCTGCAGTTGACTGTATAACCTGGACAGTCCCCCATGGGCCGAGGTGCCCTCCATGGCCAGAGTTAGCAGTGGGTCGTTGGGGGTGGGGAGCTTTGGGAGGCGCGAGGGAATCTCTTTCCACATGCTCTGACATGACCGCTTCCCGCAGCGTGGTGAGCATCCTCCCGGTTGCGCAGGACTCTTCCCACACGTGGACAGCCGGGGCACCAGACGGGCCTTGTAGGATTTTTAAAAATCAATGGTTAGGCCGTTGGATCCAGAGGCCTTGCCTGATGTGAGCTACTCAATGGCTCGCATATTTACTCACTGGACGTTGGGCCATCCAACGCCTCTCTGGCTTCGTCGGACAAAACAGAGAGTGAGAGATCGTCGGGGAATGCCACAATATCGGACACAGGCACCGTACTATTTTTTTGAATATAGTAACTCGTGGAAGGAGCAAAACTCCTCGTTAACTTCAAACAGTATGGACCAGAGCCCCATCTCACCCCCCTTTTGATCAGGGGGATATGTTGAGTGCCATTCTCCTGGTGTGCAATCCTGGCCAGGGTGCTCCCCCTCTCTGTATTGTCTCGTGGGCTGTCGAGGAACTTGCGCTCCCGGTCTGCCTGCTCCCTAAAATTGTCAAGGGCGGCCCGATCTCCCCAAGTGTGACAGTCAAAGGAGTCGTAGCATATTGCGCTACAAGCCGAGCAAGTAGGGTTTCCCTCTCTCGGATGTTCCAGCGGATTGCTCCGAGGATCCTGGATTCCTTTGCCAGTGCTACCCCGCGCAACTAGGCCTTAAAGGTCTCCCACAGGGTTGCATGAGAGTCCACAGTCCCAGTGTTAACCTCAAAGTACTCGTCAATACAAGGTCCAAGCTGGGACTTGAAAACAGGATCCAGCAGTTGCCCTGATCACCCTGTCCCCTGCTTTTCACACCCCGCTAATTACACTCACCAGGGAATGGTCAGAGAAGGTCCAGGGCAAGAATGCCACCATATTTATCTGCCCGATGAGGGCATCAGACTGCAACCATCTGTCAATCCGCAAGTGTGGGTCGTGTACTGTAGAGTAAAAAGAGAACTTGCGATACAGTGCTTGCAGCAGTCTCCAAGCATTGATGAATCCCAATGAAGCCTGCCCATCCAAAATAACCTTGGCTGACATGGTCTTAGGCCTTGGCTGCCGATCTTAGTTCCGGATCTGTCAAGATCTACATCGACTATGGTGTTAAAGTCACCGCCCCACAGTATAGGAACCAGGGGGTATTGGGCTAATAGGGCAGTCAATGGGAGTAAAATTCAGTATTGCTGACATTAGGTCCATGCATATTCAGAAGGACCACTTCCTGCCCCATCAATATGCCATGTAACAGGACGAATCGCCCTATGGGGTCTATATGTGCCATCTTGTGAGTGTATCCAAGAGACCTATGCAATTACCCCTCGGCTCTGGGTGGGTAGGTAGTGTAGTAGCGCTGTGCACCCCAATTCTTAGAAAGCCTTTTGCAGCCTGTAGCCAGCCCGTGCGTCTCTTGTAGGAATAGGACACAGGCTTTGTGGTGTTCAGTTTACGCATCTTTACAGGATTGCCAAACCCTCTAATATTCTAACTCATAAATAGAAGCCCCTCATCTGCCATTTAATCGGTAAACGTATGACAACCTGAGCCTGGCCAAGGTCAGGAGCAGGTACTTCTTTGTATGAGCAAACCAGAAATGAGATTCACCCCACATCCCGGGCCAAAAGTCAAGGAATTTTTTTAACTTTTCTCACTCCGTCCCCTCTACCCCCACCTGCCCACCCAAACAGAGTGTATCCCCAACTCCCATCCAACCAACAAAAATTGCAACTCTGCATGGGGGCTGCGTGCCGACAGCAGCCCGGCATGACATAAAAGGCATAGTTAGTGGTATATTTCAAACTGACAGGCAACAGTATGAGAAGTATGGATATTGCTGCGGGAGGCCCCACAGCGTGGAGCGAATGGATAAACCCTGTTCCCACAGGGCACCCAGCACAGTCGCAGACCAGTGTCAGTCCCATAGTATCTATCCAGGGAACTGATCTTCTAAAAACTTTGATGCCTCCTCAGGAATGTTAAAGAAATAAACCTTTTCAGCATGTTGAACCCTGAGTTTGTCCGGATATATCGTAGAATATTTGATCCCCAGATTGCAGAGCTGTTTCTTTGCAGCCCGAAAGGTTTTGTATTCTTGTAGTACGGCCACAGAAAAATCGGGGTAAAGGTGTATCCTGGCAGAGTCCTGCAGCAGTTCTCCTTTGGCTCTGGCCGCTCGCAGCAATGCATCCATGTCGCAGTAATTGTAGACTCGGGCTTGTATGGGCCGTGGAGGAGCCCCCGGGCCTGGGTTTCACAGCTAGCGAGCAGTGGTTATGTTCGATCGCAAACTGCAGCGATAGCTTGGGACCATTCAGTAGGGAAACGAGATTGTGTTCCACAAAATCCTCTATGGGCCCCTCAATGTTATCCTTCGGCATCCCGTTTATGCTTAGGTTGTTGCGCCTTGAGCGGGACTCCAAATCTTTGTTCTTTTTGCTGACGGCTTGTACCTGCCTAGCCAACGAGGTGACCTCGGATCTGAACACCGGGATGTTGTCTTGAGCTAAATCCACTCTAGCTTCAACTTCTGAGACGCGAGAATCCGTCTTTTCCATGCGAGCCTTGATAGAGCTGATAGTGCTGCTCATATCAAGTTTGGTGTGCAGTGTTGTGAATCCTTCATGCATGTGTTCCATCATCTTCTGAAGTTCTCTGGGCTCATCCGGTGTTGTGGGAGAGCTGTCAGTCTTACCGTGGGCTTTGGCGCCACCTTGGCAAACAAGTTTATCAAGCTTTGTTTTTTGCCCGTCCCTTTGGTCTTGTTAGCATATTGTTGTGTGTGCGAGGCTCAGGTGGCCGTGTCGGCAAACAATGGCTAGGATGGATAATGCGGCGCTGTCTGGGTCACAAAGTATGGCTCGGATCTGGACCATAAGGAGGCCCTGTGTAGCCCTCAGTGCCAAGAGGGATGGCCTGTAGTATATATGGAAGAGGCCGTATAGCCAAAGGTACTGGTGTGTGGACTGCCCTCCATGAACAGCCATGTAGTACACCTCCCCAGCCCCACTGGGACTTGTCTGTTGATAGATAGGTGCCAGGCCTGGCAGCACCTACCTCATACCTGGGCCTGGCGCAGCACTGCCATGGGCTCGATAGGAGCAGCGGTCTCGCCAGCAGCAAAGATAAAGGGGCAGTCCAGATCCCCCTCGCAGGGAAGGCACAAGGTACTGAGTCTGCGGTTCACTCACCACCAGTCCTGCGGTGCCAACATGGTTCCCGACTGGATCCAGGGGGTGCACCGGTCCCGCAGGGGCCAGACACGGTTCGGGTGCTGTGATCAGATGAGGCAGAGCAGCCACGGTCAGGAAGCGTGCGCGGTGCAGGCCGTGCCGTCAGGGCTCGGGGTTCCCCGGTGTGAGTTGGCCAGTAGGTCCAGCAGCGTCCACCACGCAATAGGGGTCGGCACAGCCGCGGGCTCAGTAGGAGCAGCGGCCTTATAGCAGCAGGGAGAAGAAACCGCCCAGATCCCCCACACTGTTTTGAGAGTGCGGTTCCACTCACCGCCAGCAAGGTGCTAGGTATTCCGTTGTCGCAGCCCCAACGGGGCGCTCCGGTGTCAGCACAGTTCCCCGCTGGAGCCACGATGTGCAATAGTCTTTAGGAGCAGGGGCCAGGCACGGCTCAGACACTGTAAGCGATCGCGGCAGGTAGCCTTGATCAGACGGTCCACGCGGCGCAAGCCGTCTCGTCGGGGCTCGGTGGTCCTTGGTGGCAACTGTTCAACACAGGAACGGTCCGCAGCTTCAGTGGGCGCGGGTTGCTGATTTGAGGGTCCCTCACACCCTAAATTGGATTGGCAGTTAGTTGGGGGGCCTCAGCTAGCTGTAGCTTGGAGTTTACAGCGATTCTGCAGGATAGTATTTGCTCCCTGCGATATTGGCGGGCTTGGAGACTCAAGCCACCATCTTGGATCGTGTGCAACAGTCACCCCCCAATTTTTAGGGAGTATAAGTGGCCGATACTCCCCTTATTTGTATGGCTGAGTATCCCCTCTGTGCGTTTTAGGGTCCTGAAAAATGCAACCAACTTACCATAGACCATTTGATAGCAACATCTTTTGATTGAAGAGATACTAATTTTAAGAATGATGTTCTAGCAAAAAAGGTTGTTATGGAAATCGGTATGAAGAAGCTAAGGAACTTTATACACACTGAGATAATATAATAATAAAGTGATGAATACCTCTTCTGAATGCTTGGCTTTAATGTTATAAATAATTACTTGCTGATCTGAAATTCCGTAGCATGGCTAGCCCCATTCGATAGGTGGCATATCACCTCAAACTAGGGAAAGAAGTACAGCTATAGGGTACATTTAGTTTAAGGATGTATCCGTACTAAAAGGAGCAGACGGTTCAGGTGTGAAACCCTCGTAGATTGGAAAGACACATCTCTGTGGAATAGTATACCTGTTTCAGTAATATCTGTGCATCCTGCTGATGGCCAACTCTCAATCACCTTATCGGGGTCGATAAAATGAGAACTGTGGAATTTAGTAGGGATTGACTACTAAGCGTAGCACAATGTGACAACCGTACAGTGATAAAAAGTGCCATAAAACATTCCGATGTTTGCTGGCCCTGCTTTTACAATGAAAATCTCCTACACTCTGCAATACACCCTGTAGAAGCACAGTGCACTTGAATGGTGCAAAGACCAGATGCTCTACCTGAACTGGGAGCTCTCCGATGTGCTGCAGTTGTGTTTAGCGTTATTGTACTTGGTGCTGTGTCCTTTTTGAAGTATTTCATCTTCATGTGAACCTATATCAGGGGTACACATTTCAGGTTGCAAGCTAATTGCCAGATATAAAAAGTCTCATCCCCACAATTCTCCACATTCACCCAGGAGACGGTTGGTACTCCCCAAGAATTACTCATTATGAGCCAAGTGCTAGTGGGGAGTGGACATTTATTTTGACGCCTGCCTATGTGTTCTGTTGACTTCAATTTGGCTGGAGCTACCCTTCCCTCCATGTTCTGCATGTATACCGACAGCTGAACAACGCTCATTAGTGCATCGTTTGGTACACAGCAGGCTCTGAGTAGCAAATGCCTCTGTCATTCAGCAAGTCGGGACTGCATGTTTGAAGGTGCCCTGCTTTAGACCCATGTAGCAGTGTGTGGGGAGCCAACACCCTTTGTGAAGGATTTTCCTCATCTCCTCCCCTGACCCTCCTCCCTCCCCTAACAAGGGTCTCATGTCCAAGTGCAAAGTTGTATGACTAGATTTACTTGCTGTCTTTTTATCTGGGGTGTTCTGTCTCCTCAGCATGGTCTGTGGAGTCTTTTCTGTATATATATATACTCTTGCATAGCTTGCTCTGTCTTTTTATCTGAGGTGTTGTCTCCTTAGCATGTTCTGTTGGAGTCTTTTCTGTGTATGTACTCTTGTCTGCCTTACTCTTTTTATCTTGGGTGTTCTGTCTCCTTGGTATAGGCAGTTGTAGTCTTTGATGTATGTACTCTTGCTTGGCGTGCTATCCCATTTTTTTGGACTGGTTGGGTTTGACGTTTCCCTGCCCTCCGGAACCTAATTTCCTTAGAAGGTAATCTCCTCAAGACTGGTCCCAAGCCCAAGGTCATTCTCAGCTTGGTGTTTAGATTGGACTGTAATTCTTAAAGCTACCAAGATGCTTATTAAGGGTAACAGCGCGAAGTTAAAGGCTTCTATTCAAAAGCATAGAAAGAACAGCGGAACATGTAATATAACCCGAGTACAAATTATGGAAAGCAAGTTGCTTATATATTGTAATTTTTAAAAATGTTTTTAACAAAGTGCGTTCATGAACAAGTAGTGGGCATGACCTGATGGGTCTAATTGAGATTGAATAAAGGGATGACCTAACTATGCAATGCATGTGTTCATGACCTTAATTGTCTCTGAAAGACAAAATACCCAGAAACCTTTAGTCCTCCTGTAGTAAGACTGTCTGTTTGGAAGCCTTGTTCCAAAAGTAACTGAAAAAACTCTCCAACCCTTGTTCAACAGCCTTTGCATTAAGAACAACTGCTTGGTTGCTCAGCTACGCTTGGATTTTGTTTGCAGATTGACAAATTGGTTGGGGGTGTACGCTAAGCAGATCAGCCACCCTTTGATGGGGGAAAGACAATTCACACCACCCCTTTTCCCTTGCAGTTAACTGCTCTCTGTCTCTCCATATGTGGTTTCATCCTCCCGCCTATTTCGGCTCTCGGCAGGATATACAGATTTTCATGCCCTGTGCACTGCTGCCAGTGGACACGTTTAACCCCAGGGCATAAGTGCAAGTAAAGAAATGAGAGCCCGCTGCCTGGAGACATTTCTGTACACAGAAAATAACACTCAAGATAGGCTGCCGGTGCTCAAAACAATCTTGTATATGTCTTATGTGCAGTACTCTGAACGAATAAAGCAAACTGTTCCTCTGCATTAGTATAAACCTGCCACAGTTCAAACATCTTTAAAAGTAATGTGTTTCATAAAAGGGGATGTTGCCTTTCCTCACACCGGCTGCTGGTTGCCTCTGCAATCCTGTCTGGGTGTTGTTTGAGGGTTCTAGGCATGTTTGCTAGAAAACTAAATCTTTTTTTCTCTTCTAGATTCCAGGGAAGCTGCTTTTCTCCCTGGTGAAACGTTACCTGTGCGTTACCTCCTTGGTGGACAAACTGAACAGCAGCAGTGAAGAAGGAACAGAGCGCCATGATGGTTTGCTCAACTCCGGCCCTATGGGGGAACGGAGCCGTGTGCAACGGGAGTTTGAGTTCAGCATGGCCATGGCCAATCTCATATCCGAGCTGGTGCGGGTGATGGGATGGGACCGTGGGCAGCACATGGATTTCGGATGCCCTGGGGGTGAGGCACAACCAAGAATCATCCGTTCAATTTTTCAGCCCAAAATGCCTGGTTGTCCCAGCATTCAAATAGCGATGGAGCCCTCAACCCCGGTTGTGATCCCTCGCAAGAAGTCTTGCAAAGAGTTTAGCAGCCCTTCTGACTTTGCAAGTCGCAGCAGCTATGTCGATTATGTACAAGAGACCCTGAAGCCTGGTCTGGTTGTGCGAATGCTGGAGGACTACGATGAGGTCAGTGCTGGTGATGAAGGAGTGTTCCTTCAAAGCAACAACGGAATGCCTCCTGTGCAGGTCAGTAGATGAAGAACCGTCTTCCTTTTTGTTTTGAGGGAATATGTGGCAAGGTGGTTAAGCTGACTTCTGTGCATCAAGGAGACTGGTGTTCCAATCCCTGATTTAACACTACACCAGTTTTATGATCCTCTGCAATCCCCTCCCACCTCTCTGAGGGGTTTGCCCCGTTAGATTAAATACTTGTAATACATCTGTGTTCAGCCTAGATGCACCAGGAGGGAGGAGCTTCCGCTTGCTGTTGTGCAATTCAAGCTTGCTTGAGTGGGGCTTTTGGGATGTTTCTTTGAGTTCTGTTGCCACAATCAATTTGTTGCACACTGATATGGAAATTCCATTGCATGTGGGCAATTGCTAAAGGCATCACAGGTTAACATTTTGTTCCTCGGGTCTATTGCCAAAGGTACTCGGGCCGTTGACAGCAAGTTTTGCCATTTGAGTTTTCATGGAACTTTCATTGCAGGCTTTTCAGATTTGTAAAGAATGTGCAAGTTCAAAAATGAAGAAGTGAGTCATTGAATGGCAAGTAATCTCACTTTAAGTAATAGGAAGATAAGGTTTTGTTTTGCTATCAAGAGTATGTTAAAAAAAATGTATTTTAAGAAATAGGCACGCTGAAGCAGTACCTATGTATGCTGCAAATATAAAACCGATATCAGTTTCTATAGTGCATTACAGCATTGTAATACATGCTGTTTATTTTAAAGATGGCAGGTAGGGAAGCTTACAATTGTAATGCTGTAGAGGAATTGTTGAGACCTCTCAAACTTCAGCATTAAATGGTGTTGGGACATCATGGAAAAGCAGCGCAACAAAAGAGGTGATGGCTAGAAAGTTTGCAATTAATCTTAACCTCTGACATCGCTCAGGGCAACCCTCCAGACCACTGTTCCTCTGCCAAGCCATTACAGAAAGGGGAAAGACCATCTGCAAATCAGGCTTGGTCTCTCCCCAGAAGGGGCAGTCCAGCCCAAACTGTGTGGTCTCATCCCATCTGCACGAGTCTACAAGCATCCCCTACATGTTTTGTCCTCATTTGGAATCATCAGTGAGGTGTAGCTTGGGTCCTCTAGGCCCAGCAGGCACGGGACCTATGTCTGCCAATGGTTAAGATTAATTCTAAACATTCCACCCATACCCGCTTTTGTTTTGCTACATCCTGAAACACTAACTTGGGACTCAGGGACTCAGATACCGTATATCTCCTAATGAATCATGGCAGTGGATTCTTTGTTGTTACAGACCCCCTGGATCCTTTCTGACTGGTCTGGATGCCTATCTTGGAATGGAAGCATTATGCTTATGCTACTGAAATATGATTATATTGGGTGACCTTAATATTTGGTGTAATAAGCCTGATGACCTGAATTGTATCCATCTCAGACGTTTTGCATAATCTTCAGAGGCCACTGTCTGGCTCCTGTGATACTTAGTGGTAGAATTTTGCTCCATCAGAAAAATTTCCCCATCTCTTGGTCAGACCATTTTGTTTTGTGGTAACCTAAACTATCCAGCATTCCACGCATTACCTGGAAAACTAACGCACAACTTTTAAATTGTAAAAAACTTGATTTCATTACTACTGATCACCTACTAAATGATCCCACTCCCCCACCCCCTGCATTTAGACTCAAAATGTGCCAAACCTTACCAGACTTAAATGTCACGTTTACAAATAAAACGGTGATTCTATTGCCCCTCTAAAATGTTATGGAAAAACAAGAAACAAAAACAAAATCAATGGTATGATGACTCATTAAAAACACGCAAGAAAGACTATCGAAAAAATGAACGAATATGGTTAAAGACTAGAGACATTAATGACCGTCAGGAGGGAAATTCAGTGCTGAAAGCACATAAAAAAAGGAATAATATCAGCCAAATCTGTATGCTTATAGAAGCAGATCGACCTTGCAGAAAATAGACCCAAAATTTACTTGCAACCATAAGGAACTATTGCCCATATGTACTATCCCCAGTCTTCCCATGTCACTTAATCTGACAAATGAATCAAATGTTTTTTTTCTGGATGAAATAAATGTATCCAGACAAAAATTGACTTCCAGCAAGTTGACCAACAGGCCACCACACCAAACATGGAGATAACATCAGTAGCAGAATCAACTCTGCCCCGGTTTGCATTCTCTCCTGGCAATCTAGTGATAGTTTCTGATCTTATTGGCAAACTCAAGTCAACCAGTTTGAGCTATGACCCTATCCCAGCAGACCTGGCCAGACCACACACGTTCGCACCGAGTGGAACTTTTCTATCTGTGGTGGACTCACTAGACCAGGGAAAAAAATAAACATACCTCATAACACCATTAAAAAAATATATACTTTAGACCATAAACTGCTCTCAAATTATCGCCCAATTGCAGGCCTTTTATGGTCTGCAAGGATTCCTGAGAAAATGGTCACCATGCAACTCCGTAGCTTTTTAGAAAAGTATGATATCCTGAATGTGTACCAATCAAGATTCAGGCCAAGACACGTGAAACGGCACTTATTTCTGTCTGATGATATTTTGAGGACTTCTGACGAGGTTACATTAGTATGCTGGTCATTCTCGACCAATGGGCAGCCTTTGACACTGTTGACATCCTTATTTCCAGACTGTCTACGCTGGCTCGGGTGTCTGACTCCCACTGACATGGTTTATCTCCTTCTTAACTGATTGATCCCAGCAAGTTAAGTTGGGTCTGCACTTGTCTAACTCCTTAGCAGCCACGTTTTGTTTGCCCCAGGGTTCTTCTTTGTCCCCACTATTATTTAATCTGTATAGGCGTCCATTGTTGAGTATTGTATTTCATTTTGATCTGCAATATCATTCCTATGCCGACGACACACAAATCTATGTCCGATCAGTGGAAGCAATTGACCGGGTGTTATCTTGTGCAGACACAATAAAAAATGGGATGATGGGAAACAAACTACAGTTAAATCTTTCGAAAACAGAAGTTATTGTATTCGGCTCAAAGAAGAAACTAGCTAACATTATGCAGGCTATCTCATGTCCAGCACTTTTTGAAGTGCCAACAAAGTTAGCACTCAAGGTAAAGAACCTTGGCTGATTTGGCAGTCAAATCTTAACTGCAATCTGCAGGTCAATCAAACTGTTAAATCCGTCTACTTTCAACTTAAATTCTTGTAGCCTCTGCTACCACTTATTGCAGAGAGTGACTGTCAAGCGGTTGTTGGACCACTATATGGGCATCTAAAAACAAACACAGCGACTACAAGTTGCCCAGAATTCAGCTGTTGGGCTCATTTTCTCTTTGCCCAGGAAATCGTCCGTTTCCCAGTTTCGTAGGAGCCTCCACTGGCTCCCAGTACAGCAGAGGGTCCTATTTAAGACCCTTCGTCTGGTTTTTAGACGCATTCATGGCCTGGCTCCCACCTATCTTTCTTCAAAGATTGCAGTCTATCCCCCACATCAGTCACTTCGATCTCTGTGACAATGTCTTTTGGTGGTTCCATCTTCTAGGTCCATCTGTTGGGGAGATAGATGTTTCTCCTCTGTAGGCCCGCGGACCTGGAATATGTTGCCAACTGACCTGTGAAAAATCAATTTTCTCAGTATCTTTAGGAAAGGGCTTAAAATATACCTTTTTGAATAATGTGTCTGATGTGTCTTCGCTCTCGGTTCAACTACTTTTATCACCTGCGCCTAGAGGCACACTCTGCATATGCGCTATACAAGTTCACAAATAATGGGAAAGCACCAGTGAAAAACCTTGGTTGTGCACTTGGACTCTGGTAGTATTTTCTTGAATATTCTGACAGAACTAAGTAGGTTTAAAAAAACAAAAAAAAATACATATATATAATGTGCCTCACCAATAATGTGTTCCCATTTGACAACAATTTCTATAACCAGCAGAGAGGGACTGCTATGGGCACATGTTTTGCTCCATCTTACGCTAACCTGACAATGGGGTGGTGGGAGAAGTTTTATGTATGGACAGAATGTAACCACCGATTTACCGATAAAGTGATTTTATGGCTCAGGTTCATTGATGACCTCTTTATCCTCCTGGAAAGGTGAAGAAAAGGACTGGCTTGAATTTGTAAGCATACTTAATGTCAATAATTTAAACATACAATTCACCGAAACCCGTAGTCGGCAAGAAATAATTTTTTTGGATGTCTTAGTTAAGACCAATCAACAAGAAATTATAACCGAACTATATCGAAAGCCTACGAGCTCAAACATGCCATTATTTGCCACAAGTAACCATCTCACATCTCTGAAGTGGAGTATTCCATACGGTGAATTTGTGAGAATAAGACGAAATTGCAGCACAGTTGAAAGCTTTGATAAAGAATGCAAAAAAACAGCAGCGAAATTCCTAAAACAAAGATACCCCAAAGCAGTCTTAGAGAGCTTATACCAAAGCCCGCAACTTAAACCGAAGAACTTTACTTTTAATGAATAAATCAACAGTAGATGAAGAACAAGATGATGCAATAAGACTTATTCTGACATTTGGAACACATGCCGATGTTATAAGAAAAATATTACATCGACATTGGCATGTTTTACAATCTGACGAAGCTCTAGCACCAATCCTAAAGGAAAAAGTCAATATAACCTTTAGAAAATCTACATCCATTAAAGACTCACTGGTGAGCAGTTTTCTGTTGACTGTTAACGAAAGTCAAAATACCCCCACGTGGCTGCACAAAAACATCTATGGATTTTTTAAATGCTCGAAATGCAAGGCATGTAAATTTGCCCAAAATAAAACAAACTACATACATCCTATTACTAAACATCTTGTGGAATTGGGCAGTCATATTACATGCAACACTGAATTTGTGGTCTATGCTCTCCTATGCTCGTGCAACCGCTGGTATATTGGCAGCACCATCGGTAAATTAAAACTTCGAATCTTGCAACATATGAGAGCAATAAAAAACTGTGACCCCTCCTATCCTATGGCAGTCCACTTTAAAGATACACATGAAAGTAAATTGGACAGCTTAAGATGTTTTGGCTTGCATCATGTCCGAGCAAATCCCCGTGGGGGAAACGGAGAACTAGCACTACGGCAAGTGGAGACTAGATTCATCTTAGATATTGAATCTGAAAAACCTAAAGGCCATAATCTTGACGAATAATTGTACACATACTTAGGAACCTGAGAACTTGGTTTATTTAAAACCACTGTTTTTTGTATTATACTTCTTGTCCTGTGTAAATAATTTGGGTCATTAATATGCATGAACTTCAGTCAAATTTTATCTGATAGTCTGCATATTTATAAGCACTGCAGAAAACTAAGTTTGCTGGTATGAGGGTTTTATTTTACTTTTTATATCTTATAATAGATTTTTAACATTTTTTTTGAAAAGTGCCTGTTTGTGGTCATATGAATGTTCTATTAATGGTGTTTTTACACATTTGTGGTTTTATTTATTCTAAAATTCTATTCCGTGGTGGTCCCAGTACAAAGTTAATGAGAATGATTTTAAGGGGGAGCTAATTTTACTACCTTTATTTTAATATCGAAAGTGTAGCTCTGATTCATGTTTATATAGATGTTATTTTTACTTGTAGATAATACCTGCACTATGCACTTTATTGATCTATTATTAGTGAGATTACATTTGCACTAAGCACTTTATGAATCCATCCTGAGCTAGATTTTTATATAAAAAACTGCTCTTTAAAATGGCCATGCGTAACGAAGCACTATGCACTTTTTGACTCGCTATATACCTTATGCACTTTGTGACCTGCTTACAATCTATTAGCACTATGCACTGTATTGTAATAGGTTTAGACAATTGTCTTGTCCATTAAGGTCAACATGCCATTTGATTGTAAAAAAACTCCTGCTATTTTAGCATTGGCATTCAGGTTTTACATCATGGTTTCATCAGTTTTGGCAAAGGTATATTAGCAGTTCAGCATACAAAAAAGTATTTGCAATAGCCGCTACAAAATGGCAACCATGTTTACCAACCTTAAGGTACTGAGTACGGGCAGTAATAAAAACTGGAAAGGGACCACCACAGTTTGTTGAACCATAGAGTTGGGAATTAGTGGGGATATATACACAATGTCTTCGAGCACTCACTTGTACGTGAACAAGCAGCAAGCAGGCTGTGAAACGCGTTGTACCGTGTCTTTTTTTCTATTTTGGCTGATGCCGCAATAAAACTGGATTTTGGAAGAAAAACCCATTGTCTTTTGTGCCTAATCAAGGACGAAGTTTTACTCTGGCGAGTATTCCACTGCTCGGAGTGCTATCCTCCTTGGGGAAAAGAAGGAATCCTCTTTTTCCCTTTTTTGACATATATATATATATATATATATATAAAACTTATATTTCATTGAGGTTTTACATAATCACATACCAAAACAATAATCACCAATTCTCAACATTTAAATAGAGATTTCAGGCTAGTAGATCTCAATGGCAAGTTAACCAGGCATCTGTAAATGAAACCATAGTCCAAATTCGTATTGGCATTAAATCGTTCTGTTGCACCACCACAATGTTCCCTAGTCAACCCTCACCCCGCCAGCGGCATGAAGGGGGATAAGGGAGATGCTCTGTGCAGCTCATCCCCACACCCCTGTAGTGCACATCCCACCCCCATTTGCGTATTGCTGGTTCTCGTTCCTCTCCAAAAGATCACATATAAATGTTGACCAATGTTGTCAACATTTCCATTGTTTACATTTCTCTCAATATCGGGAGCCAATCTCCTTTGTCAGGCATCCGCAAGCTCTTCCATTTCTGTGCTAACCCCACCCTCCCTGCTCTGAAGATAGCTTGCCATATTCTGGGATATCTGTATATGTCAGTACCTTTTGGAGGGAGCTTGTTAGGGAGAATTCTCTGTTTAGGCTGAATTTCCTAACCTAGTGAGTCCCCCAGCAGCTTTGCTGGATTTTTGGGGTTTATTTTTTCTCCTGCCAAGAGTGAGACTCTTTTACCCTCACTCTTGGACATGACTTGAGAGTGTTCCTGTGACTTGCTATGTGCTTATGGGCTAGGGGGTATTTTTTCCCCATAGGCTATCATTGGTTTTTGAATGTGTGTTACACAGCACCCTCAGTGCAGTAACACAGGGGTGTCCTAGAGACCCCCACACATAGACTCCAC
Source organism: Ambystoma mexicanum (assembly GCF_040938575.1). Taxonomy (NCBI): domain Eukaryota; kingdom Metazoa; phylum Chordata; class Amphibia; order Caudata; family Ambystomatidae; genus Ambystoma; species Ambystoma mexicanum. The sequence goes on along the minus strand of NC_090928.1, from coordinate 1,267,509,225 downwards.
ACCCTGGGACTGACTACTGTCTCCCTGGGTCTGTAAAGTCACCATTGACTTTACTAGTCTTAACTTAGGAACTTAACCAGTACAAACCATCTTACTGTGGAAGTACTGGTAGGGGCAATTAGATTGCCCCTGGGTCTGTTGTCGAGGGGGTACTGTCCCGTCCCCCCTCGCCGAGTTCTGGCTGGTGGCAGTGGATACCACGGAAATATTCCACCGGAATATTTCCCAATGGGATTTCCCATTGTTTTTAATGCACCACTTTTTGGTGCAATGTTAAAGATGCCGCCAGTTTATTTATTTAATATAAATTCACCGGTTGGGATTTTTTCCAGAACTCGCCGCCAAAATGGCGTCTAGGTTCACTTCAGTAACCCTGAACCCGAGTCGAGCCTTTGTTCCACTTTTGGCGGGCTTCTGCACAGAAGCCCTCCACAGTGGTGCCATTCTGTCTGGGTACCACAGGGGGTGTGGGAGGGGGTTTAGGCACCCTGGACTGAGTTGCCTTGCCAACTCATGTCGCACTCCGGTGTGATTGGCCCAAGTGGTGAGCCACCCCGCTCACCACTTAGCATGTTTGAGTGACAGCTAGGCTGTATGAATGGAGGTTTGCTGCATAAAAGCAGGGTTTTTGGGACTGGTTCTTCAGAAGTCGCCACAGGACCTAAGAAGCCGAAGAGGGAGAAGCCGAGCCGACCTGCCAAGACGACACCACCGGTGGAGCCCTGCGGAACTGTCTCACCACTTTTTCCGACGACAGAGGAGATCTCCCGCCGGAGAGTCTCCTTCCCTTAACTGGTGGGGACAACCAGTTGCTGCCTTCTTTTCGCCGTCCCGAAGCATCTCGTGGCCGCCTTGCCTGTGCCAAGCACCCCGGCAACCGGGATACCACTTTTTACCTCAACCGCGAAAGAGGGGTAAAATCCTTTGTGACCGGAAAACTCCACGGCTGGTCTCATCCCTGGTAGTGCAACGACCTTCAGCTTTCCTCCACGTCGAGATCACCTCTTCCTCGGGGCGACTTGCACCCACTACCAGGAACAACTACCACCGCTGGAGGATCCTTTCCACTTTTAAAGGTACTGTGTTCCGCCCGGCTTCTCTTGCCACCGATTGTACGGGGTAGATTTAGCCCTCGGCTCTCGAACCTGGGTAAGCCTGGGAGACTCTAACTAAACTTTTTCTAAATTCAGTAAAACCTTTTCTACTCACCTGCAAAGCCTTGTGACATTGTGTGATCTTGGGCATATTTTCGCCTGGCTCTCTCTAAAGCGGGCCACGAACCAATTCTCCTTGTTCCACAATTGACTGCCTTTTGTAACCTTATGTGAAAAGTGTTTTACCTTGCTGCTTTCATTACTTCTGTTTTTTCCCTCCCTTTTCTAATAACTTGTTGGAGTGCCATCTGACGTTAAGCGCTCACCGCTGTTTGGAAATATGTGGTGTTAACTTAGACTTGTCCAACAAATGACTAGGGATGTACATATAAGTAATAGTGACTGTGTTTTGACTTACTTACCTTTTTCTGTGCTAGTGTAATTTATGAATGTGCCTTTAAAATAAATAAGTATATACTTTTACACCTAGCTCTGGTCAGTGTTTGCTTGAACTACTGTACCTCTGTACCTATCCTGTATCCTCTATATACTGCCTAACTCTTCTTTAGGGGAGTCTGACTGCTCAGCCACAGCTACCACAGTGAATCTGTGTGGTACAGACTGCTACCAAGTGGGTTTACTGCCAACACCTGTAGTCTTAAATCTTTTGCAGTGGTCCCAGAGGGAACTGCACAGGTTTCTGCTTAACAGAGCTCTAGCAGCATTTTGAGAGGATTCAATGATATATGATATGTCGTTTATAACGCGCATGTAGACATGTGTTTCTAGGTGCGACAAGACAAAGGAGGGTACGGTGGGAGGACAAGACAAATGATCTTACTAGGTCTTGTGTCATCTGAACTCTCATCTATAACCTCAGTCACCCATCCCAGCAGTTCCCTCCAGTATTGTTGTACTTGTGGACACTGCCACCACATATGTGCTCGGGATCCCACCTGACCACATCCCCTCGGACAGAGCAGTCTGGGCTTGTTCGTTGAGGTTTGTTCTAAAATAGTTTGTTGCGCTCTTGTGTGTTGGTTTTTGAGAAAGCTGTTGTCAAGTCTGTTTCAGGGTAACCTCTAACTTGGAGTTTGTTGTGTAGTTTCTGCAGTTGTACCTCACGTTCTTCTGGGTCGCTGACGATCCGCTTTATCCTCAACATTTGCCCATATGGGAGGTTTCATAAAATGTTGGGAGGGTGAAAGCTGATTCGGTGGAGTAAATTGTTGCAATCAGTTCTTTTTGTATATAGAGTTGTGGTGATTTTAAGACCATTGATGATGGTCTGTTCATCAAGATAGTGTACATTGGGATTTCCGATTTCCATAGTAAATTGGATACGTGTATCTATGCTGTTCAGATAGATCAAAAACATTTCCAACTCTTCCTTGCTTCCCTTCCACACACCAAAAATATCGTCTATGTAGCGCCCCTATTTTTTTAGAAACTTACTCCAGTGTTGGTTTTCGATAACATGTGTGGTCTCGAAGCAATGCGTGAAACTATTTGCATAGACAGGCGCCATAGTGGCACCCATCGCCGTTCCTGAAGTTTGCAGGTAATAGGTCTTATTATACTCAAAACATGAATTCATGGAGATGAAATTCAGTAGTATCATCAAGAACTCTTTTGTTTGCTCCTATTGCTTCCGCTTGAAAAAGTAATCTTTCTACTGCTTCCTGTCCCAAGTTGTGAGGGATGCTAGTGTATAGACTATTGACGTCTATAGTAAATAGTATGTCGTTTTCTGACAATTCGATTTCATGAAGAATTTGGAGAAAATGTGTCATATCCTTGACATAGGTAGAGGTTTTTTGCACTATAGGTTGGAGAAAGTAGTCTATATAAGTGCAAAGGGGCTGCCGAATGCTCTGTTACGGCTACGATGGGCCTGCCGGAGAATTATCCAATCTCTTACATATCTTTGGTAGCGTGTATAGATGCGGCATCTGGGCATGTGGTGTAAGTAAGTAGGATCTGGTTTTAGCTGTGATCCACTCTCTTTCCAGAGCTGTGTCCATTATGGCTTCCAAGTCTTTTCTTATTTCCATGGTCGGATCTTGAGTTAGTTGAGCGTATGTATCGTGGTCTGATAGTTGGCGTAAACATTCTTGATGGTATTGTTCAGTGTATCACAATAGCACCACCTTTATCTGCTGGTGGATTGTTATAGAGTTGCCTGTGAATATATTTTTTATTTGTGAGAGTTATCCTCTGCTGACGTTCTGTCTCTTGGGTGGCTTGAATTCTATTTTTTTCAGATCGCTCAAAACCATTTTATGAAATATTTCGATTGATGGTATGTTTATCGGTCCACAAAAAGTACTTTTGGGCTTAAATTCTATGTACTCCTCAGGTTCTTTATTGGTTTCTGTAGTTGGTGGTAATTCTGCAAAGAATGTCTTCAACTTGAGTTTACGAACCAACTTATATAGCTCTACTTGGGTGTTGAACCTGTTTGTGCTATATGTGGGTACACATTTTAAGCCTTTTTTAAGTGTTTTGATTTCCTGCATGGATGGTGCCCTTTCCGAAAGATTCACCACTAATTCCGATTAGTTGTTGCCAGCGCAGATCTTCAGCTGCGTCAGGCGAATACTGAAGTCATTCTGGCGTCTGCCGACCTCAAGCTGTGGAGAGAGCTGTCAGAGTTCCAAGATTGCATTCCACAGGACAGGCGAGAAGATTTGAAAGGGGGCCTATCTGATGCCAGGGTTCTGGCTCAGGACCTGCTTAAAGCTGTGGCACATCATATGACCACGTCCACCCGGAGCGTTAAGATCGGGATCGATATTTCTCATTAGGCGTGGCTTCATGCTACAAAGTTCTCATAGGAGGTTCAAGACAAAGTCCTCAACCTTCCCTTTGAGGGGTAAGAGCTTTTCCACTCCACCACTGACGAGGAACTCAACAAGACAAAAGCAAGCACATTGACTGCTAAATCTTTGTCAGTCTTAGCAAAGCAGACTCCAGCTAAAGCAGCCTATACACAAAGGTCGGGAACCCAAACAAGATCCTTTTTGTGTTTCAGAGGCTTCCAGGAGCGCTGAGTGCGCCGAGCAGAGGACACCTCTGGTGGACCTCGACACAAACGGCAGAAACAAGGCAGCCTCCTCATCTGCAGAGGGAGCTCTCGCCCTGATAAACCATCAAAATTATGCTTTCCATCGGTCCCACGAGACTTGGGTGGGATGACGTATATTGTCTCATCTGGAGGCGTGGAAGACCGTAACAGGAGACCGATGGGTTTTGTCCGTCACCCGAGCAGGCTTTCGGCTTTCCCTTACTCATACCACACATTCTCACCCTCCTCTTCAGCAGACTGGGTCTTCTTCCAATCGGAGCCGAGGTACAAAAACTCCTGACCTTCAGGGAAGTGGAGCGTGTTCCCTTAAGGGTGCAAGGGAAAGGCTTTTAATCCCATCTGTTTAAACCCAAACCCAACCAGGCTGGCCCGCGCACCATATTAGACCTCTCCAGCTCCAACCTTTTCCTTCCCCCAAGAAGAATTCAAGATGATCACGTCCAGGCAGATAAGGTCCTCTCTCCGGAAATGTGACTGGATTAGTGTGGTAGATCCCCAGGGCGCTTATATGCACATCTTAATTTGGGCCCCACATTGGAAATACCTTTTGGCTTTCCGTGGGAACATAACATTTCCAATATCGAGCTCTACCGTTTGGTCTCAGCTCAGCACTGCAAGTCTTCACGAAGGTGATGGGCGATCATCACTGCATTCCTCAGGCTTCAGGGAGTTCATGTCTGTCCATATTTAGGTGATTGGCTTCTGTGGAGTCCTTGTCTCCAGACTGCAGCAATCAATCTTCAGTCTCTTCTCCAGCTCCTTTTTCAACTGGGGCTGCTGGTAAACGGGCAGAAATCATCTTTGACGATGGCTCAGGACCTGATATTCCAATGTTTCCGTTGGGATACCTTCCAGTGTCAGAGTTTTGCTAACAGGGACAGGATTGCGGATTCGTCAGCCATGTGCCATCTTTTTCTAAGCTCCTCCCACAAGTCAGTCTGGTGGTTCCAAAGACTCTTCTAGCTGTGCCTCTTGCAAGACTAAAAAATGTGGCGCACACAGCTAGCGCTTCAGAACTGTTGGTCTCAAGCTTTAGACCCTGACTCCAAAAGGATATCGATCCCATCTTCCATGAGGTTGGATCTTCAGTGGTGGGCAACCTCCAACAACCTCTGTGGGAACCTCCTTCCAGGATCCTTCAGCGCAGGTCACGGTCACAACAGATTCCTCCCTTCTGGGTTGGGGGCTACGTTGAGTCATCTGGAAGTCTACGATCTGTGGACACCCTAAAACAGGATGTCTCATATCAACTACCTGGAACGCTTAGCAGTTTTCCTGCCATTGGAAGCTTTCCAGACTTACATCATCAACAAGGTAGTGCACATTTCTGTGGCTATGTTCTACGAGGACAAACAATGGGGAGCATCAGGGCTCCTCCTCTGGTGGTTTTGGCCGTCCAAATGGGCATTCCAGCACAATGTCTGGTTACAAGCCGTGCACATTCCGGAATGGAACAATGTTGCAGTGGAATCCAAGAGCCGCCAGTCTATGGAAAACCACGAGTGGGAAATGATCAGTGAGGTTCTTGCCAAACTTTTCCAGCTATGTGGTATGCCAACTGTGGACCTCGTAGCGACTGCAACCAACAAAAAACTGCCATGCTATGCCTCCAGGTATGGCCTCGGAGCATCTTCCTTGGTGGTTGCGCTCGAGATGCCGTTTGACCGCAAGAAGGCTAATGCCTTCCCTCCTCTGCTGTTGATTCATCGATCACTCTGGAAGCTCAGGAGTGCCTCATAGCTCCTTGGTGGGCAGCCAGGTTCTGGTTCTCGGAGCTTCAGCACCTATCAATATGCAACCCAATCGGGTTACCGCAGATCCCCTGTGTTCTGCACCAGAGATATCAGATGTGACACCCCTCCCCACAATCCTTCCACTTGGCGGCCTGGAACTTGAGTTCAAGTCCTTAGCGCAGTTTAACCTTTCAGAGGATAATCTGCGCATAATCCAGGCGGTACGTAAGCCTTCTACAAGACTGCAGTACAAAAGTAAATGGCTTTGTTTTTGTCATTGGTATTCTGCCAACCAGCTTGTTCCTCGACATTCTTTCACTGACTGTGCTGTCATCAAATCGGACCTTGCGGCCTCTGGCATCCACGTCCTATCATGTAGAATTTTTTTTTAACTTTTTTTTTATTAAATTGACAGCTTACCAGAAAAAACGGAGGTAGCCACACGGCGCCAGCATTAAAATACAAGCAATACACATATCAAGCAATACATATTGGGCAGATTGAAGCGACAACCAGAATAGGCAATATACAAAGTATTAATAGCTAAACCAAGGATTACGCATCTACAGGGAGCCTTCGGGAGAGGAAGGTGTAGAATTTGATGGTGAGGCCATGGCGGTCATATAATCTCGGAATCTGTGCCAAATGTCCCTCGGTCTGGAATGTGAATGTTGCATTGCGTTCCAGGCCTGGTCGGTATCATGAGCCCATGTGATTGCCCTGAGCCACTGTGTATAGGTAGGCGCCCTAGGGCGAAGCCAACATAGTAATATGCAGCGGACCGCCAACAGCCTGCAGAGACCTGCTAGTTTCTTAGAGTCACGGGCCAGTTGAGGAAAGTCGTGGAACAGGCAGTGCAGTTGTTAAGGAGAATTCTCTGTTTAGGCTGCATTTCCTAACCTAGTAAGTCCCCCAGCAGCTTTGTTGGATTTTTGGGGTTTATTTTTTTCTCCTACCAAGAGTGAGACTCTTTTACCCTCACTTTTGGGCATGATTTGAGTGTTTCTTTGACTCTAGACGTGTTTAATGGGCTATGGGGTCTTTTACTCCGTAGGGCTTCATGTGTTTTTGTGATGTGTGTTACACAGCACCCTCAGTGCAGTAACACAGGGGTGTCATAGTGACCCCCCAGTATAGACTCCATACCCTGGGACTGACTACTGTCTCCCAGGGCATGTAAAGTCACCATTGACTTTACTAATCTCAAATTCTGAACAGAACCAGTACAAACCATCATATTGTGGACGTACTGGCCGGGGCAATTCGACTGCCCCGGGGTCTCTTAGTCGAGGGGGCACGTCTCCTAGGCAACTCAAGTCGCACTCCGTCCTGATTGGCCCGGGCCGGCTCACCACTTAGCATGTTTTGAGTGACAGCTAGGCTGAGTGAATGGGGGCGTTCTGCATAAAAGCAGGGCTTTGGGGACTGGAACTTCAGAAGTCGCCACAGGACCTAAGAATCCGACGAGGGAGAAGCTGAGCCGACCTGCTACGACGACACCACCGGTGGAGCCCTGCTGAACCGTCTTGCCACTTTTCCCAACGACAGAGGAGATCTCCAGCCCGGAGAGTCTTCTTCCTTCGACTGGTGGGTATAACCAGTCTGCTTCCTTTTTCGCTTCCTGAAACAACTCGTGGCCGCCTTGCCTGTGCCAAGTACCCCAGCAACCGGGATACCACGTTTTACCACTACCGCGAATCAAAGGGTAGTACCTTTAACCGGAAAACTCTGCGGTTGGTTTCTTCCCTGGCAGTGCAACGACCTTCATCTTTCCTCCACGTCGAGATCTTCTCTTCCTCTGGACGACGCCGCGACTTGCACCTGCTGCCAGGAACAACTGCCCCCACTGGAGGATCCTTTCCACCTAAGGTACCGTGTTCCGCCTGGCTTCCCTTGCAACCGACTGTACGGGGTAGATTTAGCCCCCGGCTTTCGAACCTGGGTTAGCCTGGGACACCCTGGCTAAACTTTTCTGAGCCTAACTAAAACCTCTCTGAACTCCCTGCAAGACTTTTTAAGCCTGTTGTCATTGTGTGATCTTGGGTGCATTTTGCCCTGCTCTCTCCAAGAGTGGGCCCGGCCTATGGACTTTGGCTCACAAGTAACTTTTGAGTTTCCTGCCTTGCTTAAGAGTTCTGCCTTTTTCCCTCCCTTTTTCGTTAACTTATTGGAGTGCCATCTATAGTTAAGCGCTCACCTCTGTCTGGAAATAAGTGGTGTTAACTAAGACTTGTCTGATGAGGAATAAGGGATGTATATATAATAATAGTAACTGTGTTTAGAGTGATTTACAATATTAGTGCTGGATTGTTTCAATAAGTGTGTTTTTAAATAAATAATTATATACCTTGATACCAAAGCTCTGGTCAGTGTTTGCTTGTGCTATTGTATCTGAGTGCCTATTGTGTATACTTTACATACTGCCTAACTCTTCTTGAGGGAAGTCTGACTGCTCAGCCACAGCTACCAGGTAAATCTGAGTGGTACAGACTGCTACCAAGTGGGTTTACTGCCAACACCTGTAGTCCTAAATCTTTTGCAGTGGTCCCCAAGGGAACTGCACAGGTTTCTGCCTAACAGCAGTGGGGAGGGGGCGATGGTGTGCTCCAGAATGTCCGAACGCGTGGAGCAAATGTCCAGCCAAAATTGGGTTAGGCGGGGACAGTACCATAGCATGTGGATATAGGAAGCCTGATCCTCGCCACACCTGGGGCATGTGGGAGGGATGGCACGGAACATGCGATGAAGTCTCATAGGTGTGTGGTGGTACCTGTGTAGAACCTTGAATTGGATTAGTTTAAATTTGGTGTTATAGGACACATCCTGAGTGCGAGCACACAATCGAGACCATCGATCATCAGTGATTTCAACCCCGAGATCCTCCTCCCATCTGCGCCGCAGATTTGCGAAGGGGGGGCCGCCCTAGTCTGCAATAAGGAATAAAGTCTCGATACCTTACCCCTGAAGGAGAGAAAGGAACAGAGCTCAGCAACTATAGGCTTGTCAGGTGGCAAAGCAGGGATATCTGGATTTGAGCCTTTCCCGGAATGAGGTGTATTGCAGCCACGCCGATGGCCGGCACCTGAGTAAAGGTGGGAGATTAGACCATTCGATAACATTTCCTTGTTCAAAGGCATCAGAAAGCCGGCATCCGCCCAGTGAGAAACCATTGAACGTGGAATGAGTGGGATATCAGGAAGAAAGTTCCACAATGGCAGGTCGCCATGAAACGGGTGAGGAGTGCCGACCATTGCCCAAAGCTTGGTTAATGCCAAGGATGTGCTTGCGACAGGATCTGCAGAGTTTGAGTCAGGGGGGATTGGCTTGAGGATCAGAGATCCGATCACTCGGTCACTGACCATTAGCTTCTCTAGGCGAACATGTAGGGGGAGGGTCGGTGGTGTTGAACCAATGCGCAGTGAACTGAGACTAGGCCACCACCCAGTATCTGATGAAATCGGGCACGTTGAACCCGCCCACCGCTTTGGGGGCGGTCAGTGTGGACAGTTTGAGGCGGACCGCTCCCGAGTGCCAGAGGAAGGTGTTGCTGACGGGGGCAGCTTTTGGAAAAAGGCATCACCAGGCCACACAGGCAGATTGGTGAATCGATAAAGTAATTGAGGTAATACCACCATTTTAAGTATTCCAATTCTGCCTGCTAGTGAGATGGGGAGCCTAGACCAATAGGAGGTTTTTGTCACCAGGTTGGTAAGGTAACTCTGGTAATTGTTGTAGCGTAGCTGGGTCGTGTGGCGGGAGACCACCACCTCCAAGTAAGTGAAGCCAGACGGGGACCAGTTGAACCCATGTAGGTCAGGGGGGGGGTCGTGTCGAGTCTGTGAGTGGGAACAAGGTAGACTTGAAGCAGTTAACTTTTAAACCTGATATGTCTCCAAAACGGGCCACATCTGCTAGTATGGGGGCAAGGTTGGTTTCAGGGGAGCGGATGTACAGGAGGGCATCGTCAGCGTAAAGGGAAACTGTCGGTTAGGCCGGCAGTGCGTAATCCCCTGTGCGAGTGCAATTGCTGAACCATGTCAGCAAAAGGCTCCATGGCTATGGCAAAGATGAGTGGGGAGAAGGGGCATCCTTGGCGTGTGCCTCTGGATATCCGGAAGGGGACAGAGTATCTGTCTTCCGTTCGGACTCTGGCCGACGGAGTGGTGTAGAGTAGCTTAATCCAGGATCGGAAGTTGGGGCCGAACTTGCATTTCTCGAGGACTCGCCATAGATATTTCCATGAGACCGAGTCAAATGCCTTCTGCATGTCTAGAGTTGCTGCAACCGCCTGTGTGGATGGGCTGATCCTGCTGATCACATACGTGGCCCTCCCAGGGACAAATCCAGACTGGTCGGGGTGGATGATGTGGGGCATGTATGGGGCTAAGCGGTTGGCTAGCAGTTTCGCGTATATTTTAATATCACTGTTAAACCACGAGAGTGGACGGTATGAGCCGCACTGTGCAGGGGGCTTGCCAGGTTTGAGAAGAACTGTAATCAGTGCCTCACGGTGGGACGGGGGAAGTATCCCCCTGTCGCAAGATTCCTCCCACAGGTTTAGCAAGTCTGGTGCTAGGAGAGATTTATATTGTTTATAGAAGTCCATAGGGAGACCATCCGGTCCAGGGGCCTTCCCAAATGCCAACGACTCAATGGCCTCGATAAGTTCCTCCAATGTGAAGGGTCTCTCAAGGAAGCTGCTTGTGTCGGCCGACAGGGCTGAAAGGGGAAGATTCTCTAAGTAGGAGTCAATTTCAGGCGCCGGGGGCCCGTCAGCCTCCGAATACAGGGAAGTGTAAAACGAAAGGAACTCAGAATTAATATCCTGTGGGGAGGTGGCGAGTGAGCCATCGGGTCTCGTTATGGCCGGGATATTTGGGGCTCCAAGCTCTCGGCGCAATAGTCTAGCCTGCATTCGGCCAGGACGCTCACCTTCGCCGTATTTCCTGGCCGATTGAGGGGAGTCCAGGAACTTAACCTCGCGCTCGGCAAGGTCACAGAACTTGTCCAGCTCAGAACCCAGCGCCTCTAGGGTGGTTGGGGAGTGATCTTTAGCATATTGGGATTCGTGGGCGGCCAAGGCCAACTCGCTGGCAGCGATGTCGGCGCCGATACCCTTCAGGATGCTACAACTTTTGGAGATGGCGACCCCCCTCGTGTGTGCTTTGAAGGATTCCCAGAGTACAGCTTGTGTAGACACAGAGTTAGTGCTGATCTCAAAAAACTACTCCATAGAGGATTCAAGTTCGGACACGTAAACCGGGTCGAGAAGCGAGTAAGGACTCATCCTCCACTGCCTGGTTTTATTGGCATCCGGTACCCAGTTTAAGGAGATAAGTACCGGTGAATGGTCTGATAGTGTCCTGGGGAGTATAGCCAAGTGAGATAGGCATCTGACCAGCATGTCTGTAATGAGCCATCTGTCTATAGTGGAATGGGAGTCATGTACTGAAGAGTAAAAGGAGTATGTACGAGAGTCAGGGTTCATCAGACGCCAGGCATCAACCAACGAGAGACGGGGAAGTGTGGTGAGGACAGCATACACTGCCCTAGAAAGTTGGCGAGGTCTAGAGCCCGATCTATCTAGGGTGACATCCAGTATTGTATTAAAATCCCCACCCCCATAGAATAGGAATCAGGGGGTATCTTCCGAGTAGAGTGGCCAGGTGCAGGTAGAAATCGGGATCATCAACATTGGAACCATATATATTCAGGATGGCTACCTCCTGATGTTGTAATATGCCCGTGATCAATACATATCTCCCAAGTGGATCTATGTGGGAGTGGTGACAGGTGAACTTCAGTCTCTTGTGTATTAGGGTGAGGGTGCCACGGCTTTGAGTGGAATAGTTAGTGTAGTACCTCTGGGGTCCCCATTGTCTGGTGAATCGCTCACATTGCTCAGAGCGAGCGTGGGTTTCCTGTAGACATAAGATTTTAACTCTGTGGTGCTCAGCATGAAGCAGGATCTGCCGCATTTTTTTGTAATTGCCTAAGCCACGGACATTCCAGCTCATAAAGGTCAGGACAGTGCAAGCCATACTTTAAAAGTAAGTGATTGGAGTGCCGTGATGGGGTTGTCAACAAGTGGAAGATGTATGAACTGAACATGTGTGGCTTCATATTTACATATACCAGGTGTTGTGCTATAGAGCGTGCGGCACCTCTGGCAGCCGCGAAGACTTTTTTTTAAACATAACGTCCCCTACCCCCCCTCCCACACCCACATCCCTCCCCCAAACCGAGGGACGAAACCCAATCCACTACCCAGCAAAACACAACAACTCGGCATCAGTGCCTGGGGCAGGCTGTTAGCCGACCTAGCGGTGGCGCAACAGACTTTGCGAGGGCAAGTAGAGTGTAAATGCAGTTAGAATAACAAGTATGTTCAGCTCAGGTTACATGTGTGGAGGATTTGCGGCGGAGACAGTTGGACCGGAGTATAATATTCATGGATTTCCAGAGCCTCCAACCCTGACACATTATAGTTATAAACAGTTCAACAGCGCCAGTACTCCAGGAGCGGGTCTGGCCACAACAGAACAAACCATAACACTGGTGCAACTGTAGGGTATTGTTAATAGTTAAGCATAGCAGGATCCTGCACCTCAATAGGACCGGGAGACAGAGGATACAATCAACAAGAAAAAGCACATATGAACAGCCAGAGACGATGTGTATAGCCTGGACCCTCATGCAAGGGTCTAAGAGACGGACCAGCCTCGACTTAAGGCATCATACTAGGTATCAAACAGACCGGGCCCGTGGGAGCCGTGGATCAGCCAAGGAAGTGTTTGTCAAGGAACTTAGAGGCCTCCTCTGGGATCGTGAAAAAGAAAGTTTCGTTGGAGTGTTCAACACAAAGTTTTGCGGGGAACAGCATGGAGTATTTGTCTCCCAAGTCGCGAAGTCTCCTCTTCACTGCTGTGATTGATTGGCGCTCCCGCTGTACCGCCACAGAATAGTCCGGATAGAGGTGGATTCTATTCCCCTCGGAGGAGGGGTTCTCCCATGATCCTGGCTGCTCGCAGGAGGGCATCGCGGTCCCGGAAATTTAGGATCCTGGCTATAATGGGCCGCGGTGGAGCGCCCGTCCTGGGTTTTGCGGTCAAGGCTCGGTGTGCTCTCTCAATGGCAAACTGTGGGGAGAGTTTAGGGGAGTCGAGGAGTGTCATGAGGATGTGTTCCACGTAATCCTCCATGTGCTCTGTAACATTGTCCTCGGGTATTCCAATAATGCACAAGTTGTTCCGCCTCGAGCGGGATTTGAGATCATTTTTCTTTTCCACAGCTGCCATCCGGTTGGTGAGCGTGGAGACTACAGCATGTAGCGAGTCCAGATCATCTTCAGCAACTCCCTGTCTGGTTTCATCCTCCGCAACACTTGCGTCCGTCTTTTCGATATGGGCTTTCATGGAGGAGATTGTCCCATTCATATCGTCCAGTTTTGTGTGGAGTGTGGTGAAGCCATCTCATATGTATTCCAGCATCTTCTGGTAGTCGTCTGAAGTCGTTGAGGCAGAGGCAGCGGGTTGCTCCTCCGGGTCATCAGGGGCGGGTTTGGAGGGTGTTTTGGTAAACCTATTTAACGAACTTTGCTTTTTCCCAGCTCCAGCTCCCTTAGTCATGGTGAAGTACGGGCTCAAGGTTCGGGATCACAGACGAAAGTAGGTATTCAGAGGCAGAGAAATTCTTTCGATACTAGCCGCAGCGCAGTGCCGACTGGGGCTGTGGTATGTGGCCCTCTGGGCCTGCAGGACGGCGTCTAGCAAATTATGCCCTCCCCAGCTGCCGTTTAGATGATTTGTGCGCACCCCAATGTTCAGGGCCAGTCCTCTTGGTGGCCGCAGTGCGTGCAGTCCCCCAGGGTAGAGTCGGCGGAGCTGAAGGCACTGATGATCCAGCACAGCAGGCCCGGTATAGCAAGAGAAGAGAGTTCCCTATCACAGCGAGCAAGCGTTTGATAGGTCCCCAGTTGAGTGATGTGCCAAATTCACAGGGATGAGTTCATCAGCCTGGAGGATATACAATCCAGAGGGGGTGCCCACAGACAGAATCAGCCCCAGGTGGGTACCCGCTGCTCGCAGGTCCTCCAGTAGAGCAGGGATCACAAGGCGGGGGAGCTAGCTCCTGGTACAAGAGGCCAGGGCAAGAATACGTGCTAGGAGGTGGTGCAGTTACCCCCGCGGAGGCCGCAGACCAGGGATTTCTAGGTTTATAGCTGCAAGGCTCTGCGTTCCGGCCGGGTGGTGTCCAGTTTGCAGTTAGGTGTATGCTCCAAGCAGTTCCACCAGGCCTCACAAGTGCACTACAGTGTGCAGGGACCGCATCAGTGGCGGCAACAGCGGGGGCACCCCATAAAGGCAAGGTGTTGGGGGATTAGAGCATCGCTGGCACAGGCACCGCAGGACTGGCGCAGAATAAAGCGGGAGCAGGGCGCCAGGCGGCACCACCACCTCTAAATTATGCGTGAGCCGGGTGCTAATGGACGCGGAACGAAGGTGCACAAGGCTAATCAATCGGCCTGTCAGCCGTAGAGTCCAGTGGGGGCCGCCACAGTGCCGGGGGAGCAACGCTCAGTCAGGATCCTCTGATGGAGCAGGGAATGTGTGTCGGTGGATTTCCACGTAGGTACTGCAAGCGGACGTCGATGTGTAGAGTATGGTGAGATGGGGAGGAAGGAGCCAAAAGTATGTCCAGGATGGTGAAGGCTCCTGGTCCGGTGCCGCCTTCGCGGAGCGCCCGGGTAGCGCGAGGCACAATTCGCCGCGGCAACGAGGCTGAGCACCGTGGCCCGAAACGCCCCGCAGTAGGGGGAGGGGGCCCCAGGCCAGTCCGCGGCCGCAGGTGCCGAACCCCCAGTCCCGGGGGAAAGGAAGCTCACTCCCCGCTCCCCAGCTCCTTACCTGAAGAGAAATGCGGATGGGCCGCCACAGGAGGGGGAGCGGGTAGGAGGGCAGGCACAGAGCACAGCCGCGGCGGCCCGGGACACCCGCGGCTCGGGTCCAAAGCAGCAGGAAGCACAGTCTCGGGCCTCGGCCAACGGCCCACGATGGTGCAGTACAGGCCCAGGACCGCCGGATGGCTAGGTGGGCAGCGTGGAAGCGCGGCCCACACACGCGTCTCAGTGCCCCCTCCCCCACGCAGGCTGCCTGCGCCGGGGCGTCGGGTGGGTTCAGCGGTCCGAGCCTCACGGGGCTCTATCAC
Source organism: Ambystoma mexicanum (assembly GCF_040938575.1). Lineage (NCBI taxonomy): Eukaryota > Metazoa > Chordata > Amphibia > Caudata > Ambystomatidae > Ambystoma > Ambystoma mexicanum. The sequence continues at coordinate 1,267,494,103 of NC_090928.1, read as the reverse complement.
AGGGCGGGCCAGCAGTCCGCAACGCCGCACTGTTGGTGAGGGAAGCGGGGCTCAAAAGAGGTCTCCGGCTCCCAAAGTCGGTGCCAGCGTAGTCTGTAGACTGATCACACAGCTGCTCCAGTAGTAGATGATCCAGCTGCATTTATCAGGGTAAAAAACTGATGAAAGCGCCCTCGTCGTCGGGAGCTGTACACTCAGGCGGCCATCATGCTTCGGCGCAACAGCGCCCCCTATCATGTAGAATTTATCTGTCAGCCATTGCAGCTTATCTTTCAAAGGATAATTGTTCTTTTTCTCTAACAACCCCAGTAATCAAGAGTTGATTTTTTCTTCCAGACCCAGTCTCAGTTGCTGAGAGGGTGCTCCATAATCTGGATATCAGGAGAGCTCTGACGTTTTACTTTCAAAGAACAAACTATTTCAGATGCGCCCCACAACTATTTGTTTATTTCGAGGACCCAAGAGGGAAACCGGCCTTGAAAGCTTCCATTTCACAATGGATTGCTTTCGGCATCTCTGAGGCTTATACAGTTCAGGACCTTCAGGCCCCAAAGGGCGTTCATGCACATTTGGTTTCAGGCAAAGCGCTGCTGTTGCCTAAAAGAAATATGTCTCTTGGGAGACCATAGCCAAGATAGCTACGTGGGCTTCTCCCTCAGCTTTTTGTAGACCCTATTGTCTTAACCTGATGCCCAGTTTGGCCAGGCAGTTCTTAAACACCTGTTTCAGTAAGGGAAATGTCTATCTTCCCATTTTCTTTGGTTAGTGCTTGGGAATCTCCCAAAAGTGTGGTGGAAATGGGACAAGACATTGGAGTATAACAAAGGTACCCATCCTAGTGACAATCTTACTCCTAGTCCATAATCCCCTTTTCTCCATACGCTGGCCCGCCTTTTCCTCTAATAAGTTTGCTCCATTTGCTAATGGTCCTTCGACTTTGGCGATAGAAAAGGACTGAAGGGCAGAGCCCAGGACGGCGGGGTTACAGCCTCGTGCGGTGGCCCCGCATAAAAATAAAAGGACAAAGTTGTTGTTTGATGCTTCAGAGTGCGCCACTCCTGTCCCGTAGGACGGCATGTCCCAAAAGTATGGAGGAAAGGGGACTATGGACTAACATGGACTAAGATGGTCACTATTGTGAGTAACTTTGTAAATCTTTTTAAGGGAATCGTTACATTTCCATCTCGGCATTGACCCGCCACCCCCATCCCTCACCCACCGTTTCATGCACTAAATTGTGATCCAATCATGGTACCCGGATTCAGAAACCTAACCAAACAAACAATTCTCCACGAAGATAGTCAATCCTCGAGAATGACTCATGAACCTGCAAATAGAATGTAAAGGTGGGGGCAGGGGACAGCCATTGGTAGGGTCAGGGAATCCACTGGGCCCAATTCCTGGTTAATCCTATGAAAGGTCTTTGATACACCCTCCGTGTCCCCATCTTCTCCTGTCTCTGGATGGGACAAGGATCCTACTATAAGGGAGCCCACCACTAAAGTTTGTTTCTTCTTCAGCCTATCCTTAAAAGGTAATCTGACCTCCATTTGGGCAATATACAGCCCCCATTGTCGGGGGTTGAGGGCAGGGTTCCTGTGATGCTGGAAATGAATTGGAGGGACAGTGCCTCCATGTCATCCTTCTGTACTCCCTTATGTGTGTTCTGTGTTGTTTTCTGCACGAGTCCATGCGGGACTCCTGGCAGTGTAGCTCTTCCTCTCTTTGGTTGTGGTGAACCGAGACCATTGGGATACCCTTATGGCACCCATGGGTATGTGTACAACCAATTACCCATAGTGTATGTTTTTGGGCACTTGTGTGTGTGGTCTACAGAGCAGGGTATGGGCAGGTGGCATCTCCATGCTGAATTTGACAGGTGCTCGGAGTATCCTCCATTTTGGGATACCTAGGCCCTGCCATAGGAATCGGTGGATTCCTGATAAGAGACCAGATGGTCCCTGTGGCCTCTTGATTTCTATTACCTGTTACCTTGTTTTCCCAAAGTCCTGGAAGCCCTGACTCTGTCCCTTCGAATGGCTGTTGGGTGGAAGAACCATATATGGTATTGTGGGGAAGTCCAGGCCAGACTGGCTGGAGCGTTCCCAGTGACTGTATGTTGTGGGTACACCCTTGGGGTGGGACCTGGGTGAATGGAGTGTGTGACCAATATGGGGGGGGGGCGGCTGTGTGTGTGTGTGTGTGTGTGTGTGTGTGTGTGTGTGTGTGTGTGTGTGTGTGTGTGTCTGTGTCTGTGTCAGTCACAAAGAATGAGACAGTCTTGCCTGAAACGGACATGAATGCAGTGTGGTATGCTGAAAGCCTGGGTGCTTGCCCCAATACACATTCCTTGTTATGGTTGTCTGGGTGGAAGAGAATAGCCTGAACGCAGTGTAAGCCTGATTGACTGCCTGCCTGCATCAACGCCCTTCTAACGGATTGGCTGACTGAGCTTGGCTCAGCAGTATGAATGAGGGACAGATGTGAATATCTGGGCACCTCTCACTCACCAAATTGTTCAGAAGCTGAAGGTGAAACTTGAAGCTGCTTACCTTGAAGCCCAGCTGGAAGGTGGTTTGCTGCTGCTCTCAGTCGACGGAACCCGAAAGCAGTTGTCTGTCAAGACTGATCCAAGAGAGGACCTGTTTAGGAGACCTCTCCCCGAGCTACGAGGGAACATTGTGCAGAAGCTGCTCTTCATCAAGGCACCCTGGAAGTCAGTCTCAAACCGCTGTCGACTGGAGACGGCGTCCGCCGAGAAACATTGAAGTAAGCACCAGGGCATCAAGGCCGTCGACGTTCATCAGTCGACCAGGGTTCGGAGGACTGCCGTAATCTCGTCGACCGGAGCTGCAAAGCTCCACCATTGCATCAGAACATTTAAACCAAGGGCTCCCTTGTCATCATGTCGAGCGCTTTCTCCCGCCGGAGAAAGTCGAGGTCCCCGACAACTGTGGAGGATCCACCGGTGGGTTTCCCGCCACCTGAAGTCCACAAAGACGGTGACAAGTGAAGATCCAGCCGTGGTCGAGTCCCGATCGTAGATGCCAACGCCGACACCCGATGCTCGCTGCCAGGCCTACCCTAGTCACTGAGTCCTCTTTGCAGTACAGAACTCTGTCATCGAGGTGCATCACCCGCCTCGTCTACGCAGGATGTCCATGATCGATCGTCGATGAGCACTGAGTAATTCGAAGCTGCTGTCCTGATGGTGTTCACCTTTTCTTCACGGCATCGCAACGACAGTGGCTCCTGCTTTAAAGGGAGTCCACTCACGAGGAACCTGTCGACGGGCCGTTGAGGTAGTGGATAATTTTTTACCAGGAAACAAGACTATTTAAGCATATATGCACTGGACTTGTTTATGCAATTTATTACAGGTTGCCCAGGTGGAGGGAATCCTCACACATAACTGTCTTGGTCGTTAGACAAAGTATTGTGCCATTGTTCTACCTAACTGGTCTACCTAACTTGTCTTCTTTCCTATGTCCTACGCCGATACCCATTACTGTTTGATTTGTATGCCATTAGAAACTGTCAGCAGTTGGTGCATTTTAAAGGAGTGAATAGTTAAGTTTGGTACCACATAGAAATTATATATATTTGCCATATTTGAATTGCAAGAGTACAAAGTGTTATTAATTGATGTATATATCTTGAACCTTATGTATATGAATATCTATGTTAGCACATCACATAGTGTGTGGACATTCCTTTGTGGGGGGCTTGGGGTCTACACGGTACTTAAGAACCAGTCTGCATCACCTCCTGAGAGCTTAAGCTTCAGGGTCTCTGAGAACCGCCCCACCTCTAGACCCAAGCTATTGGATACAACTACAATAGCCACACCCCTCTTTTCCATGGTAAACAATGCCTGATAGACTCCCCCCTATCCTCCTAGATCGCGTTTTAGGCTCTTTCTCCCTCAACCAATGAGTTTCCTGCAGGAAAAGCGAATCTAGCTTGGAGCGTTTGACTTCTTGGATCAGAAGCAATATTTTCGTTGTGGTATTAACGCCTCTAGCATTCAGGGAGCCTATTGCCATCACCTGGAGCCATTGGCTCTTAAAAGCCAGGTACCTTCCTTCATCCCGATGTTCACCCTGCCCGAGACCGTTCGATTGCCAAATTAGATAAATAGCCTACATTTTCTAAATGCTTGCAATCACTAGACAAACCCCCCATCAACCCCAACTGCCAAACCTCCCTATCCCTCAGAAACATGTGCCTCCCCCACCCACAATCCACCAGCATCCAGCCAGGATCTACTACCAGAGTCGGTTCCACACTTGAGCCACCAGTAATACCTGACCCATCGGGCTTCCTATCCACAATGCTCCACCTCCTGAGTCCCCTTTTAACTGTCACTGAACTAAAACAACTGTCACACCCTCCTATCTCCCCTTGAACTCTTAATACCATCCCAGACCCACCTGTCCTCGCAGATCCTTACCCCTAAAAGTCACCCCACTCTACACCTCCATCACTCAAGACAAAGTGGGCCTACAGCGACCCAATAGAAAACAAAAACTCCCTCCTTCACTGATGCGAGTTCAGGTTCCCTACGCCAGTGGAATGTTAAGCTTTTTAAATTTCCTGGATTCTGGGATGCGTCTCTGATCTTTACGCCCGCTCTCTTCGTATAACCATTTGTGCTGCCATCGGAGTCGTGACCTTTACTGGTATTATCCATCAACTCCTCTTTTGCACTTCAACTGTCCCCTTCCCTCCCTTCTATAGTTCCTACCTTCATATTGAAATGCCAAGGAGAAGGGAAAGGCGCAACAATATCTCACCCTCTTCCCTCTGAGCCACTTGATAGATCTTGATCGAAGGACCATTATAAGAGAAGAAGTCTGCTTTCCTGGCTTTTTACAATATTCTAGCGTTTTCTGCATAATAATGAAAACAGACTAGGATTGAGTGAGGAGCCCTGCCAGTGCCACCAACTCTATGGGGTCTATCAATGATAGGTTTGTTGGTGGTGTCTCTAAAAAGAAGCTTGACCACATCATTTACTGCATGTACTATATCTCTTTGCGTCACCTTTTCTTTATTGGAGAACCCGATATTGTTACTCCTCTCTCTGTTCTATTAGCCATCCATCCTGAGGGCTGTTTCCTCTTCACGTGTTTCCACTTCAGTGAGTCTCCTCTCTATCTGTGTTTCCATATGGATGTTTGATTGGTTTCCAGACCCTGCTGTCTGTCTTTAACCCTGTCCACTTTTTGGTCTAGCTTGTCCAGTCTATGGCCTATATCAGTCTGGATACCTCTAATTTCTTCTAATAATGCGGCAATGTCTCTCTTTGTGGACATTGTGTCCAGTGCTGACTCCACCATTCTGGGTGATATGTCATTGTCCAACACTGTTGGGGCCCTTGGTATCTAAACTGCTGCAGGGCCAGCTTCCAGCTCATCAATCGGGTACCCAAAAGAATCCAGTTACCTCTCAACAGAGTCGATATACCTGATGACGTGGCGATTCAATGTTCAAGGGAACCAGGTTGGACATGTTGCAACAAGGCCTCTTCTTTAATTAGCTGTTTACGTGTCAGGTACTCAATTCCTCTATTGTTCATGGGACGAGGAACCTGACATCTCAATCTGGGGGTTCCCAGTATGAACTTTTTTTTTGCACAGGGCCTTACTCCCCCTCACAGACCAGGCTTGCTAAACACTGTTTGGTGATCAAAGGGTTCTACTGCCGCCTGGTCCACATACCCTTTTATGTCTCATTTGGTCCGGGGCCACTTGGAAATGGGGGGAGGCCTTGCACATCCGCGAGCCATATGCACCGACGGCTTGTGACTACGACCCCCTCAACTCCTCTTCTGTTAAGGTGACAGTGGCTGTTAATCCTGGACCAGCTGATGAAAACCTGAGGGCCCACTGTCTACTACAGGTGGCAGGGGATACTCTTCGCCCCATGCCCTGCGACTAAGTCGGTGACGTGACAGTCCCTTAATCCTTCTCCTGGGAAGCAGCACTACCAAAGCTCATTGGTTGTCCCACCTGCTGTTCAAACCTCCTTCAGGTGGGGGTTGTTCACACCACCCATCGCCTCGTCCCTGTTCACTCCGCACCACCCTCTGCCGTGCTCACTCATTGCAGTGACCACAGAGCGCATTTCCTCTGAAGCCACAGTTGTAGTCTGCCACCAGAAAGACTGAGGATGGGATGAAGGCCGCTCTCCTCCGGAGGCACCACAAAGGTATTTAAAATCCTGCACTCCAATGCTGAAGTATGGGACGCCACCCATATCCCCTGAGCCCTTGATCGTTTGGCTTTGACTCCGGGCTCCTCACCTGAGAATTCCACCCAAACCAACATCGGGCATAGCAGCCTGTGTTCAACTTAGGGAAGGATGGCCTCTGCAACTTACAGGCCTGACTGGCCCGTCCTCTCCACCAGAGCAGACCCCAGCTGTCTCCTCTTATCTGCGTGGAGCTGCGTCAGGGATCAGCTGTTCACACCAGCAATGCCAAGATACACATATAACTTACTTTGGTGTCCGAAACCAAAAAGCCCCAAACTTCAGCCGGGGGTGGTGGTGGGTGCGGGGGGGTCGGGTGGGTGGTGGTGTATCGGGCTCATGTAGGTCTTCCAAGTGGGGGCTTTAATGGTAGGCCAGGACCCGCTAAGACCCAGAGAATCAGGAGTGACACAGTAGAGCCAACATAAAATCCTGTTTAACCTTTAATATGCCAGTTTCAGACCCTCTGGGGAATGTACTAATTGATCATATTTGCTGATGGTGACTGCTTCAGCACACAAGAACCTGCTACTACATGGGACACCTCTTCTCTGGCATGCAACCTTGTTTCTTGCACTCATGCCTTTGCACAACGATCGCTGCACGGTTCTCCCCTTTACCCTGTTTCCCCCCCCCCACTCCTTCCTATCCTCTTGCTGGTTGGTAACGGGGGTTTCTGGTAGAGCCTTTCATGATGTCAGCAGGACTCTCCTGCACAGAGCCCAGGAAGCATTCAAGTTCACAACTCTGTTCCATGACCCTTGCTCGGGCAGTGTTAATTGTGATAGTAATGTAGCATCCCAGCTGGCTGTGAATGTCTCCTTCTGCCAGTTTGTGCCTGTCCTCCCTGCCAACCCGTGCCTTTGTTGCACTTCCCCCTTTTATGGTTACCAGGGGCAACATGACGTGGAAACAAGGAAAGGACTGACGGTGAGAGTTGGGCTGAGGGGACAATCTCCAGGATAGCACCTCCCGTCCCATGTGGCAGTTCCTTAGCCCCGCTAACCTTCCTAGGTTCTTCAAAGTCCTAACAGGGCAGTAGCCAACTCAGTAGTAGGTGGAGAAAGAATGCAATATTCACATTTATCTGTGCCATCACTCTGGCTGACTGGGGGCAGGCGCTAAAGCGTCAATTCCCTACTGGAAGAGCCAAGAGATTCTTCTCTCTCCACTCAAGACCAAACATCCCCTGCAACCACTAAAGCTGACTCTTTTATGAGCTGGGTGAGGAAGAGCTGTACTCAGAAGAAGGGGAAACTAGGGGCACGCAGGAGGGGGGTTTGCCCAACCCTCTAGTCAGTGGATTCTTGAACAACAAAAGCCCTTTAGGCATAGCTGATCTGCAGCAATATATGGAATCCTCATGGGGGAAAGGTCCAGCAAAGCCTGAACATGCCAGAATCCACATGAGAACAATGATGCTCTTGCAGTATTGAGGAGGAACATTTTAGAGCTGATGCCATACGATTGCCTTTGGCCTCGGTCTGTTGCCATCTTTTATCCATCTCTTTCTAAATGCATGTCTGCAGATGAGTATGGTATAGGAATGCCTTCGGAGGAAGTGGAAGAAAACTGGTGCCTTCAGAGTCCAAGTCTGTCTTCTATAAGGAAGTAATGGCGTCCGTTTCATGGTGGCAATGAGCTGAAAAAGGGTGTCCCTCTGGTCCACATGGTTTTACTGTGGGCCAGGGTGACTAGTGAATGCCACCACACTCGGAAGGCTGTAGTTGCTCAACAAATCCACTTAATCCTAACTATACAGAGGCTGAGGGTACTTTGCTTCTCAGATGATGATGATTCAAAGGAACAGCACAACTAGCATGAATTGCAAAAAGTACTAAAGGGGAGGGAGCATGAAATGATGTGAAATGGAGCCATACATCACAGAATCTGCGCATGTATTTAACATTTTACCGTATTACATAACAGGGGGCAGATTCTTTGGGCCAGCAGTTTCTAGAAAGGCACAAGTAGCAACTGTGGTCTGAGGTCACATGGCCTCTGTCGGCATCACCCAAATTGAAATTGCCAACATCCCATGCAGGCTGCCAAGTAGGCGATTGCTGGAAAGGCCCTATGTTTAATTTTTTTCACCTGTACACCGATTGAATGATGTTCCTGATTTATGATTGATATCCAAGCTAAATGAAGTACGTCCGCATTGATTCGGTTTGTGCTATTTTAGGTGTGGCAGATTTGATTCGCAGGATTTCTATGGTTTTTAATTGCTAGATTTAAACTTTGTTCAGGGACAACCTGATGGTGCTGCATTACAACTCTCTCTATCTACCAAACTGCTTCTGTTTGGCCATTTGACCCTCCTTGCAAACTGTGCTGAGCTCTTGATGGAAGATAGGTGATGTAACGGTTTATTGAGAAGCCACCCTCAACACAGGGAGTTCCTTCCCTCCCCACTCGGGTGTTTCTGCAACAAACTGTTTAACAGATTCTTTTTCTTAGCCCTATATGAGACACATATCATGCCTCTTGGATCCCTCTCCCCTGAGCTAACAATGAACCAAGAACCAGGCTGCTGTACGGGGAATATATTGGTATTTATTTAAATCAAAAGTAATAGAAATTGGCATGAAAATTTAAAACACCACCTTATCCATGGCAATACACAATCAATTTCTCTCAGCATAAATAAACCACAAAAGTGAGCTAAAAAGAAAGAACACAATAACAATGCCAATTTCATTCCACAAAATAATTACACTGATCCATAATACCATTTTGCCCAAACTTTTGGTTAAAATAAACACAGGGTGATTTATCGCTTTGTTTTCCAGACCCCCACTTTGCTTTGGTCTATGTTTGGGAAGTCGGAGAGAAAAATTGGAATGCTTTGGGTAATTCTGGATTTTGGAAGCTGTTGGGGAAGCTGGATAAAAAGGTCGAATTGATTTAAGAACAAAGGACACCCCTCTTCCTTAAGAAGCCTGGGTCAGCTAGACAACGATTACTCAATTAAATTATAGGCTATAGTTTTCAGCACACACTGGGAAGGGAGCTTCGTTAATTTTTAATTTTAACAAAATTCTACCCGTAGTGTTCTTCCAAATGGGGAATTAATTAAATTAATATTTTTGATTACATAGGCTTGGGATCTACACAGATCTCCCACCCCTCCCCCTTCCCTCACCCACTATAAAGGGAAAGGATTCAAGGCAAGCAGACTCCCCCCACCTTTTGGTTTTCCAGGGTTTAGTTCGACTTACATAGCAAGCCTCTGTTTAAGGTTTGGGAAAGTCAGCTGTTCCAAAGGTCATTCTGGAAAGATAGGGCAGGGGTCTGGTCACTCCATTCTAAGGTGGCCTCCCGTTCTCTACCACAGGACCCAGTCAGCTTTGAGGCCTTCCTAGAAATAAACAGCCGACCCAGATGCACTCTCAGCAATCTCCTCTGGTGTCTCCTTACAGCTATCAGAATGGTATGTTTCAGCAGCCTTCCTGATGGTCTGTCTCTTCTCTGTCCTCCTGTCTTTCGCCTTTTTCTGTCTCCCAGGTTTGTACGTGTCCCCTGTCCCAGAGCAGTCACCCTTTATATAGCAGAAATGACATCACCAATTTTACAGTCTTGGGTAAGTACCCTGCAATGACCACTGCCTCTAGGATTGGACAGTTACCCTCTCCTCTCAATCCCTGCCTCCATGTCAGGATTGATTTAGGGGTTTCGAGCAACATATGTCTATTCTTGTTTATCATCGCCCCTTTGTTCTCCTTCCAATTATTTGGCAAAAACTAGTTATGTAGCACAACTTCATAATTTTACTGGCAACTGCCAGACCAAACATATTTTCTGTTTTAGCTGATCATGGAGAATTAGATAAGCCGACCACCAAATTCGTACGATGTAGCATGGCCATGTGGCACATTTCTACCATTTCCATAAAAAGCACAATGGTTATGAATATGTAAGTTACTAAGCATATCCCTATTTTCATTTCCCACCAGCTCACCAACTCTCACATTTGGAACATGTTCAGATTAGCCAGAAACCTAGTTTAGCTGGCCATTACAGTTCCCAGAGTCACAGGTAGATGCATTTTATACCCCCAAAATTGCCTGAAAACTACATAAACAATTGTTAAAAAATGAATTCAATCCACATTAGGGTTGATGTGCAAAAGGCCTAAATGATAATTGCCCTTTTAAATTAATTGTGAATGTCCATGTGGGACAAATGGGAGTTTCTGATTTCAGGCCATTTGTTTTCACTGGGTCAGCCTGTGCCCAGTGTTTTTTCAATCCGTCTCCTTTGTGCTGTGTGATAAGGCGGATGAAGTAAAGGAAGATCAGAGCCAGATCAAATCCCTTTCCTGTGTTCATCAAACCAGGAAGGGTTACATTATGATGTCATAAAGGACACTTACAATGAGAAACCATGTTATTGTAAAGGAGAGGTACTTTTTTCTAATACTGGTTTTTGTTATGTTTTTCTTGTTGTAACAGATTTCTTTAAAAAAAAAAAGAAATCTATTGCAGAAACACCAATGACTGAGAGCTAGTTAGTCAGCGTTCTGGCTCTGTTTAGTACACAAATTAAGCCCCTTTTTCACTGCCTTCCCACAATCTTTTACAATGCCAGCCCTTGGGATTGATTTATGGTTAAAGGTGTAGTGGAGTGCATGTTCAGAGAAACTATGTGAGAGACAACGCATCATCAAAAGGCTTTTAGAGCAGTGCTACCAACTTTTCAGCCCTTTGGCCACTCGAGCAATGCCTGCCTTTCCACTGCATGTGTCAAACTGCAGATCTTGCAGCACATGGGCAGTGTACTGCATTGATTATTTCATGCATCTGGTTTGGTATTTACCTACAAGTAGTAAGGGTTGGCATCAAAATGGGATACCATAGTGGAGTCCACCCATGCCCATTTGATCTGTATATTTACTTTTCAGGATTTCGCAACGTGATCTATGGCTAATATAGTTTCCTCATTACTTTTTGCATGGAGTTTCTGGTCTGGCTTAGGGATAAGCTATTGGTATCTTTGTTGTTGTTGTCTGCTCATTTCTCTGCACATTTTCCCTGTAGATTTTGTGGCAATCCACGGGTCGTCCATATTGGGTGCACTGGCACATGGTGGAGATTATTGCCTCTGGGGAGCAGAGAGATGAGAAGGTTCAGGACAAGGGGTCAACATTGACCGAGAATCTGAAAGTTTCCACAGGTGAGTCTTTTCTTGTGGTAAGGTAGGTTGTTCTGTTCTTTGTCGTGCTTCTAGGTTCAGCATAGCTACTTTTTTATAATAGAAGTTGTAGAAACTGAAAGCCGGTTTGAGCATACAGTGCAATTCTGAACAACTCAAAGGTTTTTAAATGTCTATCTTTTATCCTTGTCCATTTGGTCTTTGAAATCTGGTAAACTGATAAGCAGTCCGACACTGCTGTGACGGGTAAGAAGGGACAAGTATCTTCTACTTCAAATGGTTTTTATTATCCTTTAAAATAAATACACTCCTATCTGTCCTGAAGCTTTGGGTTTTCCCTACCTAACCAAAACTAATTCTGGTGCTAGTATTTCTTTAAACTTTGATTTCTATTTGCATTTAGTCAAAAACAACCATCTAACAACCATCTTATCTAATTCTGCAACTAACAGCTCCATTCCCCCCCCATCACTGTACCAGTGTGTCCACCATCAAACAATATTCCAAACGGTTCACAGACTCTCAAGGATTATAACTTTCGAGTCTTAGTAAGAAACAATGGATTGACTCCACCTTTCAATTCGTGATACGGGGTCTCGTCAGCCACGCACCATCCCCATTGGCTAAGCACAACTGCCCACCATCTTAATTATCAATGGACCCCATTCCTCATGAAAGGATCCCAAGCAGTCATTTACCAAGGTAGTCAACTTCTCCATGACCATCATCTTGCCCAGTTTCCATTCCCACTCATTTTCTGGGCACTCTCCCTCCCCTCCCCTCGCATCCCCTCCAATTCTGAGCTATCGCCAGTGTTCCAGCCCCAAACATTGCATGCCATAACCTGGGCAATCGATATTCGTCCCTCTCCGGGCCCTCCAAGAGCACCTGAAGAGGATCTGTGCTCAACAGAGCTCCTGTAATGTCCTTATTCCAGCTAAGGAGTTCTTGCAAAACATTTGCCTTCTGGGGCAGTGCCACCACATGTGGGAAAGGGAGCACACCGGTCAACAGCCTTGCAGGCAGAGTGGAGACGCACCTGCAAACATTCTCGGGGGATCACTATGCCACTCTGCAACATCTTATAATTATGATCCATAGTGGTGGTAAATAGATTTCCATGAAATGACACCCATAAGATTCTGTCCCAGTCCTCATCGGTGATTTCCCCACCGGCAAGCTCCACCCAGTATCTTTTGAAGGTTTGTCTTCCTGCTATGGTGGTGGACACCAGTATTTTATATATGCTCGAAAGGATGCCCTTCCGGGTGGTTGAAGCATCTAAAACTCTCGAACAGGGTTAGATCTCTAGCCAACAAGGCACACCCCTTGTGGTCCGTAAACAGCTCCTTTAATTGCAAATAATCAAAAATGGATACGTGTCTCCGCAGGACCTCCCGAACCTCCTCCAAGTCCCTGAATCATCCATTTCAAAACAATGGACCTGCCCTCTCAAAACCCCTATCCGACCACTGCTGAGCGAATCGTCCCATGGTGCGACAAATCAAATGGGGGGCGGGGGGTCGCCCACACCAACAGCGATGGCCAATAAGAGAATGCCCTATTTGACTCACTATTTCTCCTCCTAGAGGACCCCCAGCGTGGGATGTTCCCTCACTTTCCAGGAAATATCCTTAAGCGATACCCAAAGGAAGTCCCTCACCTTGTCATGTTAAACTGGACTATTGCAATGCACTCTACTTAGGAACAAGTCAACGTAATCTCAACAAGCTTCAGGTCACCCAAAAGAATGCCATCAGGGCTGCCTTAAACATTCCCAGAAACCAGCATATATCTGACACTAGACGTAGCCTACATTGGCTCTCAGTAGCGCAAAGAGTCTCCCTCAAAACCCTGGCCCTCATGCAGAAATGCCTGGCCAATCAGGCTCCCAGCTATCTGGCCAGCTGTTTCACCTTACACACCACCAGAGCAGCCCAAGCGCACTGCCTCTCTTTACCTAGGTTTAAACTTCAGACAGCTGGTGGTTTCAGCTTCCCTGTCCTGGCCGTCAAACTATGGAACTCGCTCCCCCTCGCTCTCAGAGCTGAAACTTCCTTCCACTCCTTCAAGAGTAAAGCCAAACTGTGGCTCCTGGCCCAAGACACCCACAACCTCTGCCCACCTCTTCAATGTTAAACTCATCCTCCGTGATTCTTTTCTACTTACCCTGCCATCTTGTAAATACAGGGTAAAGTATTCTGTAAGAATATTGTATTGTATATTCTGTTATTATTGCATAATTTACCCTCCATGTCGTACTGTATATTCTGTAATTAATGTGTAAGGTTCCGTCCAAGTTCTACTTATGCGCCACTGTTACTGTTGTTGGATTATGTTACCTAAGATATGCACCCAGATGCCTTTGGGCCAGGTGCGCTATACAAATAAAACAAATACAAATACCTTCAGCAGGTGCATTTCTAGATCAACAAGGTACGTCCAGTAGGTCCGCATATCCTCCTTAGAGTGCTCCAACATGACCCTCAACTGGGCTGCCTTATAATACAAATAAAGATCGCGGTAGCCAAAACCCCCCTGGTCACACGGGAACCTGAGCGTAGTAATTTTGATTGTAGGTCAAAGATTGTGTGGGGTTATAACCGTTATTTGGTGCGCTCTGGCTGTCACTATGGCTGGGCGGTTAGCTGCATCGATAGCACTGGGAGGTATTCCCCTTAACCTCTCCTAAAGTGTACAGTGAAACTTGTGCTGGCGAGTTGCGCTTAACCACAGAAAAATCAGTTCTACTCTATCATGCAATCATTTGCAAAGTCAGTATGCTTGTGCTATTGATTTATTATCCTGATGACAGCCGACATGTGTTTCGACACTTGGTCGTCTTCAAGGCTGTTCATTACATATTAAAAAATGAAGTTATACTGTTCAGAACATATGATTTCAAAATTACAGTTCAGATTGAAAAAAAAACAAGTATTCAGAAAGGTGTTACATACAAATAGAGGGTGGGTGGTTGGAACATAGAGGAAATAGACAAGGTATAATCTCATTAAAATGTCAATATGCTTCATACTGTGCATTACATCATTGTGAAAAATTACATCAATCAGTGCTCATTAGCTCATGATCAGTAATCCTCAGTTCTGTGTGAATAGAACTCAATATTCAAATACCATTGGAGCAATTGCGTGGCACCCCATATAGTCCATGCCATGTCGTTTTTACATGTGAAATAGTTACTAGTTGGCATCCATGTTGGTGAGCCTGTTAGTGTACTAAATAGATAGAAGTTAAACGGTTAAATACCATTAATCCTGGTGACATGCAGTTTATAGTGTCACACATTTGCTGCGTTACAGTGTGATTTCATGCCCAATAAGTAGGAGAATTCTTACCGACTAATTCTGTTCGTATGTAATATTTGAGCCAATTAGAAAAGCACTTGAGATTGTGCTACAAAAGGGTGCTAAATGTGATTTAAACATGGATCACTTACCCATGCGGTGTGGTACATCAAATCTCTACTATGGTCCAAAGTAACTTGTGTCCATCTACTCGATTCTTTTCTGTATAATTCCTCTCAAGGTGCTTCAAATAAAATCATTATTTTGTATGTCCTGGTCTCTAGGCACTGTTATAAATTATAAGTGAAAGTCACCCAGGAGGAAGTGGGTAGTGTTTACCTAGAGGCGTCCTGTTAGGTTCAGCGCCAGTCAGATGGGTTTTGTTGAGCGAATTCTCCTAGTAGCACCTCAAACCTGTAAGACATGAGATCGCATTGATATTGTTCCATGGTGTGCAGCAGTACAGCACTGTGAAACAAGATTGCCCGGAAAACCTATCAATGACTAGGCTTAGCAATTTCTTAATGTTTATATTACAGGCAATGTTTTCCCCATCCTGCGTACCTTAATAGGTATGAGCCTGTTCATCGGGATAGTTTCTGGGCACCGCGGCAGCATATGGCACACCGGCGCCATTTTGATGTAATGTTTATATTCTTTGTCTTGCGTGTGACATCACGCGCATGGGCATGCAACGTCACTGTAATGTGCTGCGATCTGTTTACCCTGTTAAGGGCTTTGAGATTTAGATATAAATATTACATTATTGGTCAGTAATGATTTGGTTTCTCCGGTCCCTCAATCATTTCTCTCCATAATTATGATGCATGTGATTATAATACATGTACTGTTACCATGTCTTATTGATCAATGTACCGCACAACAGCGATCTGCCTCATAATGAGTGCTCGTCATAAACAAAATTGTGTACTAATAATCCTGATCATATGTGCTGGGTCTCAGGATATCTTTAGATACCTGCTTCATCAGCGAATAACACGTTGTACCTGGTAGAGCCATTAAAAGGGTCAGACAGTAAGCTGTGACCTGTCGGATTGTACACTCTTAGTACAAATATTAATTATGTAATATCCTGTTCTATTTTGCATTAGTCTAGAGTGTCTATTGCGTAACTTGAATGAGTATATACTTGCCTATAAAAAATAAACACTTGTGCTTTAATTGATTGCTATGTTGCTTATGTGTATGCCAGTACAAACTTGGTAAGGCTAATGAGGTGCCTAGGTGCAAGTCTCCAATTGGTGTACCTAAAGTTATTAGCATCTGCATATATGCGTTTACCGTCTTGTTATTTATAGGAATACATAGATTTCTGAATCTGAATTTCACACACCGTAAATAGCATGTATGCCTTGATTCCATTTGTCACAGTTTTAGTATCAGATCACCTCCTTTTGCCATGCTTAGCCTATAAATCTTAAGTCTTTTTTTATCTGCATCGGGTGGCCTTCCTGCTAATGGCAGCTGGTGATATATACTACTGAAACTGGCCATGTTTTCTCTGATCCTCATTCATAATTGTCTAATAGTACTTCCTACATACAATTTCCTGCAAACGGCATAAACCACAAAATTTGTTCTGCAATTAATGAACTCTCTGATCTTTTATTTTATCTTGTTTGTCAGTATATTCCCGACAATCTGGGTGTGCATACCTGCACATGCTACAGGTACCACATTTGTGAAAACCTGTGGTGGGTTTTAACCAGTTACTTCCACTTGTTCCGCTAGTGTCTAGTAATGAAGATCAAAGTTTGATCCTGATGGTTGGTGCCCTAGTGAATATTTCGGTTTCTTGTCCAAGTACGGACATATGTCAGGATCCATGAGTAATATATCCCTGTGCCTTTGCACTATTTTGTGCAGTATGTGTGCATCTTTGGAATATCTAGTAACACTATCTATATTACTACATGCTTTTACTACTGGGAGTAATTTTTGACCATATTGGATTTTTTCCGTTATCTGATTTTGTGTTGTGCTTTGTTGATGACATTGGTTGGGTACCCCCTCTCATGGAATCTGCTAGTCAGTAAATTGCAATCTTTAGTAAAAGATGATTCCTTGCTACAGTTGTGACGTGCGCTATAGAACTTACCCACCGGTATGTTATTAATGGTTGTCTTGCGATGGCAGCATGCAAAGTTGAATTGATCTCCGTGGTTTCACGAAATGTCTTGGTGTGTATTCCCCTTCTGAAATATAGATGTGAAGGTCGAGGAAGTCAATTTTGGAGTTGTCACAATGGCCGGCTAATTTAATGCCAAACCTGATCATTCAGATATTGTATGTATTCTGCAAATCCTTTGGATGTGCCATGGCATATCATAAGAATATCATCAATATAACGTCTCCATAATGTTGTCCACAAATTCGTCGTTGCTCAATGCGTGCGACTGTTCATAGTGAGCCATAAAAAGGTTTGCTGATGAGGGAGCATAGTTAGCCCCCATAGCTACACATTTAGTGTGTGCATAATGCAAATAAAAAGACATTAATCACATGAGTACATTTGAGGAACTCCTTGAGCATGTAGTCGATAGGACGTTGAAAAATCCTGTTAAGTATGGTGAATTGCCTTTTTTGCCAGATCATGATTGATGGATGTATATGGGGCCGTCACTTACATTTTCGCAAGTAAATACCCCCCCCCCCCGCCATTCCACATCAGACAGCAGCTGTAAGACTTGAGTGCTGTTCCTGATGTACGATGGTAGTACTGTGACAATTGTGTTATCAATGTATTTTGACAACAGGCCCCTCTGTAGCCCACCCTATCCCAAATTATTGCGTGATAGAGAACTGATTTTTCGAATGGCTTGTGTCCTCCCACGTATTCCTTATCTTTTGACAAATCCACTTCCAGCTTGCTGGCCTCGGAAAAATGTTTCCAGTAGACGGCGTTGCGCGTCGACGTGCCTCGAGTCGGTGTCCCTCGAAGGCCTCCATATCAGTGCCAACGTCACAATAGGTAAAAATAGTCTAGCACAGTGTCCGTTGCTCAGTACCATTTTTCCGCGCTTCGTAAGCCTCGGAGACGCAACTCTCGCTTCCTCAGTGAATCTTTCCTAAACTTCAATCTTCGAATCTACGATGGCATCTTCGCCTGCTTCGACGCCACGATCCGGTTTAAAAAAAATGCAGGGATTGTGGAAAAAAGATATCGTTAACCGATCCTCACAGGATCTGCCTGTGGTGCCTGGGCCCAGAGCACCTGTGTTTGGAGCGTGAGTAATGTATATCCATGACTCGAAATCCTTGAGGGAGCGTACGGGGAAGCTGGAAAAAGGTAAGACCGTTTAAATCTTCTACCGCTTTGAAATTGTCCTCGGCCGAGTTGAGACATTAGTCTCCTCATCATCGGAGAAAACATTCCTGCTCGAGATCTTGTATTGGTTCTCACCACTCATCCAGATCAAGACATACCAAGAAGAGGCGCTATAGATCGTCTTCCAATTCACCAGAAAGGGTCACCTGCCCACAAAACACAGTTCTCCAGCTAAGTGGGAGGAATTTTGCAAATAAATGCTAAGGGTTTTGGAGAACGTGGCCTTGTCCCCCCTCAGAGAGTCCTGCAGGTGATACCCCTGGTGAAAGACCCTAAAAAGAGAAACACTGTGAGTAGTCTACCTCAGCAAATAAAAACCCTTGAGAGCGTCATGAACACTCGAGTAGGGACAAGGGCACTTTGCACAAGACTGCCTCATCGACGCTGCCTTCGACACATAAGACATCGTCATCGTAGACCCAGATGAAGGAGAAGCCATCCAACCTCATTCCCCGACTGCACCATCGGCGCTCGGGGGGGTCAAAGGATCTTTCGAAGGCGTCGAAAGGGGCTCCTGTCCCATCACCGACAAAGAGTAGAATTTCGATTCTCGCAACGACATCGAGGCCATACTCTGGTATATCTACGCCGTTTGTGAGTTTATCGAAACCTATGATGTGTACATCGACGACTACAATCCTATATCAAGCAGTGTCGACCAATTTGGCTCCCTCATCGCTTGAAATGGGTTTTACTCCTTACCCACGCTCAGACTACTTCAGAGCTTTGTCCTCTATTTAGGAGGAAGGGAAAGACTCTGATAATGAAAGGCCTTTTGGCTTACAATCTACAAGAATTCCTATTCCAGAGGAGCTAATGTCAGAGAAAGTCAGATTGAAAGATCTTCAGGAGTCTTTACAGGATGCCAGTGGCATAGATACCTCCCCAAAGGCAGACTTTGGCAGACCAGAACCTGGGGCGCATGCAGAGATGTCTTATAGATCTCTCATGGTGAGAATTATGGAGTTTATGGGGTGGTCAACACCTGTACCCTCTTTTCACTAAGTTGACTTAACAGACATCTTAGATAAGGGACCTCAAGAAGACCCTATAGTTCCTTTTCATGCAGCATTACAGAGAAAGAGAACTGCAAATTGGGAAACACCTGAGGTTACCCCAGCAGTAAACAAACAGCTCTCCGCGAAGTATAGAACGTTGGCCTCAGATCCTCTGTACTTAACTAAACATCTGACCCAGAGAGCTTAGTAGTACAGGCTGCGACTTCGTCAGGCAGGCAATCGGCGTACCCCACAATACCACAAGATGGGAACGACAAGAAATTTGACACCATGGCCAAAAAGGTCTTCTCGGCATGCAGCATGGCACATAAGTCAGTTAATGCCACTTTCACGCTATCGAGATTCAGCCTCACCCTTTGGGAGTCCGCTTCATCAGCGGCTTAGCGGCTCCCAGAAGGGGAGGAATGAGACGCATTCTTGAATATCATCAAGGACAGGAAGGATGCGATGTGTGAGTCCCTCCAAACATGTCTCGACTCTGCTGACAGCATCAGCAGAGCCATGGCGGCCAGTACCACAATCTGCAGTTTTGCGTAGTTGCGGAAATCTGGTTTTGCTCCTGATGTACAAGCCAGACTTCTAAATGTGCCCTATGACGGCACCTCTATTTGGCAAGAAAGCTAATGACGGTTTGGAGAAAATGCAAACCTCCAAAGCGGCAGCCAAATCCCTTAGGGCTGCAATTAGTCAAACTCCAAACCGCCCCACAGGTATGTCCTGGAGGGGAAAGCCCTTTCGTTTTTACTCCGCATTCGGAAAAGGCAGAGGGCAGCCAGCTCAAAGGGGCCAGAGACGATTTACCCGTGGTGGACGGGTCAAAGGTACCACGTCCGCATCAGCAGGTGCTGCCTTACCCTCAGCATCTGCATCAGCCACCCCAAAGCCCCTCTGAGGTCTCTCCACACAAAACACCAGTAGGGGCAGGTTAACTCGACATCGGACAGAATAGCAGGCTATTACGTCAGATGCTTGGGCATTGGAAACAATTGCCCAGGGTTACTGCCTGTCTTTCCTACACACTCCTCAGAGTCATCCACCGGGGAGCAACTCTTTGAAGTTTCCAGACCCGCTTCTTATGCAGGAGATTTTAGACCTGCTAGAGAAAGGTGCCATAGAACCGTTACCTGTAGCAGAGAGGAACAAAGGTTGGTACTCCCCTCACTTCCTAATACCAAAAAAGGACGGAGGATTGAGACCCATCTTGGACTTACTCAAATTCCTCAGGAAGGACAAATTCAAGATGGTATCCTTTCTCAGATCCTTCAGGCCCTCCAGTTTCAGGATTGGTTGCTATCTCTGGACCTTCAGGATGCTTACTTTTATGTGCCTATCCATCTCAAGCACAGAAAGTACCTGAGGTTCGCCATTGGCAGCTCTCGCTATCAATTTCGGGTTCTGCCATCTGGGCTGACCCCCGCTCCGAGGGTCTTCACCAAGTTAATGGCGGTCGTGGCAGCAATGCTGAGGGAGAGATTCATGTCTACCCCAACCCGGACGACTGGTTGATCAGAGCAGTATCTCAGGAGCAAGCTCAGATCCATCTAGATTATATTCGCCACTTCCTCCACAAGCTGGACTTCTCCATCAACTTAAAGAAGTCACAGATGATACCATCACAGAGACTCCAGTTCATTGGATCAGTCCTGGACACATCCCTGGGAAAAGCCTCGCCACCAGAGGTGAGGGCTCAAGATA
The DNA here is from genome assembly GCF_040938575.1 of Ambystoma mexicanum. NCBI lineage: Eukaryota > Metazoa > Chordata > Amphibia > Caudata > Ambystomatidae > Ambystoma > Ambystoma mexicanum. Next base: position 1,267,473,326 of record NC_090928.1, on the reverse strand, counting down.
ATCTACAGATGGTAACCAGATTTCAAAATGCCCAACGTCTACCAGCCTTTGTTTTTTTTTTTTTTATAGGTTGCTCGTCATCATATGGCATCCTGCATTTTTCTAGTGCCAGAGGCTCGCCTGAGAATGAGAACTCTCCAGTGGGCGCTAAGGTTCCAGTGGTCGCAATTCTCAGGAAGAATGTCAGATCTCCTACAAATCCCGAACAGAGTAGCACAAGACCTTCAATGGTGGGCCTGTCGGGAGAACATCTTGAAAGGAGAACCGTTTTGGCAACCATGGCAGTAGATGACAGTAGTCATGGAAGCCTCACTCACGGGGTGGGGAGCCCATACAAATGACTTAACCATCAGCGGTCGTTGGTCTCCATCGGAGTCCAGACTACACATCAACCTATTAGAGCTGAAAGCAATCAGGCTAGCACTGAAAGCTTTCCAGTACAGGGAAAAATAATTCTGATAATGATGGACAACACAGTGGCCATGCACTACCTCAACAAAAGAGGAGGCGTAGGGTCACTGCCACTGTGCAGAGAGTCAATGCAGCTCTGGTTCTGGGCAATTCTAGAAGGAATCTCTCTATCAGCAGTTCACATAGCCGGAGAGAAGAACGCAGTGGCGGACGCACTCAGCAGGCGGACCACAGTCTGCAACCAGTGGGAACTAGCTCAGGAAGTCCTTCAAGAGAGCTTCACCCTGTGGGGAACCCCTCAGGTAGATCTGTTTGCAACGAGTGTCAACAGGAAATGGGAACGATACTGCTCAAGGGAATTTTCCCCCCGAGAGGAGCTCTAGGAGATGCGTTTGTGGTGGACTGGGAGTTTCCACTTCTGTACGCGTTTCCTCCAGTCCCCGTCATTCCTCACCTAATCAGGAGGATTTATTTATTTATTTGTATTGCGCCGGTAACTCGCAAGTCTCAGGACACAGGAACATGGACGCGAGGTACGATAACCATTACCACGAGACAAGACTTAACGTACAATTGAAGATGGGAGGTCTGTTGAGAGTAGGGGATCATTTGAAAATATGGGTCTTCACTAGTTTACGGAAGCACAAGTAGTTGGCTTCGCTTCTTAATGTGGCGGGGAGGTTGGTCCATAGGCCGGCGGCTAAGATGGGGAAAGATTTCCCTAAGCCAAATATGCGCTTGTGAGTGGCTACTGTGATCTTTCCTTGATCTGAAGATCTGAGCGTGCGGTTGGGTGCATACAGGTGGATTTTGGTGTTTAGGTACTCTGTAGGTTGAGACATCCAAATGTCTTAACAACATTGCCCCCCCTTATCTGGCCAATAGAATCCACAGGAGAACCTCAAACCGTCCCACTAGACTGACCAACGCCTTCACCTTAGTGATGCCTAGATACAAAAAGAGTACAGCCGGCGGCTCTAGTTACCCAATCATAGCTGCGCAAACTTGGAACAAACTCCCTTTGGATCTCAGAATGGACCAACCTTACTCTAGTTTCAGGCGAAAAGTCCTCACTTGGATCCATGCCAATGACACTTAGCTTGACCTTCCCCTCCCACATAGACACTAGACGTCTGCAACCAGCTGAATGACATCCGATCAACTAGACTGAACCGTAGTTCCGCATTTTTTCTTCTTTTCCTTCTGCTTTCCTTCTATACCTTTGATCTAACGTGAACTGTATTAACTGCACTTTTCTTGATTTAACTGCGAACTGCATAAATTGTATTTCTCCTGTAACTAAGTTCTTAAGTAATCTTGTACTGTTTGCGCCCAGCTACCCCTTCGGGTTTGGTTCTGCGTTATACCAAATAAACAAACAAACAAACAAACAAACAAACAAACAAAGTTCAGGAAAACCATGATCCTTATTTCCCCGGATTGGGCCAAGAGAAAGTGGTACCCGGATCTTCTAGACATGTCCATCTGTCCTCCGAGTAGTCTTCCACAAAGAGAGGATCTTCTCTCACAAGAGGAAGGTCAGGTTCTCCATCCGGATATCAGGACTCTCAACCTTCATGCTTGGTTTCTGAAAAATTGAGAGACAAAGATTGGGACCTCCTGGGTGACGTAATGGAGGTGTTGCTTTTGGCCAGAAGGCCAGCAACTAAATCTTTATACCGCCGCCATTGGAACAAATTCTGTAGCTGGTGTAGAGATAAGGATATTGACCCTTTTTCATGTAATACACCGATGGTGTTATCTTTCCTGCTATATTTGGTAAATTCAGGACTTCAAGTTTGCGCCATCAAGGGTTACCTCTTTGCGCTATCAATCTTTAAACGCACGGCTGAGGAACCTTCATATTTCAAATAGCCTCTAGTCATTCAGTTTCTGAAAGGGTTGACTAATATCTTACCCACCCCCAATTCCTATTCAAGTTCCCCTGTGGGATTTAAATCTAGTCTTAAAATTTCGAATGGGCACTTCGTTTGAACCTCTTCATTCCTGTCCATTAAGTTTTCTCACTCTAAAAATAGGCTTCCTAGTGGCCTTCACTTCTGCAAGAAGAGTGAGCGAACTACAAGCTTATCTTGCAAACCTCCACATACTATTTTTCACAAAGATAAAGTAGTTCTTCAAGTGAAGCCGAATTTCCTCCCAAATGATGTCTCAGAATTCCATGTCACACAAAAAACAACCATGCCTTCATTTTACCCTCCTCCTCACCCAGGGAAAGAGTAAGAGGGATTGCACAGGCTATATCGATCCAAGGCGTGCCTTGAGTTTGTACATTAACAGACTTGTAAGGATTAGACAAGCAGACCAGTTGTTTGTGGGGTATGCAGAACATAAACTAGGTTTACCTATCACAAAACGGACCATCTCAACATGGATAATTCGAACTATCATAGAGTGCTATAAATTGGCAGGAAAAGATCCTCAACACCTCAGGGCTCACTCAACCAAGGGTATCGCAGCCTCGTCAGCTCTCCAAAGAGGAGTTCCAATTAAAGACATCTGTGCGACTGCCACATGGCCAGCTGCACATACTTTCACCAAATTCTACAGTCTAGATTCCTCCACTAGCCAGGAGACTAAATTTGGGAAATCTGTGTTGCACTCTGTGCATTCTTAAAAAGTCACAAAATTTTACTCCCGCCTCCTGTACACATTACTGCTTTGGGAGTCTATCAAAGATAAGGAATACATGGGAGGACACAATCCATTCGAATAACAAGTTAATTACCAACTGTAATGTTCTTTCGACTGGATGTTCCTCCCACGTATTCCTTATCGCCCCTCCCATCCTTCCCCTCAATAAACTTCCCTTGTAGTTGCAGCCTACGCTCCTTCAAGGGCACTAACCATCTCATACTTGACAAACACAGCACTTCAAAACGGAACTGAGCAACGGACTCTGCGCAAGACTATTTGTACCTATGGTGACGTCGGCGCCGATACGGAGGCCTTCGAGGGACACCGACTCGAGGGACGTCGATGCACAACGCCTTCTACTGAAAAATAATTCCAAGGCCAGCAAGCTGGAAGTGGATGTATCAAAGATAAGGAATACGTGAAAGGAAAATCCAGTCGAAAGAACGTTACAGTTGGTAAGTAACTTGTTCTTCTGTGGTTAAGCGCAACCCGCCAGCACAAGTTTGACTACTGTTCATTTTGACCCTAGGTCTCTTATTAGGCCATACTAATCTAGCAAGGGCACCCTTCAGCGTTCTAAAAAACATTTCCGGGAGTGTAGACGGCAGGGTGGAGAACAAATAAAGCAATTGTGGGAGGACGTTCATTTTAATAGATTTCATATGGCCATACCAAGATAGGGTTAGGGGCTTCAATCTTCTGAGATGCTCCTTGATCTGATCTACCAAGGGGTAGAAGTTCGCCTTGGCTAATTCTGTAAGGTCCCTCATTAGAAAACCCCCAAGTACTTCAAGCGTTGCTTTTTGACCTTCATTCCCATATATCTAGAACGAGAATCCAGGGCATGATGCACCCAAAGCGCTCTTTTTGCGCCAATAATTTGGGAAGTGAAGAGCTGATAATTAGTGAGATAGCCCAGGATGTCGTCGGCAAACAGTGACAATTTAAGCTCTACCTCCCCACAGTGATTGCCCCTGATTAACCCTAATCGAAACTGCAAGTGGGTCCATTGTAATGGCATAAAGTAGAGGGGAGAGGGGGGACACCCCTGTCTCGTTCCTCTCGTCAGTCAACACTTTAGTAAGCTGTTGCCGCGCCTTAGGCGCTGTGCACAACGCATCCACCCATAGCAAAAAGTGAGGCCTGAGTCCCATTTCCCCAAAACCATCTTCATAAATGTCCACTCCACTCCTTCAAACGCCTTTTCCGGATCTATTAGGCATGCGTCGTTATCAGCTTGGGCCTTATGCATAAGGCTAATCGTCTTCCTTATACAGTGACTTGCCTACCCCGGATGAAGCCCACCTGATCCCCATGGTTAAGGCATGAAAGCAGTCCCTCCAGCCTGCTACCCAAAATCTTAGCTAAAATCTTCACACCGTTATTCAATAAAGAGATCGGGTGGGCGGTGGGAAGAGCAACTCGCTGGGCCCTTTCCGTGTTTATGAATAGCCACAATGATAGTTTCCATCATTGTATGATGATGGTTCCCCCAGCAACACTGCATCAAAAACTCTCACCATGTAGGGATCCAACATGGACCTGTATATTTTATAAAATTTCACAGAAAATACCTTAATCCCTGGCACGGTACCAGATGTCATCCCACTAATAACCCGTATGACCTCCTCCTGGATAAAGGACGATCCCACGACCCCCTCCCGCGTAACACCAGGAGGGGGGAGTCTATCAAGGAAAGCAGCGATCTGCGAGTCATCCCCCCCATATACTGAGGTTTAAAGCCCTTCATAAAACTTGGCGACCTCCCTCCCATATCTACCGGGCTGTATACCACTGCATCCCCATACCCCTTGATGACACCAGTAGCTTTTCTTTTCTTTTCCTCCATTAGACGCCATGCCATGCCATGATCTCGTCTGATTTTTTTTTTTTTCCCCCGCTCATGATATTTTAGTTTTAGAAACAACAATTTCTTCTCTGTATCTTGGATAAGAATGGTCTTTAGCTTTGCTTTGTAGAGCTTCACATCAGTAGCCTTAGCCGGTGAGAGATATTTGATCCTGGGTCCACCCGGTTGTAATTCCTGTATTTTCCTCCTCAGATATTCTTCCTCTTCCCTCCTTTCTTTCTTTTCCTGAAAACCCATTCTAATTAATACCCCCGAATTGTATCCTTGTAAGTCTCCCAGTCTGTACTCCCACCTCTCCGTTATCATTAAAAGTGAAGTAATCTGTGATTTCGGTAAGGAGAGATCGAGTAAGTTCCCTATCTTTAAATAAAAAGACATTACATTACCACCCTCCCAAAGATCCGCTGACGAGGTTCCATTGTTATCTTTACCAAATCATGGTCTGACCACGGTATTGGGATTACACAAGTCTTTTGACGTGGGCTTTCAACTCCATGTCCACCAGTATAAAGTCTATCCGTGAGTAGGAATCATGCAACGATGAAAAATGTGAAGGGTCTGTCTCCCTCCTCACAATCCACAAGAGAGTCTGATAGAACCCAGCCCTGGTTCACTTTTCTAAATAGTCTAGACACAGCACCGCTAAGGTTAACACCTACCAAAACACAATTTGACCAGAATTGGGGCAATATATTTAACATATACTAATACCTCTCATTGTTCAGGCTCCCTTTAATAAATAAGTACTGACCATCAGTCTCGTTCCACACTCCGTCCACCACTAGGCCTAGTTGGGCCTAGATTACAATTGCCACACCTTCTTTCTCGCTGTTGCCCGAGGCCCCAAACACCTCCCCTACCGATCTCGCTCTGAGGCGCGGTTCCCTGCACCGCTGCCAGTGCATCTCCTGTACCACGAGGACATCTAGCTTGTCCCTTTTGAAACTCCTGCAAAGTCATGGATCTTTTGGTCAGAGTTTAACCCTCTTATGTTGAGGGAGCAAGTCACAAACTCGCTTGCTGATTCTAGGACTCTGCTCCCATTCCTCCCAAAACTTAAACCCCTCCCTGAGAACTCCCAACCGTAGAACACAGCAAGAAAATAACCTGTGAGCACTAATACACTGAAGAAATAGAAACTCTGAGAACACTTGAACCCACTGAGGCTCTAAACAATCACCCCAATCCATCTCCCTTTAGCCCCCCTCACCCCTTCCCTCCCCCAAGCATCCAACCCTGTCTGACCACCCACTACCGACCAGGATCAGATCACCAGAGGCCCCCAAAACAACAGGACCAAATAAAGAACACCTTTAATATTCTGAGTCCGCTCTACATCACATTGCAAAATGTCACCACCATACCCACCTCCACCCCCTGCGTAGCCCTCCATCCCCCCACACACCTCCCCAGCTCGAATACCCATCCATAGTCCAGCCCCCTCCTCTCGGGTGTTAATGGAGGACGCTCTGAGCAGGCACCATCTCACAGTCCCATGGGACCCCTGAAGTATTACGTTTATTAAATGTTTGTGTCCCAGGGATTTTGAACTTCTTCCTAGATACATCTGCCTTTGGCATAGTTCCCATAACTTCTCCCGTGCCTCCTGCCCTGAGCTGTGAAATCTCCATTAGCTCGTCGGATAATCTTGAATGTCCTCTTCTGTCACCAATCGATATTTCTGGCCTTCGTATTCAAAGGAGATTAAAAAGGGGAATCCCCAGCGGTAGTGCGTGCCCTGCTCTGACTGCCTATTGTGCCCTGCTCTGAATTGAAACTGCCCATTGTGCCCTGCTCTGAGTTGTTATTACAATCATGCACCTTAGAAAAAATCAAGCGACTCATCTGCTCTACCTCACCTTAGCTCTAATCGGCTTAATCATGCCCTTCTCTAAACATGCACCATGCCCCACTTCGAGCTAGATTACCTCGCATCTACGAGCCAGCAGCTAATAGTCACAAGGTCCCTAATGCCTACCACAAAACTAACTCATTATACAAGGAGCTACCCCCTAATCACCTAATCCAACTATAGTATCCAGTGCCCTGATCAACGCCAGATCCCTAGTGGCACATGCCACAGAAATAGCAGACATCCTTTCTTCAGACAACCTTGACCTTTTGGCAGTCGGGGAATCCTGGCTGCACGAAGCAGCAGGCCCAGCACTATCTCTAGCCATACCAGAAAACTACCAATTAATTAGAATGGTCAGACCTAACAATAGAGGAGGTGGTCTAGCCATTATAGCCAAAACCAACCTAAATCTAAGACCACTCGCTCAACCCTCCTTTCAATCATTCGAACTACTCGCAGCCAAACTGCCCAACTCTAACTGTCTCACTCTAACTATTTACCTAATATACAGGCCACCTGGCCCTACTGGCACATTTAAAGAGGACCCGTCTAGCCTCATTGCTAACACCAAAGAATCCTCCCAACTCCTATTAGGATTTAATGATCCTGAAGACAACGCAGCACCATCTATAGCTACCATGCTAGAGGAACATGGCCGAACCCAGAAAGTTCTAACCCCAACGCACAACAAAGGAAGGACCCTTGACTGGGTTACCACCATAAACTGTGATACCACGATCAATAAAGTTACCCCTCAACAGTGGACAGATCATTACCTCATTGACTTCTCCTTAACACTCGATAAACAAATCACTAAAGTCATAGCTATAGCCCCCCCACTTGTCATGATGCCTACCCCCGGAGCACCAGGCCAGGCCCAGCACCCCCGGAAGCAGGCATCATGCCCTCGGGTAAAAGCCCAGCAGCCCCTTATAGGGGCTCTTTGGACTCAGTCCTGGCGCCTTTGGCGCCAGGCTCATGTTGGACATCAGTCCTGGCGCCATAGGCGCCAGGCTCATAAAGGGAGGTGTTTTGTGCACTTACCTGATGCAGACCATGCTGCACGCTTCAGGCCTCCCTGAGACCTGAAAGGGACTATTTTTTCATAGGGACTATTTTTTTCACTCGGGCGTGGCCAGGGAAGGATACATACCTAGTTGGGGAAGGATACATACCTGGGACTTCTTTGGAGGCTATTTAAGCCACGCCCAGACAGCAGCTCATGCTTCGCGTTGTTCTGCTTCCTTCAGCTTAACGCTCACCGTGTCTGCTCCTGCTCCTGGACTCCAGCCACGCCCCCCTCGAACCTGGAAGACCTGCAAGGAAGGAAGAGAAGAGAAAGGTGAAAACCAAGGACTATTTCAAACTTCTTACCTGCATCCGGAATCTTCTCGCCAGCATCCCTGAAGAAAGACTTCCATTCAAAAGCATTGCGTTGCTCGCTGCAGCGCCACGCTTCACTCACCTGTCCTCGAGACATCTCCCGGCTCCATCGCGGCTGTCAGCATCGGATGCCACATCTCTGCACCTAGGGGAGAGAGGAAGAAACAAAAGGTGAGCAGAAGGAACACAGAAGGAAAGCCTGATTAACAGCCATAATACTTACCGGCTTTTCTTCCACATTTTGGGTCGGCGCCGTCCCGTTGGCAGGTACCGTACCCCGGCCCTTATGGGGAAAGGACAAGGGACATTTCTGGGGAATGATAAGGACATTTAGAGGGATCGCCCTCATCACTACTCACCTCGGCAGTTTAACCCCTCGACGCATCGCCTTCATTCTGCACCTGAAATAAAGGACAGATCACAGGTTAGAAAGACAACATAAAGGGGGCCTCACTTGAACTTTGAACTTTCATACTTACGGCGCATCGCTCAGGAAAGTCAAGTGGATTTTGCCAGCGCCATTCTGAAAACCAGTGAAGTAACTGGACGAACGCGCGCCCCTGCACCAGAAGCAGGATGGAGAGTACATCCTTCCAAACCATAAGGTGAGCTTAAACCGGGGTTTGGAGGAAGTTAGAGAGGAACGAATGGGAAAGGGGGGAGCTAGCACACTATTCTGCAGACTGTTAATCCCCTTTCTCATCTGCAGAAGGATATTCCTACGGGCCAGGCAAGCACGATTTGGAGGTCCTGTCCAATCGGTGTTCCGGGTCCTGCGCATCACGCTAGAATAGGCCACAGCAATCCAGACTAGACCAGCGCCCCCGTGGGAACCAGGTGAGCGTTACACCACTTCCCACCAGATCCAAAAAAAACATCACCCCGGAGAACCTCCTGCCACTCCTACTCCCCAACATCAATGCTCTTCCTGATAACCTGGATCCCTAATACCTTGTGGAGTTTTATAATAACGCTATGAATAAAGCATTAGATGTCATTGCACCATTGAAGTTATGTAAAAGTAAACGACAAGCCCACCTAAATGCCTGGTTTACCCCGCATCTTAAAGAACCAAGACTACAAAAAAGGAAACTTGAAACCCAATGGCGACACACCATTTCTGAAGAAAACAAATTGCTACTCAAACAATTCGCCAATAACTACAAAAAAGAAATCCTATGCACCAAAAAGAACTTCTTCAATGAAAGAATATCTGACTGTAGTTCCAACACTAAAGAACTATTTGCTATCTTAAGGAAATTGTAATCCCCAGTACTCCTGCCTGACAATACACCTAAAGATAAACAATGGTGCACCAGCATCCAACATGCGCTAACTAATACAATTTCAACACTTCAAACTAAAATCTCCAAAAGAAAGCCGACCTGACTCACGAGATATCATCCACCCATTCCCACTACTAACACACCCAGTTTAGCTCCTTTTAAATTTACAAGTGTCTCCATCCAGGAAACAGAAAAAAATCATTGCATCCCTCAAGCCTTTAAATTGCAAAGGTGACAATTGCCCAGCCCAACTAATCAAGGATGCAGCAAGAGACTTAGCCCCATTTATAACTAAATTGATGCCTCCTTCTCCACTAACACTATACCAAGTAACTTAAGAGTCATGGGTCTGACCTCTCCTTAAAAAAAAAAAGAAACCCTAGACCCCACCATCCCGACAAATTACAGGCCTATCACCACGGTGCCATTCCTTCTCAAGGTAATAGACAGAGTAGCTTACCTGTAAATCCGGTGCTATCTCGAATCCAACCAACTCCTAGGTGTCCGTCAGTCTGGGTTTAGACCACAACATGGCACTGAAACGGCCTTGATTGACCTCAAGACCCAAATTGACGAGCTAAACGACAAGGGCAACACAGCCATGCTACTCATCCTTGACTTATCGGCGGCCTTTGACCTGGTGGACACACAGTCTTGTGCAAACACCTGGCATCAGCAGCCCATTTTTCAAGCGAAGCCATAGCTTGGGTCCAATCCTTTTTGGACAATCGCACTATGAGTCTTTTCCACATCAGCATCTGCAGACCCCATCAAAATAGCTTCTGGTGTACCCCAAGGCTCGAGCGTTACGCCGACCATGTAGAATATATTTACCAAGCCCCTATTTAACAAATTGGATAGACTGGGAGTCACCTACAGTAATTATGCAGATGACACCCAGATCCTCATTCCCCCTTCGGGCAATTTTGTCACTGATACGGCCTTGGCAAACGAAATCTACCTCATCACTCAGGCCTGGATGGCCAATCATGGCCTCTGCCTGAATGATACTATTTACGGAAAGAAGAAATTCAGAGGATACAATTTTGGAAACAAAGGAATCAAGGAATTTAATTGAACCTGATCCATTATTTAAATATCAAATTTTAATCGAGAATTAATCATAGCACTCAACAATTTTACATCGCAGGAAAAAAATTAAGAACACATAATTTCACATATAATCCATCTCATTCATACACAGGCGTCCATTAACCATTCATACATACATCACAATAATACATGTAAGTTAAAACTTTATCCTAAAAAAGTCATAACAATTGATTTACTTATTGTCTTCATAAAAAAGAGAGAGAGATATATAATATATATGAAAGGCCACAACAACAAATTGCTCAAGTGGTCATCAGTTTAGGATGGGTCACATCGATGTCCAAGGTTGACCTCATCACTGGTTTCTCAACCGGTTTCGGCATATTTAACTTTAATTGAGTTACGCCTTCATCAGGAGAATAACAATTCAACTTTAGAAAGACAGGGAAACATACATATATGAGACCTCATCATAGAGTCACTAGAAAAAACAAAGGGAAACCCCCCAATTATCAACCAATTAATATTCATTAAAAGTGATTTAAAATCAAACACAACCTGCCCCCAGCCTTGTACCATGACTCCAAGGGGGGTACTTTGCATGCTATAAACAGTGCTACCATGGTCATTTATGCCCTAAAGTGCAGAGAGAATCCACCGCTCGTGGCCGTCAAGCAGACCCATTTAGTTAGTAGGAAGATGTGAATTCCCATGTGTTAAACTCGCGTGATCTATTTATACAAGCAGTGTGCTGTGCGAGCACCCATAAACCTAATTTTTGATAACTAACCTTCATAAATGAAAAGAGAGAAAGAGAGACAGCTGAAAGTTCCTGATATGAAGAACAGGAGTACCAGCTATACCAATATGCGATGTCCCAACACGTCTGTACTGCGTAACCATCAGCCGGAGATATGGGAATAGCTCGATCCTACAGTAGCTGTTTGTCTGCAGGAAACACCATTTAGGAGGGAAGGATCAATCCTCCAATATTAATTTTCATAGACTCAAGGGGTGCAACCAGGAATTCACAACTCTCCCGTTCTCTATATGAATGAGAGAAAGAATGGAGAGAGAGATGGTCAAAATATTGATATGGTCGAGTTGGGGCGAAGCTAAGTCGCGCAAATCACAATAACAATTCAGGTAAGACTCCCTGAGAAAAGATAATCAATCGCCAGGGCTCACGTTACTAACGGGAGAGAGCCCGGCTTTGGAAGGATGTCAACAGCCGAAGGCATATGCAATTCAACGTGGCCGAAAACTCACTGTGTGCGAAACTATTAAATAACGGGCGACTCGTGGCTGAAAAAATACTTTCTGGCATGAGAGAGGGGAGAATCTACTTACTATTCCGGGACGAGTTGTTGACAATATGCTCACTCGCAAGGTATGTCAAGTCCGTAACCCAAAGGCACCCCTCTGGCGACGTAAAAGCTATTCCTACGGCTTCTTAAATACTGAGCTAATGCAGTCAGTTGACCGCGGTAGGAGGGACCCGTGACCAAAGGACCGCTCACGTGACTGCAACTTGTCAATCAAGGTAAAAAATGGACTATGAATGGTATGCCGGCCTGTTTTTCTCGTTCTCTATAACATCAAAAGGCTCGCGGTGGGCGGGACCCAAGGGACTTCCCACGTCATCGTCTCAGTTGTGGAAACCCTTTAGGAATATGAAAACTCTGGTTCTAGTGTGTTAAGACCTTTAGTTAAAGTTTTTAGGTTAAAGATCCATAATTGTTCTTTGTAAGCCAGTTTTTTTGTCATTTGGGCTACATTGGAAGCAGTTACTTTTTCAATGCAGAACCACTCCATTTATTCCGCAGTATGGCCCATTTGAACAAAATGAATTACCATAGGAGCATTCAGATTCCGAGTATTAATTTTTGAGCGATGCTCATTAATTCTGGTACTTACTTCACTCGTTGTTTTTCCAATATGCATCATTTTGCAAGGACATAAAATTGCATAAATGACGTTTTTACTTTTACACGTTGTAAAGGTGCGTAAGTCCCAGGTTTTATTTTCCATTAGGAAAGAAGTCGTTTTTTTTGAGAACTTGCAGGCAGTACATGACATGCATGGGTGATGCCCTATCACTGGGTTGAAGTTGGTGTCTCTGATCGCGTTTGGTTCTAACTGGGGTTCTACTTGCACGTGTCATTTTTTGTTTTAGATTTTTGCCTTTCTTGAAAGCAAATAAGGGTTTTGGCAAGATCATGCCGGATGCCTTCAAGACCCGCCAATTTTTTAAAATGATGCCTTTAATGGTATTACTGTATTGGCAATAGGTCGAGACACAAAGCAATTGTTCTTTTTTGGTGTTCTCATTTTTAGGTAATAGTAGCAGATCTCAATTTGCATAACTGGCTCTCTTTCTAGAGTGTTTAATAAGCTTTTTAGGGTAGCCTCGTTCTAATAGTCTATTTTCTAGGATAATGGCATGTTTGGTAAAATTATCAATATCAGAACAATTACGGCATAACCGTAGGAACATACCAAAGGGTAAGTTCCGTAGTAAACTGGAGGGGTGTTGACTCTCAAAACAGAGTGTGGTGTTCCTTTCCGTTATCTTTCTGAATAATTCAGTTCGTAAGACACCTCTTTGTTCAAAGATAGAAAAATCTAAGAAAGCAATCCTCGTAGTGGAATACTCAAACGTGAAATGAATATCTGAATCAACTTTATTGAGCCATTCCACGAATTGAATTAAAGACTGAGTATTGCCTTCCCATATTAAGAGTATGTCGTCAATGTATCGGCGATATAACTTAATCTGTTGCCGGAAGGGATTTGAGTTTGCCAAGATTTTTTCTTCCTCAAGAAGAGCCATAAAGATGATGGCTAAATTTGGGGCAAAAGTACAGCCCATAGCAGTCCCTTTAGTTTGTAGATAAAATTCTTCCTTGAATTTGAAAAAACTGTTGGTTAGAACTAACTTGGCAGCTTCACACAGAAAATTAGTAGGAACATGTGGAAATGGTCGTCTATTGAGTATGATTTGTAAGCCCTCTACAGCTCTTTTTTGGGGTATGTTTGTATAGAGAGCCTCAATATCTAATGTAACCAATATTTGTGTGTCGGAATCAAAGTTCAGATTTTCTACCAAATTAATCACATCTCTGGAATCTAAGAGGAAAGTAGGTGTTGCCATGGCCAAGGGTTTGATGAAAAAATCGATGTACTTCGATAGGGGTTCGGGAATCGATCCGCATCCTGAAACAATTGGACGTCCCGGGGGATTTTGAATATCTTTATGCATCTTGGGCATTATATAGAACAGAGGAATGCGATCATCTGAGTGGTTGATGTATTCAATTTCTTTAAACGAAAGGAAACCTGCTTGGCTAGCTTCTTCCGTGAGTTGGAGTATTTTAAGTTTAATCAACTTCGATGGATCTTGTGCTATTTTGGTGTAATGACCTGGAATGTAGAGAAGTCTTAACACTTCTTGGTCATATTTATTGACATCCCAAACTACTATCCCCCCCCCGCCTTTGTCAGCAGCTTTTATGACTATGGTGGGGTCGGAGGCCAGTGTCTTAATGGCCTGGAATTCTGGTAGATATAAGTTTGGTCCTTATTGCTGTCTGTAATGGCGGATCTGCTGTTCTACTTCTTTAAGAACCAATTTTTCAAAGATGGCTACTTCAGGGGGAAGGTCACTCAAAATCGGAGTGAATGAAGAAGGTTTTGAGAGACCGGAGATGTTAGGCTCCCTTGGTATTATATGGTCCATAAAATAGAACCGAAGTCTAAGTTTACATAGAAATTCTTTAATTTCACTTATCAACGCCATTGCACTAGGATTCTGCGATGGAACAAACGATAGGCCACGTTTAAGTACTGATGTTTCCGATGTTGTTAATATGCGGGATGAGAGATTAAAGATTGGTAATATTTCATTTACCATCTGTAAGCCCGGTTGCGGGTTTGGAAGTCCCGATGTGTCATACCCTGTCCCGGATTGTTTTGCATGGGCATTCCCTGGGACATTCGGCCTTGGGGCGCTGCTCTGCGGCCTTTTCGGCCGCCCCTTCCTCGAAAAGGGGGGTCGCCTAAAGATTGATTAGGGTCATCATTACCCGAATTACTGGATGACATGTCCGAAAAAGTGACCCATCTTTTTTTAGGACCTGTATTCTGATTTATGTTAGTTTTCCAAAATGTTTGGGGATTAAAATCTTCTGCAAGGTACGGATATATCAATTCCTTTTTGAAGAGTGAGATGTCTTTTTTTAGTTTATTAGTCTTTTTTTCAATTGTTAAGTTCTTAAACTCTAGAAAAGATTTTTCAATCTGCTCTAGTTTTTGTTTAGCTTCTGTAATTAACGTATTTGTCAAAAAAAGACTTCTCTTGTTCCAATAGAGTTTCCAAAATCTTACCACTTACTCTCTGGGCTGTTATAGTTAGCACCAAGAGGTCCCGGCTACATTTGGTAGCTACTTGACTAAATGCTATTTTATAGTCATTGCCATCCAGAAATGGGCATGGGATAATTTTCACCTGTAATCCCTGCGGAATAATACTTGATTTTAAATATTCCTTCAATACATGTCCGTGCATTTCAGTACGAAATTGCTTATTTTTCAATCTCAACAGAGATTCACTTGTAGACCCTTGATTTTGTATGGGTAGTTGCAAGTTTTCAAAAAATGAGGGACCCTTGATGAGTTCAGCTATCTGTGCCTCTGTAAAGGAAATGGTGTCAGATTCAGCCACGTTGGTGTGATACTCTCCAGCACTAGAAAGGGGTGCACCAATGCACATGCAAAGTGCACAAAAATGTCAAAACGAATTCCTCAACAGGATAAACACACAGTCAATAACAGAATAAAATAACCTGCACAGCCAAGGGCTGAATTTTATATATTTATCTGAAGGACACAGGAAACCCCACACTCTGGGTCAGTTTTCACCATCTCTCTCTCCATTCTTTCTCTCATTCATATAGAGAACGGGAGAGTTGTGAATTCCTGGTTGCACCCCTTCAGTCTATGAAAATTAATATTGGAGGATTGATCCTTCCCTCCTAAATGGTGTTTCCTGCAGACAAACAGCTACTGTAGGATCGAACTATTCCCATATCTCCGGCTGATGGTTACGCAGTACAGACGTGTTGGGACATCGCATATTGGTATAGCTGGTACTCCTGTTCTTCATATCAGGAACTTTCAGCTGTCTCTCTTTCTCTCTCTTCATTTATGAAGATTAGTTATCAAAAATTAGGCTTATGGGTGCTCGCACAGCACACTGCTTGTATAAATAGATCACGCGAGTTTAACACATGGGAATACACATCTTCCTACTAACTAAATGGGTCTGCTTGACGGCCACGAGCGGTGGATTCTCTCTGCACTTTGGGGCATCAATGACCATGGTAGCACTGTTTATAGCATGGAAAGTACCCCCCTTGGAGTCATGGTACAAGGCTGGGGGCAGGTTGTGTTTGATTTTAAATCACTTTTAATGAATATTAATTGGTTGATAATTGGGGGGTTGCCCTTTGTTTTTTCTAGTGACTCTATGATGAGGTCTCATATATGTATGTTTCCCTGTCTTTCTAGAGTTGAATTGTTATTCTCCTGATGAAGGCGTAACTCAATTAAAGTTAAATACGCTGAAACCGGTTGAGAAACCAGTGATGAGGTCAACCTTGATGAGGTCAACCTTGGACATCGATGTGACCCATCCTAAACTGATGACCACTTGAGCAATTTGTTGTTGTGGCCTTTCATATATATTTATTATATATCTCTCTCTTTTTTATGAAGACAATAAGTAAATCAATTGTTATGACTTTTTTAGGATAAAGTTTTAACTTACATGTATTATTGTGATGTATGTATGAATGGTTAATGGACGCCTGTGTATGAATGAGATGGATTATATGTGAAATTATGTGTTTTTAATTTTTTTCCTGCGATGTAAAATTGTTGAGTGCTATGATTAATTCTCGATTAAAATTTGATATTTAAATAATGGATCAGGTTCAATTAAATTCCTTGATTCCTTTGTTTCCAAAATTGTATATCCTGGATTTCTTCTTTCCGTAATTAGTAATGTACTAATACCCTGACCCAGAGTGTGGGGTTTCCTGTGTCCTTCAGATAAATATACTCTGCCTGAATGATGACAAAACTGAAATCTTACTACTCGGTTCTGCCACCAACCTAAAGAAACTCGACCCCAACTACTCTGCATTCAATATAGACGGCAACATAATTAAAGCCGCAAAAGCTGTGAAAACACTAGCAGTTTTCACCTTGGCTCCACCCTCATGCTGAAAAAGCTTTCCTCACCTAAGCAAGCTGCATCATTCTCGCTAACGCCCTCATACTTTCTAAACTTGACTACTGCAATGCTCTGTATTCAGGAGCCAACAAATCCATCATTGACAAACTGCAGACCCTGCAAAATAATGCCCGGAGAACTGCCCTTAATCTACCCACGAGAGAACAGACCTCTAAGTTAAGAAGAGAACAGTGCTAAAAATTAGCGATAGCCTCACTTATATATAAATGCCTCAATAATGCAGCACCCCCCTACCTCACAGAGAGAATAGTGAGAAGAACGTCCTCCCGTCCCACCAGAGCCTCCAATTCCTACTGCCTTTTGACACCAAGATTCAGGCTGCAAAAAGCAGGTGGTGGTAGCTTCCCGGTTAAGGCAGCCCAGGATTAGAACTCGCTCCCACTCAGTATCAGAATAGACCAATCCTATCATAGCTTTAGAAGGAATATTGTCAGATGGGTGCACTCCAATGACTCCTAAGACTCATCTAATCTACCCTGAGCCCAGAACCCGCCCAAATACCTACCTCTATGATTGTACATGCACCAACATGTGTTACTCCCTCTGTCCCCACAGGCCATCCCACCCCATTTGGTCCCCCGTCATGTTCCCTTGTGCCCCCACCATTCTCGCACACAGATGTTGCCTGTTTTGTTTGATTCTTCTACCCTCTTCCCCCCTCCCCTCACCCCACTCAAGCCTACTCCTGCAGGAATCTGTCCTGATAAATACTGGTTTCACCATCACGGTCTTGTGGCCAATGCTGGATTTGACTTTTATGGACTTCATTCATTCACGGTGTGTCACCCTTTCTCCTGCTGGACTTCCCTTGCATCTTGTACTCATGGTGGCCTTGAGTCATGCTGTTCTCATCTTCATCTGTATCCTTGCTTGCAACATTGTGTTACTACTGACTTCTGCAATTGTATTCGCTCTCCCCTCTTGCTTCTCCACTCTTTCTGACTGCTTACTCTCTGTTCTCTCCTCCTCCCCCTTTCTCCCTTTTCCTATCTCCTCCCCTTACTTTCTTCTAAGCACTTACTCTATCAGAATTGTCCCTGGACCTAGTATGATAGCAACCTCGTCTGTCTCCTCCCCCCTCTCCTTACTGGTTTTTTCCTCCCCACCCTCCTCCAGCACTATCTGAAATGTCGTCAGGCCTAGTATGATAGTCGCTTGTTTTGTTCCTCCCCTACCTTTCTGCACCCCTCTCCCTCACCTCTTGTTTTTCTCTGGCTCTACCAGAAATGTGGTCAGGCCTAGTACGGTAGTCGCCTGTCTGTTTCCATTTCCTTCCCACTCTCCCCCTCCCTTCCTTATCTATGTCTTAGCTCTTGCACTATCTGAAATGTCGTCAGGCCGAGTACGATAGTTAATTTCACATCCTTACTGTTCATGGCCTGTAAGAATGTAATTGTCCCTTGTTCCCTCCCTTGAATTGAAGTGCTTTGGAACACATTGTGTATAGGTGCTATTTAAATAACTACCATATCAAACTATCATACATATGTATATTGACTCACCTGTCTTGAGCTACTATTTATTTGCGAATGACTTCCTCCTCCTCATGTACCATGTATCTTTCTGTGTTCCTTTGTAACTAAGCTTAAGTATCCATGTATTCTGTTCTCTGTTGCGCCCAGCTACCTTTGGGTTTGGTGCGCTCTACAAATTAATAAACAAACCCCTTACTCAGTTAAAGGATAGTTCTGGGACTTTTTTTTTATTGTCCCTACGGTTCGGCCATGTGTTTTTAAGCATAAATCGGTAGATCGTAGAAAACTTTCCTATGGACCTTACCCGACTTTTCGTCCATTAACGCACTCGAAATCAGCCGCCATTTTCTGATAATCCTATCATTTCCCCCCATCGACCTGGCTCACCCGCTTTTGCGGCACTAAATCGAATCCCCCGCCCCTGAAACAGACTTTATCAAAACATTCATATTCCCCGCCTCTATCCGTGACGTGACTGTGCTGCGTAGGCAAACGCGCCCAGGCGTCTTCTACGCGACTCCACACAGAACCCGGATGCCAACACAGATCAGCTCACAACAAAGCGCGCCACAATTCGGAATATGAAACTGTACTTTTAAATCAAACCGCAAGATTGTAAATTTGGTAAAGTACATTTATTTGACATCAAATGTTTAGAGAATATTCAGCGATTTGCATTTTTCTTTGCTCTCGATCCAAAATAGTTCGTCTTGAGGCAAGCGATGTTCGTGTGCAGTACACAGGGTGTTGGTTTACGATAAAATAAGCTCTTCGGTCGCACTAATAATCGCATGGCTGTTCCAACAACGAGGCACTAGGCCACCACAACGGTCTGTATGTTGCATCTAGCTGTTAGTACCGCGTAAGGGCATACTTGTACTTGGCGATCGTCCCATAAAATGGTCAGGGTGGTAACGTTGTTCACGCGGAGAAGCAACTGGCGGTTGTAAAAGCCATCCGCCGGTGTCTGGTACTCGTGACACATAAAATAATGAAGGATGTACCTGTTTTAAAAACATAAAAAATGAAATTAGTCTCACCATCAGATCTTTATTAAAATTATTCATTTTATATATTAGGTCGGGAAATTATTTCATAGCTAGGACAGTGCAACTGGGTATTATACGTCAAGGGGGGGCTGTAGGATACTGAGACAGTCCCCCAGTGCAGGGGTTGACAGGGAGGCAGTGCAGGTGGAGAGTGGAAGGGCCCAGGACCGAGGTCGCAGACAGTGGACCAGTTGTAGCAGGGGAGAGGGAGAGAGAAAGCAGAAGCAAAGAGGAAGGTTTTGAGGTGCTTCCGTAAAAGGAGATGGTTCTCCTCAAGATAGTGCGCGGTACAAAACAATATGCCACATAGAACGAACAAGTACAACTTAACCCGTCTTTAAAGCTACTGTATAGTAATTAAATTGCGGTATAAACTCATCTAAAGAGTTACTTACATTATATTTGCATTTTCCATTGTGTCTGTGCGTAGGGCAGCCCCGAAATACCACTCCTTCTATGCCGACGTTATTTCTTCTAATGAACGAACATTAAATGGCTTTCGTTTCTGAAATTATATTCATTATCGTTTCTTACGTTATTGCCCCACACCCCCAAAAAGAAGTCTTTCGGGATGGTACCGGCCTGTCAAGGTCAAATAACAATAGAACCTTATACTAAGTCGTGGGCCATTCCGGCACCCGAGCAAAAAATCAAAGCAGCTGACCTTCACTTTGAAGGAGCACACATTCCTAGTTAGCTACATTCAGTGTAAGGCCATCTCACAGGACTCACAGAGCAATCACTTTTATTTACACAATACATAGCTACACATATTCAATGGGCCTGCGACATGAGGAGACTCGAGAGAACAGACAATCAAATTACAATCATTTAAACCGTGATGTGTATTTCTCAATGAGCTCTGCTTTAGGTGGACATGGAACAGAGGCAATGTTGGGTGGCAATGCAGTTGTCCCCTGCACAGGTTCGTTCACAACTCCATGTATGTGCCTATCTAGGACATCAACAATAAGTCTCTCAATAAACTCATATTGCATATCCTCAAACACTGGTTTGATCACCCATTGTTTACTTCTTTTAGTGAAGGCCTTATTGTAGCGAATCGTCCCTAAAGTTCCGGTCGTCCTGCTTTGTTGACGGCCAACATTATGGTTATGTGCCAAGACCGCTAGAAGAGTCCGATTTATCATGCCCTCCATGCCAAAATGCAATCGTTTTGGCCTGTACTTTAGGCACATATTGTGGAACACCTCCAAATCTCCTGTGTGGCAGAATTCCGTGAGTCCCATCAAATCTCTTGTTATAGTTTTATCAAATACAATCTTTTCAATGGCTTTGTGAGTGGGTGATGAAGGAATAAACCACTTCTTCTTCCGTGCCTCCTCTGTGGACAAATGGCCATGTTCACAATTGTGGAAATGTTGGTTTGTGGTCCAGCGGTGAACGTTGCTACAGTGTAGCATTACTGACCGCCATTTTTCCAGTAGAATTTCCAACGACCCTCCACATGTTTTTGAGCTCCACCAATGATGGTTGCTGATTGACTTGGACCACTGTGAAATACCTTGCATATCTTTTTTTTTACCTGCAGCCGACATTTTTTTATTGATTGTTTTTGCAAGATGCTCTCTTCTCTCATTGTCTTGGCAATTGAAACATGTCTGTCCGTGGCTATCAGGTCGATCACCATTCCCCGCGATTGTAGTTCTTGCAATGATGCTACAAAGCCAACTTTCTCCATGGCCACTGAGGATGTACTTTGTGACACCTGCACGACCACCGAACTCACAATTTTCTTACTTTCCATGTCCTGAAAGTGGTAGGTGCAGTACTTGGCTGAAAATCCTGGGCTGTCGCACTGTCCATCACCGGCTAGCCTGAACCGTTTGCCCGCGAATGTACTATCAATAGACATTTTTTCCATTCTCCAAGCTTCGCTAATGGCTGGAAATAGATAATCGGTTTGGTATTTGTAGAACTGAGTTTTCGCAATGAAATGGATTCCCACAAACTGAAAGAAAGACTCTAACTTTTTAAAACTTGAACCACTAAAAAGTGCAGCCGCTGCACAAAGTAGATTGCCTGCTGGCAGTTGCCCCAGCATGGGTTGTGCAGACCATGAGAAAGGATGATATTTTGTACAGGTGGCATGTATTTTAAGGTTAGTGCCTCGAATTGCACGAGTCACATTAATCAATGGCTCCCCACATACTTCCCCACCAACCGAATGCCCACATTTCATCCGAATAATAATATCAATCAAACAACTATCGAATACAATGAATTTGGCCTCTTTCCTTATACTGTCACTCTGCATCCCAGCTGGTTCGGCCTGTAACGTTGAGGACATGTCACTCACATGAAAGGTAGAATCTCTGATATCGTCTTCCGCTATGTTCAGTGATATTGATGGTGTTTCATTGTCGTCCACTTCATTCTCTTCCATTGCAACATCTGTTCCTTCTCCGGCGATGGGTGAATAAAACAATTTCTTCAACTTTCTCGCGGTCTTAGTTTTTGCGGGTGTGGATTCTGTGAATTGATCTCCGACTGCATCCGAACTACCAGGAGGACATTCACTATCAATGGCTGGTGGTGGTATAGCTCCGTTGTCAATCACTTCATATTCTTCCCATTGGCACGATGCATCTCCAGTCTCAAGTCCCTGCCAAAAGGTTTGACAAGCAACATCTCTCGTTCGCTTCACTGTCTGTGTGGATCTAGTTCGTACACCCACTCGCAACTAGAGGACAGATTGGAAAAGGGATGTTCAGTTTAAACACAATTTACAGTATTGAACTATTAACAGTGAAAAACAACATAATATAGTGACCAGGACACTAACCTTCTTTTGCTTTCTTTTCTTTGAAACTTTCTTGCCTCGAACTTCAACATCAGGACGCTGTTGCTCCGACTCGTGTGTGCATGTCTCCACTTCCTCTTGCGCTGCAACGACTATATTTTCATGATAAGCACATCTATCACGCACTGACGCTCCATCGACTCCCTGAAACATAGAACTTTCATTAGTATGTATAATAATATTGAAAACACAAAATGTACTTGGGGACCAATACCCACGTACATCTCAATAGCAAAACACGAATGAACGCTTTGTGTAGAACATTCAAATGACAATTATTCACGCATTGTTGATCTAGTTAGATGGAACTGTCAAGATCCATACCTCGGGCTCCTCATAGACTTCCATTGATGATATTATTGAAGATGATGCTTCAGTAACTCCCTGAAACACAGTAATTGCATTAGTATGGTTTTCTATTTTGTTAAAAAGAACATAAACTTTGTGCAGGCGTCAACGGCTCATCTAAATAGACCTGCACAAATGATCAGTTGTCTAAAATAAATAATGGATATCTAAATATGATTCGATTTGCTCGATCGTTGGAAGTGTCACCACCCAGAGATCTGCATCAACTACTAGGGGTGATGTTCTTGTAGAAGAAGCTCCGTCATCTCCCTGAAACATAGTACTTGCGTTAATAAAGAAGGAAGTATAGCGGATGTAATCACGTCATATGATTTCACTTGATCGAACTGTCAGTATCCATACCTCGAAATGCATAAGAACATCAAGGGACGATGTAACTGCGGTGCACACTTCTGCAAGCTGTTGCGCCGACTCGTAACTGCATGCTCCCCCTTCTTCTTGGACTAATGCTCCATCGACTCCCTGAAACATAGGACTTTCATTAGTAATGAACACAATATTGAAAAAAGAAGACACATAGGAGGGCGACGACAGAAGGACATATCAATGGCTAAAAACGAAAGAAACATTGTGTGTAACAATCACGCTACAAGAATGCAAGATCTGATGATCTCCATCGATGGAACTGTCCGGAAACGTACCTCGAGCATCTGAGTGACATCAACGGTTGTCGTCAATGCGTTGGACTCCTCAGCATCTCCCTGAAAGACAGTACTTGCATTATTTTGGATAACAATAATTATTACTGAAAACAAAGACTAGAGGACGAGTACAAGGGTGTACCATTAGGTAAAATAATTACACGATAAATTAAAACTATTGATTTACATGCCTAAAACAAGTCAGTGGCAGAATAGCTAAGTAAGATTACCCGATAGGCGCTTGAAGTGGCTGATGACTGCAATAACGACACGGCTGGAGAATCTTCCGCCTTCCTATTGAGTAGATACATAAATGGGGAAATTATTGTTAGCTAATGCTACACACTACCGCAAGGCCGAGAGATAAATACGTAAACTTGACTCACCAGTGGAGGGATGTGGACGAATAGAGTGGGAATAGCGGTTGAGAGCAATTTTCGCTTCGCTCGCGGTGTGTTCTTCTTTATTAGCAATGATGTGGAGTACATGTCTGAGCTAAAGTGCCTGCTGCAGATGCGGTATCGATCACCCCTCTTGTCCGCAAAGACTTCTAGGACTCTACTTTCAAGCTCAGACGGTGGATATCCGCAATATCGGACCCATTCTCTTATCTGATCTATTGTCTTAGGGAAAACATGCATTATAGTACCTTCAGATTTTTTATAGGTCTTCGAAGGGCAACCGCCAATGTAACAGGCAGGCATTGTGGAAAGTTCTGAAAAGTAAAGATCAACAATTCTATATGAATACCAATGTGTTAAAAAATTAAATGACACATAAAAGGTTCAATGCAAGGTTCGTTTTGGTTCTTGGAACTATACACGTTATTCACATGCGGATAAGTATTTGGATAACTTTAAAAAAATAGAAAAATAATTTGACTAAACTCAGAACATGTGACTAGTTCCTTGCATGTACTGTCTTGAACGAAAAGAAATTGGACGCAAAATGATTATGGTATATGGCCTTACCTTGACGAACAAACAGTTAGATGCAGGGATCAGAGTAGTTTCTTGTCGTAGAACAGGGAGCAGTTCACAGGTTGCAAACTGACGAGTTTCCTCGAAGTGGTCACGGAAGTTCACAGAGACGAAGAGCAGATAACCAGCACCTTCACGGGTTGACTAGCAAAGAGCAAAGAAGTTCTCATTAGAAATATGAAGTGGGTTATAAAGAATTCGAAACAGGGGTGTGTTTGTGAATGAATGACGTGTATATGTCGTGGCATTATGCGGTTTGCAGGGGGGCGTCCAGCGTGAGGGGGGATGCTTGGCAGGAGACACGGGGTCTGGAGGTAGACATGGGAACAACAACCCATGCTCTATAGACCACTTTGAAGTGTACATGGTCTTTGGCACCTCTTGGCCTTTATCGCTCCCTGACAGCTCCACTTGCCAGCACAAGTACCCCGGTGCGAACTGCCTTTGATAGGGTGGGGGGTGGATTGGGGCGGTGGTCGTGCAGACAAGACTCGTTTGCCGCAGGGCCTCACCAAGGAGAGGCCATCTAACTGCATGTAAGAGGCAGGCTGCAGGATCTAGTACATGGAAGGCAGGGGGGTGAGTTTATAAATACCTCACCCTCCCAGGAGAATATATGGGTGCAGTTCACCCTGGAGACCCTGGATGCCTAGGCAGTTAGTCAGCAGCAGGCTGGCCTGTGGTGGCAAGGCGGCACGGGCCAGAAGGGGTCATCTCTGTACCCGGTGCCCAAAAGGATGATTTATTATGTTCAACTATATTGATTATTTACCTATAACCATGTTTTGTATCAATAAAATCCAACGGCCTTTTATTGCCAACGCTTGAACAAAGTGGTGTGGTAAGTATTTTTGGGGGAGGAGGCAAGGCCGGGAGCCTTGATGCCAACCCGCAAAATAACATATGTATGTCTGCTGCATATGGGTTCAACGGTTATGTGGATTGAAGGTGGGCGGCCAGCGTGAGGGAGGATGCTGGCCGGAGACATGTGGTGTGACAAGACAAGGCACAGGAAGACTATTCAATGGAGACACACTAGATTCATTTAAAAAATCAAAACAACCATTGTTAAAATATATGTTGGGTTTTATTTTAGATCTTAATTTCAATTGAACATAAATAATAAACATTACACATTGTAAAGTTCCGGTTGCAGCACATCCAGGGAAAATCCGCGGTATTGTCCACTGTCGCTGGGGAAATGTTGTCTAATGGCAAGTACCGCACAGGCAGGTATTACTCTCCGAACGCGGTGTCCGAGCCTCCCGTGAAGCCACCAAGTGAAGCAACGATAGGCCACCAGCCTGTACCACCTGTGAAAATGAAAGATGCAAACTGTATTAAAATGACAAAACTTTCTTATCACTGTCGATTCAGGTAAAAAATGTCATTCTGCTTTGAAAAAAATTCTATCTAGAAAATGCACAATATGGAACCAATTTACATGCATTCGAATGATAAGTAGATGTAGTTTTATATGTGGGAGACGACCATGAAATAGTAGTGGCATCACTGACATCACAACCAGAGTATACTTACTCGTTACTCGGATTACGCGGACGAACAGTGCCGCGAAGTTCGTGCATAAGCACCATCATCATCCTCAACACGGTCCGTGAGAGGCAGGCTTCCCTGAACTCTGGCAGCTCGGTGATGCATTGCAGACTTGGCTCGCCTTCCGAAATGTAGGCCAAGCACCCGGAATTTTCACGGCAGCAGCAGTTCTCCTCCTCAGTTGGCATTAGCTCGCACCGATTGCACGTGCACCAGGTGGAGATGCCGTCCATGCGACATGGTCCAGGCTCTTCATCCGTTGACTGGTCCTCCCAACTGCCGTCCGAATCCCCATAGTTTTCGCGTGCTTGCCTTTCCAGTAGTTCTTCCTCGGTGTACTCGGGCTCGTACATATACGGCATTATTGTAGCCATTGTGTGGTAAAGAAAGTAAAATAATTTACAGAGATGGTACAGGTGTTCACAAGGCCTAGAAGCGGCGAAGGTAGCTGACCAGAGCACAGAAACGAGTCACAGAATACTCAAAGTAACACAGAGAGAGTAATGGAATCGAAAATCTGCTGCTGTGTGTTGTGAAACGGTGTGTTTATACTTATTGAGGAAAGAGGCGTCCTGCCATTTCCATGGCGACACTTCATTAGCTGAGGCGCAGCGATTGTTGACACGAAACGTGCTTTGGCGTTGGGAAATGGGCGGTACGCGTCTGCTGATTTCAGGCTCAGGGGCGGGGGATTTGATTTAGTGCCGCAAAAGCAGGTGAGCCAGGTCGATGGGGGGAAATGATAGGATTATCAGAAAATGGCGGCTGATTTCGAGTGCGTTAATGTCACGACTCGCTCCCTTCGCTCCCGTTCCCACCACTTGGGGGCATGATTTGGGGTTTATTCCCTACTGGACCTTTCCTCCGAACCTTATGCTACAGTGCTGTGATGAATTGGGAGCGCTAAATCCCTATTTTCCAAGCTACTTCCCTTCCGGATCCATTCCAGGTTTTTGGCAGCCAGCATGCTTCTTTAACCAAATGACTATGCTTCCCAGAATGCCTGGCCCACTGCTCCACCTCCACCCTTGCAGGACAAGGTTGGGTGGAGGATAGGTAACAGCTGTGGCTGCAGGTGCAGCAATCGGCACACCTGAGGCGTGTGCTCGTTAAGCAGCTTTAAAAGCCTCAGTCTTACTTCAGTCCAGCGCTGGTCATCGTTTGCAGTTTTCCTGTTGTGACTAGTCCCTTGTTCCTTGCCTTTGTACCTAGTTCCTAGTTCCTGTTTTCTTGTTCCTCCGCCCTGAATCTTGGATTCATGCGCTAATTGATTTCTGCTCCCTTGATTCCCTTTTTGTCTTCCTCTGTTTGCAGGCAGCATTTCTCAGTGCTTTCCCCTTTTAGATGCAGCTCAGTTTGTCTGTGTTCTATATTTCTTTGACTCTGTCCTTTGCTGCTGTAAACCCGTTTGCCTTAGCCTTCCTCTTAGATTAGCTTCCTGTCTTTTCCTTGGAGGGGTAGGGAGAAGTTTGCATTGGTTATTTCATTTTTCCCTGCTCCTGATCCTTACTTTCTATTGGGATCCATTCCATGTTTTCCATTGCACTTCTGCATTTATTTCCCATTTGATTATTAGGTGTGGTGTGCGGTTGTAGCTAGCTCCTGTGTGAATGCTTCTGTTTTCCTCACTAATTAGTAATCACTATTCCAACTTAGGTATTTAGTTTTCCTCCCATTGCTGTTCTAGCCTTTCTGGGTCCCAGTTTCATCAACAGGATTCGTGGGCTAGCTGACATTAAAGAGGTTTATCTCGTCCTCGTGAGTACAGTTCTTTAGTTCCCTTATTTAATACCATCAAGAGTGTTAGTTCACAGATCCTGTCATTGCTTGCCCTCCACGTGGGTTTAGCGCTGTCAGTACCTGTAACAGCAATTGGGGGTAAGGCGCTTGCCGACTTTCCTCGCGGTCAGGTGCTTACCCCACATCCCTTTTCATATATTGGTTTTGTTGTCACACTCTATTTGCACTCCTGGGTTTTAGCATACATGAGTCGTTGTTCCTGTGTGCACGTAGTTTAATTTGAAGCTATTCACTGTGTGATTTAGTGCACATTTCCCTTGCCATAGTCGCTGCCTTTGTACTCGCCTGACTAATCCTGACAGTTAATGGACGAAAAGTCGGGTAAGGTCCATAGGAAAGTTTTCTACGATCTACCGATTTATGCTTAAAAACACATGGCCGAACCGTAGGGACAATAAAAAAAAAGTCCCGGAACTATCCTTTAACCTTTTAGTGAGGAGACCACATAATCTCCTTGTCGGTGTTAACGCAGGCTTCCCCATAGTTTATCGGGCCCTCCTTCCTGGCCCCCTCGGTCACCTTTTGAATTTTCGTAGTAATGCAAACGAGCCAAAACCGTTTGAGGACCCAGGGATCCTCCTCCCGCCCGTTGTGCTCGATCAATAGTGGGCTCATCTATGGTGTCATTCCCAAACAAAATGTCTCTATTTTTGTTCTCTATTTTCAAAATCTTCAATTTTAAGCGAGATCTCTGCTTTCCTTCTCTCCAATTCGGAGAGCCTCATATCTGTCTGATGCTCCAGGGTGTCCAATGACGATTGATTTGCTTCCAAACCATGTATCTTATCATTAATAGAGTCCATTCTCTGGTCCATCTTATCCAACCTCTGACCAATATCTGCTTGGATACCCCTTATTTCCTCGGAGAAGCAGCAATTACTTTCTTTGTCGAAACCGGGTCCTCAGCCATGTCGCCTGTCTCTGGGGGAATTGGACGTTGTTCCTGCAACCATATGACTAGGGGCCCGGTCAGTGAAATGTCTGTAGGGACGCCTTACTCGTGGACAAAGTGGATCCAAAAGCTATTCCGCTTCCACCTCTGTGCAATCTCTATACCCGTTGGACCCGGGGGCCGCATCGGGGTACTGATAATGTTACCGGGCTGCAAGCTACTGAGGGCCCCTCGAGGGCACTCCACTACTGCGCTGGGTGTGGACAGCCCAGTGATCAATCCACCCAAGGGGCTGCAGTTCTTGCAGAAAAAGTCCCCTTTTTCCGTCCCCCTTATTCCTTCCAGGCCTCCTGATAGTCAGTGACCCCTCTTCTCACCGCCACCCTTCAAGCCGCAGCTGCTCCGCCATTGCACGGGTCCACAGTCCCAAGTACCTCCTATGAGCGTTTCCAAAGGTCTCTCACGGGGGACCGTGATGGGCCACTCCCTGAAGGTCAACTTAGGAGGCTCAGTGCCCCTTATTATGCCCAGGCTGGACTATTGCAATGACCTCTTAAAAGGGGCTAACAAACAAAGCATCTCCAGACTGCAAGTGATTCAGAATGAGGCAGTTTGAATTATTTTCTATATCCCAATGAGGGAGCATGTTTCCGGAGCCAAAAGGAAGCTTCACTGGCTGCCAGTATCAGTGAGGCCAAGGTATAAGGCCCTCTCGTTGGCCCATCATTGCATACACAGTGTTAGGGAGAATTCTCAGAAATGTGCTAATTCCCTCCACCTTAGAGACCCCCAGCAACTTTGCTGGATTTTGAGGACTTTATTTTTTTTAACCTGGAGAGAGTGAGACCCTTTTTCCCACTCTCTCATGTATTTTAATGTGAATTCTGAACTTTGCGTTTCTTATGGTTATGGAGCCTGACAAACTCCATAGGCATCATCTTTTACATTGTCACACAGCACCTTCAGTGCAGTGACGCAGGGAAGTCTTCCAGATTATCTTACAATAGGACGCTGGAGGGGTTACTTCATCCCCTTTGTCACGCTTCTCATGTATCATTTTTATGTTACCCTTTCCTCACTGAATGGCTGGTGGCAGTGGTTTCATTTTAACTACCATGGTGTGCATTTACCACGGGCTGCGTTCGCAGCTGCAGTAAAGCACCCATGGGTGCCATTTTTGTCAAAAAGGGCGGTCTTCTTTTTTCGCCATTTCTTTGTGGAAAGGGCCTTCTTGAGATTTACTCTGCGCACCAAACCAGGTTTGGCCCCTTTGTTCACTTTCACTTTGGTGGGATTCACGGCTCCAGGGTGTCGGCGGGGGCTGGAGTGAGGGATGTGCCTGAAACTCCCTGTGCTTAGTCTCCTAGGAGACCCAAATGCACTCTGTGGTGATTGGCCGCCTGACTGTCCGGCAAGGACAGCCACCCTGCTGGGTGAGTGACAGCTAGGCTGGAATGAATGGGAGAAACCTGAATAAAAGGCAAGGCTTTTGGCTTGGAAGGCAGAGTCGACCACTGGACGAAGGAACTGAAGAAGAATTTGAAGAGGGCTCCTGCTGCAACTCCTGGACCGTTGGTTTGCCCGGTGAAGCCCTTCTGCAGTGCTGAAGCTCTGAATTCGTATCGACAGAGAAGCCCCTGCTAAGACGATTTCTCCCCTTGAGTTGGTGGGGCCAATCAACTCCAAAGTAAGCCACCTGGACATCTTCTCGGAGCCGGTTGAATTTCCACAGAGTTGCAGCTGGAAAACCAATAACCAGGCATAGGAACACCAGATTGTGTGTGTGTGTATGCATTTAAGCTGGCCCAGAGCTCCAGGAAGATCCTCCAGACTCCCAGGAATCAGGACTGACCAATTCTGAGCCCCCTCAACATAGTGCAGTACCCCAGAAGCAAGGAAACTCCATCTCGATAGCCAGGAAACGCAATGTTGCTATTTGCGGTAGTTGCGAGGAGCTGAAACACCAAAATGCCACTTGTTTGAAGATTGCCGTTTGGGAGCAGTGACCGTCCTGTTGCAGTGCAGGAGTCCCCAGAATTCCTCCCTCTTGTCCCCACGACTGAGGCCCAGGAACAGTTAGATCTGCAGAGCTGCACAGGAACAGGAGTCATCTACTGCACTTTTTCTTCAATTCAAAGGTACTGTAAAGTTTGAAAGAATTTACCTCTTACAGTAGAGTTGCTTGCATCTTCTACTACTCACAAGTCTAAAGCTTGTGGACCTACGTTGATGCTTCTTTTCTTCAAAGACTTCTAAAACATTGCGCACTGACCTTTTCTATTTACCTACCAGAAGAGCTTCTGCTCATATAGATTTCTGCCCATTGACTTTGGCTTAACCTGTTATACTGAATGACTCTGCGTAGAGAATCCAAAAGTATTTGCCTGCTTAAGAACATTTGTGACCTCTTGTTTGTTCTAATAACCTTTTCCTTTGACCAATTCCTAAGGAAGTTCTAAACGCTACAGTAAGATATTAAATGTCCCCAGCACCCCAGCTATTGAAGTCACCTGAGGGTGTAGGTTGTGACTGTGGGCCATCCCAAAAGGGTCCTTGCTGATTAAGTAACTACAGTGTGTGTTTTGAAGTGTATTTGTGTGTTGCTTTTATATTGCTCCCTTCTGAAGAAGGCTTATTCTAACTGACTGATAAATAAATTAATAATTGTTTATTCAAGAAACCTTGTGTGTAAGTGTTTATTTGAATATTTGTCACTGAATCTTTATGTAACTCCCCTACTGCTCACATTGACCCCTCTTGAGATAAGCCTTGCTGCTCAACACGCTACCAACCTGTGTAGTACAGACTTATACCAAAGGTTGGGTTCCTATTACCAGGAGGAGTGCGTTACTCACTGAGCCGGAAGGTGTGCGTGACCCCAACCTGGATCGAGATGTAGGATGAGCCGTAGATGTCCCCAGAAACCCAGGTCCCCTGATTTCAAAGAATCGGGCTTCCTCTTAGAGAGGGGCTCTCTTTCACGATGTACCACTCTGCTATTTATGTAAGAACAGACAGAGCAGTCTATAATGCAAAAGAGCGGGATTGAGCGCACCGCCAGATCAATGCTGCAAGAGATACAGAAAGGTTTGAGTATTATGCCTAACTTGTGTTTTAAAATATTTCTATTTGACACAATAGAACTGCCGATACCTGAGGTTGTGTATGTGAGTTAATCTGAGAGGGAATCCTGTACCAGTTCCAATAAGGATTAATTCATTTGCGGGTTGCCCCACACTGCGGTGATAATCCCTCCTACCAAGTGGGGATATACTAGCTGTTTAATCAAAAGAAGGGACATATACATATTTGTTTAACACATGTTACCCTCAGCACACTGGAACCTGATCACACAGCTTATTCAAACAAATATAGGCTATGTCAAGTCTAATAAATGACATGTATCCAACATTTAAAATATCATATTTTAATTCATTTGCTAAACAGCAAAAGTATCAAAATACATTTTTCTAAAAAATGCATTTATACCACATAAAAAATTATACAATGTTTTAAAAGTGGTGATTTCACCACACACACTCAAGTTATACAAATACTTGAAAACACTCCACAGTAGTTAACTCAATTTTTCTTATTTCCTACTGTGTACAACAACTTAGCCCGACTTATATAAGTTTCTGTCCTGGATGTTACTATTAACTGGACATTCTTCAGGGGCAGAGAATTGTCTTGTGCTTCCTGTAGACTTCTCTCTATGGTTCCGGTTTCTATAGCTGGGGGTACATACAATACAAAAACATATTACTACATTGGCATAATTGGTTGTTTTACTTAACCTAGCCAGTCCTAATCACCATTAGGATGCAACAAGTATAAACTTTATAAAATACTAGTGTTTAAAACTCGTAGTTACTAAATGTGACACAAGTTTATTAGACAGTCACAATTATTTGTCCTTCACTATTTACAGTGGTTGGGAGAGAGAGCCACTATTTCACCATTGTCTCTACTGTCATCCTCAAGACATCATGCTTACTGATGTATACTAAAGTCATAGAGC
Organism: Ambystoma mexicanum; assembly: GCF_040938575.1. Classification (NCBI taxonomy): domain Eukaryota; kingdom Metazoa; phylum Chordata; class Amphibia; order Caudata; family Ambystomatidae; genus Ambystoma; species Ambystoma mexicanum. Next base: position 1,267,440,889 of record NC_090928.1, on the reverse strand, counting down.
ACACACATCTATTCTAAAACCTAAATAGGTTAACCCAAAACAGTCTTACAGGGTATGGCCTCACCTCAGTTCCAATACTGCTTACTCTCTCTTGTAGGCAAGGTACATAGGATGTTCTCAAACCCAAATCGGGTATATACAACCACAATGTGGTATGTGCTCTGTTAAAAGATAGGACACTATGTAAGCTCTTAATTTAAAAGAGAAACGACCAAACAACCACGATAGACAGAAAGGGGGAAAGATCCTACCTTCATAACCCTCAGTTGTAAGATATTACTACTTTCAGGGGTCTGCAGTCTTATAAATGAGTTCCCAGGACCAAAATTCTACTTCACTCCATGACCCTCTTACAACTGAGGGTTATGAAGGTAGGATCTTTCCCCCTTTCTATCATGGTTGTTTGGTCGTTTCTCCTTTAAATTAAGAGCTTACATAGTGTCCTATCTTTTAACAGAGCACATACCACATTGTGGTTGTATATACCTGATTTGGGTTTCAGAAAATTCTATGTACCTTGCCTACAAGAGAGAGTAAGCAGTATTGGAACGGAGGTGAGGCCATACCCTGTAAGACTGTTTTGGGTTAACCTATTTAGGTTTTAGAATAGATGTGTGTGCTCTATGACTTTACTATACATCAGTAAGCATGATGTCTTGAGGATGACAGTAGGGAAAATGGTGAAATAGTGGCTATCTCTCCCAACCACTGTTAATAGTGAAGGACAAATAATTGTGACTGTCTAATAAACTTATATCACATTTAGTGACTACGCGTTTTAAGCACTAGTATTTTATAAAGTTTATACTTGTTGCATCCTAATGGTGATTAGGACTGGCTAGGTTAAGTAAGACAACCAATTATGCCAATGTAGTAATATGTTTTTGTATTGTATGTACCCCCAGCTATAGAAACCGGAACCATAGAGAGAAGTCTACAGGAAGCACAAGACAATTCTCTGCCCCTGAAGAATGTCTAGTTAATAGTGACATCCAGGACAGAAACTTATATAAGTCGGGCTAAGTTGTTGTACACAGTAGGAAATAAGGAAAATTGAGTTAACTACTGTGGAGTATTTTCAAGTATTTGTATAACTTGAGTGTGTGTGGTGAAATCACCACTTTTAAAACATTGTATAATTTTTTATGTGGTGTAAATGCATTTTTTAGAATGTTTTTTTATACTTGTGCTGTCTAGCAAATGAATTAAAATATATATTTTAAATGTTGGATACATGTCATTTATTAGACTTGACATAGCCTATATTTGTTTGAATAAGCTGTGTGATCAGGTTCCTGTGTGCGGAGGGTAACATGTTGTGTTAAAGAAATATGTATATGTCCCTTCCAGTTTCAATAAGGAACACAAAATCCAAATGGTGGATGACAAAGACAGGATAAAATAATAAAGTGGGAAGGTTAGTATAGGGAGGACAACCCGAACGGCATGAGGGACGCACTAGGGCCGGGTTGGTGCATGTCCTGGAAAGCGTTCGTAAATGCACTTCAGTAGAAAAGACACAGTCACCCAGGATGCGAACACAGTTAATCAGGTAGTTGGAGCAAAGGAAATTCTTGATATGCAGAACTGGTAGGATGGGACTTATACTTCCAAATAGATGATTCAGATAGAACAGGAAGAAAAGGACCAACCAGGATACCACTTACGCTATTAGCGAAATTCCCAGGCGTCGCGCTGAAGCAGATCTCAGCAGGTCTTAATCGTAGAGCCGGAACTCAGATGGAAAGCAGAGGCGCTCGTGAAAGTGTAAGTTGTATGAGAGCTGGAATCCAGTTTTGAGCGGAAGTGAAGCGCCGCAGAGCCAGTAGAACTGAAGGTGGAGCGGGGAGGCTCCTGCGGTTTTACGGCAGTAAAGGAAAAACTGCACGTGAATAGAAAAGGCTGTGGCAACAAGTCCGTAGGGTAATCCAGATAAGCAGAAACAGAGTGCAAAGCCAAGTTCTGCTAACGAGAGTTCAAAGTCAATAAGGTTCACGGAGGGTGATCCGAGGAAGACAAACAGTGCCGTAGGCGGGCTACGAAAAGGCACATAGTAACGTACAATTAGCAGCAATGAAGTTCCCGCGGCTGAAGGCTTTAACAAACAAGGGGGCGTGGCTTCCGTGTAAGCGAAGCACGTCCGATCAGCTGACTAGCACGTTTACGTGACCTGAACAGTTTCCAAGGCAACTTGTAACGATGCCAAAGCGGATTCCATGGTCGGGAAGTTCTTCGTAAGAAAGCCCTTTGCTGCCGTAGTGTAACAGTCAGGGTTGTTGTAGTGCACCCAAAGGGTACTGCATACAATCTTTGCCTAACACACGGGAAGGCTCCATTGTACATCAAAAAGTGTATAACACCTTATATACCCACTAGACATCTGTGATCGAGTGCCCAAGGACATCTAGTGCTCAAACGGGTTGGAAAGACCAAAGGCAGTGGACGCTCTTTTTACTTCCTTACAGCCATGTCCTGGAATGCTTTGCCTCTGAAGTTACGCTTGGAAAAAGCCATGTGGCTTTTAGGAAACAGCTGAAGACTTGGTTGTTTGAATAATTTTAGTATGAACTTCGTGCTCACGCGCTTACTTCTGTCTTGTGTTATTATTATTTCTGAATTCCTTGTCTCTCCGGTTTGTCTGCGCCCTGATGCCTGCGGGCTCTGGTGCATTATACATTTAGAAAAAAGAGACAAAAATACACCTTCAGCCATTTAACAGTTTGCAGGTGTGGGTCATCAAGGCTATTTGCTTAACCATAGTGGAGTTCTCTGGACATGCCTGACCTTCACAACAATCTGCAGGCCTCTTCCTTGTCTCAGTACCAGATTGGTGAAATTACATATTAGTTTGTGCCATTCCTAGTTGCCTCTTCCTCGTCCCTGTCCGAGTCTATAATGGTGTGAATGAGGGGAAACTAGAAGTGAGTGACAACAGCCCATAGAATCAGGGGCTGGGGGAGGTGGAGGTGGATTATTATAAGGAAAAGGGGGATACCATGTCTTGTTTGTGGACATCCTCTCCCCGAACTCCAAGGATCCTCCACCCCTGTGATTCTCCCTCGCATCTCCAACCCCAGGGTCAGAATCCAAAAGCAATGGCCTTTCCCTGGCCACCTAAGAGGAACCATTGGAGTAGGTGTGAGGATACCCTCCTGTTTCTCGCAGCTCATGCCAATTATAATCCAGCACTCCTACCTATAAGCCTATACTTCTAGTGTTTCTGTCCAGGTGACATAAGCTTTTCTCTTACAATGTGAATAAACAGCATTACATGGAAGCAGTTCTGTGATCTGTGTGTGCAGTCTGGATGCCATAGATTGCAATCACAGATGACTCACGGAGGCAACTTCCATGTAAGGCTATTTTTCCATGTATAATGCATATGTGAGTACTGCAGCATACAGATACTGCCCATCCTTCCGGTTATTGCTCTTGCTTTGGACTCGCGCTTCAGCTGCTTCCCACGGAACATTCCCCTTGGTTACTTTGTTAGGATTCAATGGACTCTGCTGCATTCTGCAGCTTTCCTAGAAAGTACAGAATACAACAGGCTCTCTTTTGTTTTCATTATTTTTTTTTTATTTGATGGGTGGAGCTTTCGCTGGTCTAAATGGTTTCTTCTTTTCTGGGCTCCTATGATCCTCTCCATGCTTACACTTCTTTGTTCTTAGGGGGATGTTGTCTGGGGCTGGCAAAACCAGAGACTCGAAGTTGGAACCCCTGAAGTATCAAGGGATGCGGGAAAACACATGATACAGACATCCCTGAAGCGGAGTGCAAAGAAATGTGTAGTTGCCCCTCTGCAGCATTGCGGGGCCCAGTGACCCATCTACGGGGATGGTAGTGACAGCACGGGTCTATTGAGAGCCATATTTCGGAGTGAGGATGTAGAGGCAGGAACCGGACCGTTTGGGAAAACCTTCAAATGAACCGCACATGGCAGAGGAGGAGGTGTACCTTCAGAACTCCGAGCTTCTGCTAGATGCAGCCCCTGGGATCATCCCAGTGCCCCTTTATTGGGCCAAAGCTAGGACTGCTTAGTGACCGCATGGGAGCAGGTCATTCTCAGTAGCCTGCATCGTTTTGCTCATAGTGAGATAATGGAAGATTTCTTGCAAGGGGGAAGATCCTAGTTTACCAATGTGGTGGCTGCCAGAAGGCTGGTCGGGTTCTGTTTGTTCTTTCAGTGGCGCATCCTCTTGTGGGTGGGCTGGGGGGTGTCCACCTGCAGGTCTCGGGAAGCTATTTCTCGGATGTGAGTGGGATGGAGGGGTAATTGAGATGCAACCTGTAGTAGGTTTGGTTTTCTGAGTATGAACTTGTGTTTCTCTTTCTAATTTCTTACCTCCAGGTGTCTTACGCCACCGTGCTGGCGTTGACTGAATATGGATTAAGGTTGTGCAGATCACTAAAAAGGTGTTGTTGATTTCTATATACACGTTTGATAAATAACACTTAAAAAATAAATGGGAATATAAATGAGTTCACAAAAAGATGCAACTGTTGTGAGATTGTCTTTCGCTACGTTAATTCTGCTCTATATGAATATTGGAAGCTGATCCAGTCTCTTGAACAGCTCCTCCTTTCAACCTAGAACATAGTCATAGCAGATGAAATGTTGTTGTGGATTATTCCTAAATATGTGACCTGAAATGTCCCAATTTAAATGTAAGGAGCAGGATAATGATGAGCTTAATCTTTTCTGGCTCTGCCATGTCAGTTGCCGTGGCCAGTGCTTTTGTGGTCCTCTGCCCAGGATCAAAGTTCTGCTGGTCACTGGAGACCAGTCTGGATACTCCCTGGAATCCTCTTCAGCAGAGATTTAGAAAAGGTTTTACTGCCATTATTTAATAGGGACATTGGACAGTCAGTCAATAAATTTATTCGGCCATAAGGCCATCAAAGTACAACATAATACAAAATATATAAACAATTACAAAAAACAATGGCACATTTTTCCATGTGGCCTTCTCAGGATAAAGCGATGTGGCCTTTGCTGATATCAGGAAACCAGTTACTCAATTTGTTCTGGGCAATTGCCCTAATGGGTGGGCTTTCCTCACCAGTTAGTAACACCCCAGAGTCTTTTCCTCAAAGGTATCGCATTGGGGCCAGACAGTGGGGATACTGTAGCCTAGTTCCCATGGGGTGGGCAGTGTTATGATGGGCAAAAGCACGAAGTGCAATCATGCTACCAGGTGGTGTACTGCATCTTTCCAATACCCAGGATGCCATTGGCCAATCTTTTTCCTCTCAATTCGATACATATGGAATCAAAGGTAGTCCCTCGTCATACAGTAATCTTACAGTTTGTAATATCACGAATTAGGGATGAAAAACCATATACCGCTCTAAACCAGTGGGTACACTTAATAATTAGCGAGTCCCTGGACTCTGTGGGCAGGGTTAATTTTGAGTGCTGTATGCAAAAATAAAAGTCCCCCTTTGTGTAACCCTCCCCTGTTCCCATATTTCACACGTTGACCATGTTGCAGTCTGGACCCCCAGTAGTTGGATTCATCGTAGCGTAGCTTAGGTTCTATGTGGCCTGTCCCTCCACCTTGCTTACCACCCAAATGTGTAGACCTAGGCCCCCAGTTGGCCTGCCAACGTGTGGTGTGCTGTAGAGTGAACAGTTGTCGGCTGGTGACTTGGAGTTTGTGCTTGGGTACCCTGGTCGACTGGTAACCTTTGCTCCTCCATCTCAAGTGGTGCTCTTATATTCGTTATAATTTCACCTGGGGTCTTGGGCAGTTTGGGTTTGGGCACCTGACTGCTGTGGACATTCTCCGCCTTTAGGTTGTCCTCTGTTCTGGATGCATAACCTTCTAAAAGCCAACCCCTATTCGATCTTTTAGAATAAGCAGAAGCCTCTTCTTTAAAACAGCTAGTTTGACTAGGAATAAATTGCCTTTGCATCCCAATGATGATCCCTCGGCAGCTCCAGCGGTGTTAGTAATAAAAATTCACGTAGGGGCAACAGTACATACCAGATTAGCACACAGCTGCAACTTATTTTCAGGGTGCATAGCCGTCCACCCATGTTAAAGTGCTACTCCTAGGTGACCGCTCCAACCTACTCCATTTATAACAGGTTGGTTATATGCTGCATTTTGGACTCCATGGTCTTCACCCAGATGAGAAATCAGCACGGCAGAAACAGAGACTATTTTCGGGCCATCGATGCATTTAGTCGTAGGGGGTCATTACGAGTTTGGAGGTAGCCATGGGGCTATTCTTTCCATGGCTGCCTCCAAACTCGTGTCCGGGTCCGGGTTGCTTGAATGGGGACTTACCGGGTCATTCCAACCTTGGAGAACCTGGTAAGTCCCCATTCAAAATTCCCATCCCCATTCGAGCTTTCATAGGGCTCAATGGGAATGGTGAGGGAGCTAATAACAGGCCTGTTATTAGCTTGCTGGTCCGTAAGCGGCTCCAGCTAAGGGGCCTAGTAATGCGGCGGTAAGAGGTTAACGGCATCCTTACCGGCACCGTTAACCCCTTACCGCCGCACTCGTAATGAGGCCCATAGTCTCATTTTCAACATAACTCATCAGCGTTGTTTGTTGCAGTAAGAAAGTAAATCATTGATTTGTTACCTCCTGGGCCCTCATCCTCAAGCATAGCACGACTAATGCTAATGCTGGATAACCAGTTCCTTGAGCCTCTGCTCAGTGGTCTACTGCTCAATAGGCTGCTGGCGTACTCTCTGCTGCCATCTATGACGTCTGCAATGTCCTTGCTCCATAGATTAGCCTCTGCTTTATCGATATTGGGTTTGCCACTCCCAAGAAACTGATGTATTCTTTTGATGAGTTTCTAAGCCTCGCTGCTAAGCTTGGTGAGAGTACGCAGCTGCATGTTGGGTGTACATGCTGCCAGAGGTGGTAACGCTATTTTGAGTTTGACTTCTATTCTATGTCCTGCTTTTCCAAACATGGGGAAACTATATAGTAGGACGCGAAATGAAGCACTGCTGCCATACCAGGTTTAAGTTAGAAAAAGGTTTGGACGGTGTGATGCCATGTTTGTTTTTCAAATTTACCTATTTGCAAAAGTAAAGAAATGTAATCTTCCTTCAAACTGTTAGATGATTTTTCTTAACAGTCTGTAAAATGTGTGGCCATTCAGAGACTAGTACTTTATAATTTGGAAAGGAGATTGTGTGTTCCTGCCACTTTGTTGTAAGAAAATGTTTATTGCCACTTAAATGGCATCAGTGCGTTGTAGCCACTTTTGGGATCTTTTGCCCTGCCCAACTGTCAGACTCACATGATGGTTGTTTTGCAGTCTGCTTCAGAAAGGCTGCTGTCCGCAGACATTCTGCAGTTTTTTCACCATGTTACATAAGCCTCCCACCATACCCAGTCCTACAGATAAGGTGTGTATCGGCCACTTTTACTCAGTAAAAATAGGCAAATACTCCCAAAAAATAAAAATAGGGAGTAAAAATACTCCCAATAAATAATAGGACACAGACACGTAGGACCTTGCGCCCCTGCTTTCACCCACACGGCTCCATGGATGTGTTTGGAACAGTAGTACGCGAAGTACCACAGGTAGAAACTATTATTATTATTTAAAGAAGCAAATGTGTATCTTTTAATGTGTATGAATAACCAGTTGCAAAGGAATTATTAGTGCAAAAACATTTCCATTTTCAAGTGACGTTTTGTTTACTCTCTGGTACAATACTCCCATTGAGAATTGGACTTAAATTTGTACACCCTAAAAAATCAATTTTACTACCAACTTTAAAAAACAGGGAGTAAAATACTCTCACTTCAGAATCTTATCTGGAGCTCTGACCATACCCAATCAAATTGGGGAATTTGATATTTCTAGCCTGGGCTGATGGGAAAGAGCTGGTGAGAGGACCCTGGCATGGCCGATTCCAAGCATGCGCCACAACTTTACTTTTTGACAACACATATTTTGCTTTGCTGACAAGGTCAATTTTGGGACACGGAGCAACATCCATTTATAGTATGAAGGAACGTTGATATGGACTAGGATTAGAGTAGTTACTACAGTCAGCAACTTATTCTAAAGTCAACATGTTTAAGCAAACTTAAACTTCAGTCCTTTTCTGGACGGGTCCCTGCCTATGAAGCTCCTACTTATTCTGTTTGATGTGTTATCTGTTATATTTTGTCTTTTGGTCTGCTTGATAATGCGCTTACTCCTACTGTGCCCCACCGTGTTCCTCAGTGTATTTAGGGACCACCTAAATGCAGACATTTCTGTGTAGCAATATTAAGAGCTATTTGATAAATATATTTAGTAGTGACTGATATGTATGCAGTGTTCTTTAGCTTAAATGACTCAAGCAGCTACGTTAGCCAGTGACTTGCAGCCACCAAGCTGATGGCCTGAAAATAACATGAAATCACATTGGCATATGTCTATTGTGATTACTGGGGCCCTATGGACAGTAACTCAAAGGTTCTCGGTTACCCTGACACATGGAATGGGCCATAATGGCACTAATAGACACCAACTTGGCAGCAGCGAGACCTGCATCTCCTGCTCCCATTTAAGACCTCTTCATGAAATGTCCAAGCAAGCACCAAATAAATTCATTCTTACACCATAAAATGGAATGTTGCAATTTATAAATTAAACAAAATATAAAAATAGTGTGCAGTCAAATTAAACGAATGTTCTGAATTCATGTAATTTATTATTGAATTGAATCATACTTTAAACACAATTTGTCTAAAAGGATACTTTCCTCGCCGTTTGTCCTGTATTGAGGACGAACAGCAAGGGAAGTACATCCTTCTAGATGTATTGCGATAAAGATGAATGCTGTTAACCTGCAGGATTGATCAGGTTCAATGCAAGTATGTGTTCAAACGAACACGTGACACCAGCTGGATTATGGGGATTGGCAGCACCTCGATGCATCATGCGTGTATAAAGCCAAGTAATACAGGGAGCAGGCATTAGCAATTTGCAACTGCCTCTTGATCCTCACTGGAAATGGCTACTGTTGAGCCAAGCTAGTAGTCATTAAATCCCTAAATATATGGGTCATACTGCAACTTGCAACCAAAATCATGTCACATGCATATTTTTTTTTTTTAATATTTTTTTATTGACAATTTACAAATTAGGGTCACATGCATAATTGATTTGTTAGTTTGAGTCAGTCCTACATCGTTAACTTGGGGATCTTCGATTCAGAACGGATCATTCATCCTGGAGAAGATGTTCAAAATCTGATGTGATGGGGTCGTAAACATGCGTGTTGACGCTGTATAGAAGTTAGGTGGTAGTATTAATTAACTATCCATGCAAATATTGAATTTAGTTTGAACAGATGTTCTAGTGTTTATAGTTATGTAGAAATCATTTTCAGGACACTGAATCGTTGTTTAGGCACATCACTCACCCTTTTCATCACACATCCTGTCTATCCCCCTGATGTTTTTATCATAAATAAATTAAAGTGTGATTCCATTCAATAATAAATAGCATGAATTCGGAAAATTGGTTTAATTAGAGTACACCTTTTCTTTTATTTGGCATGTTTGAGCACAATTATTGCAGCATAAGATAAGCTCCGCTTTTCTTGTAAGATATAAATGAAACCAACCTGCATGCACACTTCAAAGTCAACATAAAATGCCATCATTGTGGAGTGCCTTGTGCACTGTAACACCACCATTCAGACTGCTTAGACAGCATAATACACCCTTTGCTCCTGTCCTTTGCACATGAGGTGTATTTATATTGCTTGTCTGTTTTCTCAGCAGCCCCTTCCATGGTTTTCAAGATCTTTGGCTAAGCTGTTGGTTTTCTTTCACAAATGTATATTCCAATTGAAGCCGAAGATCATTGCACACTATCTTAGACTCTCCACACTGGGTTCATCGTGGAAGGAAAGATGTTGAGATTCAGGCATTCACTTTAGTATTTGCTTTGTTTAAATGTTCTGTCCTCCTCTAGCAGTGTGGGACACCTGGGTAGCTTTCATTGTGCTTGGGCTGCAATGCACATGCCAGTCTTCAGTCTACATGTTGGTTGTCTGGTCTCGCTTTCTAATTCTTGCTGTTTCCTCCACAGTTTCACGCACTTTTTTCTACAAGCCATTTGGGGGACTGTACACTATGCCATATTTGATGGACAGCTTAAATGAGGACTCAGAGAAACTTAGCCAGTCTGAGTGGTGGGAGCTCCTGTTCTTTATAAAGAAGCTGGAACCTCAAGAACAGCTAGAAGTCAACAGCATCATTCGACAGAATCAAGACGAGCAGGTATGGAAAGAGATGGTGTTGTTTTGCAGGCCTAGGGCAGGTCCCCTGTTCGATGGTAAAGCAAAGCATAGGAAACTAGGGATTTGTGTGGCATCTGACATTACTTTTGATGGTTAGAACTGTTACATGAGCATTACAGAGGGGATAGAACATTCTGAATAGATGGATATCATTCTAGTGAGTTCATTTGGAGTTGTAGCTGCAGAGGACTGATTTTATCCTTCTAGTGTTGCATTTCACAGTGGTAATAAAGATTCAGATAGTAGCTCAATGGTGAGAGGAGATTTCTGCACTTCTGCTAACTTATAAGATTCTTTCGAATTGAACAGGTCAAAATTGGCCAAATAGGAGGAAATAGGGAAAAAAAAAATTGTCAACATGAGGCCAAATGGATCTGTATCCATTTTTTGTAGACCACAAGCAACCAAAAAACTATGCCCTTATGAAATCCAAGACACAATAGTCCAATGACGTACAAAAGGAACAATCTATCATTGTGACAATGTTTGAACTTTATAACTAACAGTAATAAGAGTTGCCCTCTTACCTATCATGAGCTTGGTAAACAATGTAGCATTTCATGCAACAAACAATTGTCTAGTGAAGCATAAAAGGAATGATCCAACATCGTGTCATTTTGAGCAGCAACAAGCAATAAGTGGCATCACTTACGGTTAGATTGATAAAGGGCACAGAATTTGGTTTTAAATGTCTCAATTTTCAATAACAATCAGGGTTGAAGCAAGCCTTATACAATATTTTAGAACACAGCTCATAAAAACTCAGAGGCAAGAAAATTCCCCCATACAACTTAGTAAACAAGGCATTCCCGATCCAAAATGTCGATCGGTTTGCGTCCGGAGCGCGGTGATGTCATCACATTGCGTCGCGACGCTCCGGATGCAATACTTATAGCGGCCATTTTCAGAGATTCATCGGACACTCGAATCCGATGCATCTCTGCAAAATAGAGCCGAAATCAAAGGAATTGGAAGCTACAAAAAATCGCAGGTAACCCCCATACTACCGTTATATTTCAGACCTTAACTAAACAAGAGTGGGAGCAATTATTGCTGCTATAACTAAAAGCGGTCCTGTTCTCTTATAGAGACCGCATGGCAGACCGCCAACAAACAGCCACACCAGGCGATCCTGAACTCTTTGAGCATAAGAAACACAACCCCTAATGAAGTTAAACCAATAAGTAAGTGATTTTGATAATGAAAATAAGCAACTGAAATTTGGCACAAAAGGGCTAACATTCACTAAGGAAATCTCTCTTGTTCCCCCACCTTTTTCCCACAGCCTAATTGTATGATTTGTAATAAAGACAGCGCCTATCACAATTCCCTCCTGAAGAACCATGCCTAATGTCAGCATGGGGAAACACGTGTAGAGGGTGCCAGAAGGTTCTAGAGGGTGCTAGAAAGTACCAGTCCAAAAAATCAGCACAGAGTGTGCCAAGAAGTGTGGGTGCCAACCCAAATATCCCAAACAGCCAATCTCAAAAAATATGTGCAAATGAAGTTGACAATTTTCCTTTATTGAAAGTAAGCAATGTGATTGAAAAGGTTTATGAAAATGAATTCAAAAGTTTAAAACAAATTGCAGCAAGAAATGTGAATGAAAATGAGTATAATTTTCAAACAAATGGAAAACAACAAATAAAATGCATTAAGAATGAAGCAAGTCTGAAAAGTTTATCCTTTGACTACTACTTACAATTTGGAGCGCATAGTGGAGTCTCTGTGTTGTTTGTATGTTACATGTTATTACAGACATTGGTCAGTCGCAATGTCCTCAGCTCCACATGCAGCAAACAAATAAGTCAAGCGGCATACAGATAATATTTTGAAAACCAAGGTAGCTCGCTACAGTTGCCACAGACTGAAATGTCTTTAATCTTCTGCTAACTTACCTTGTGTTACAGCGATCTGTGGAATATTGCTTTAAATAAAGCAGACATATGTGACCACTCCTCATAGGCAATATTTGTATTGACGTACTCCTAGTGGAAACAAAATCTGCTTAATCTCTCATTAAGCTAAGTGTGTTTCCACAGCTGTGATCTCCTAGTCGATGTGCATTGCTTTCTGCTGTTTTATCTGTGATCTCGGTTAGATTTAGGTGCATCATCCTTACTGTGTTCCTCATCTGGGTGCATCCTCCTACTGAGTTGGCCTTAAACCTAAGTGCACCCACCCCAACAGGTCCTTTAAACTCCATGCACTTTTGCCAAGTTGAGCTCTAGGGATCCTGCCTCCTCCCCCTTTGTTACTGCAGCTGCACTGTACATAGTCGTGTGAAATCTCAATTACGGGTGCATCACACTCACAAGATGGACACCATGCCCCACACTGCCCAAATCAGATCTACACGCTGGTGCGCCAGTGTGCCTGCCGATGCCCACTTCACCCTCTCCCCACCATCATGCCCGCACAGTCCAACCTCCCCCTCAAGCAACCCCTTCAAACCCTCCAACACCCGAAGTTATACTCCCCACCTCCACCCCTGCTCCAAACTCCACGTAGATCTTGCTCTGCCCAAAGCCATAGCGGCACGTTGGAGAGGTAATGTTGAAAACATCGACCCCCCTGAGCATCTTGTACCAGCACCTACCCAGCCCCACCAGTCCACTCACTCCAACCCCCTCATTACCCCTTTGCCTCTGCTTGCATATCTCACCTCTCCCAACGGCATTGCCTCCCCCGCTCCACAACTCACACTTCCCTTTACTAAGTGCAACAAGCGCAGCCCTGGCCAACACCCTGACCTCAACAGCGGCCCTTCGTCCCCCACTCTTACCCACACGCTGTGGGCCGCCAAGAAAAGGCCATGGCCTCAGCCACCTTAAGCCCCACTTGACGTCACCCGTGCTCCACCCCAGATCCCAATCCTTGCCCCCTTGTTATAGAGCCCAAACCTCCCCTACCGTTCCCAACCCGATGTTAACTCTATTACTCTTCTCCCCCCACACCATCTGTTCACCTCCACTGCCCATGCCCTCGTTCACCTGCCTTCACTACTCCCCACTCCAGCCCCACTCCATCAACAATCCCCACCACGACCTGGGCATGCCCATGCCTTCCAGCACAGCCCACATCTCCAACTAAACACACACACCACGACTCCCGGTGCTACAAGTAACGGCCCCCACCAAATCTCTGCAACGCCAGGTGTCTCTAAAAAGAAACTTCACATCTTTGACCTTATCTCGGATGAAAACTGAAACATCCTCTTCATTAGAGGCCTATTTTGCTGACTAGTACGAACCAATTTCTCCCAAGGTCTTCCCCCAGGCTACGACCTGACTGTTCAGACCAGATCCAGACTAGCCATCCTTCACAAACACTAGATTCCAGTGCTTACCAAGGACACCTTAGCTAGCAGCACAGATTATGAATCCCTGCTGGTAAAATCCCACGTCACAGCTTCCTACTCATTTATAGACTCCCTGGCTACAACTTTGCAGGCACATTCAGCGACGCTCTATCCTACTAGCAACCTAATTCCGGCGCTCACCATACTAGGTGACTTCAACATCTGGATGGACTCCCCTTTGAACCCCACCTGCTCTGGAATTACATAGAATCATCTCAGAATTAAAGTTGCCATGTTGCTCAACCCCTCCTCTACTTTATTCCCAATCCCTATGTGATGCCTTATCCGAGCATTTTCACAACATCGCTATCGACAGACATACTGCCATCATCTCTAAAATAATGCCCCGACTGCTCCCCCACCCACCTCCTGTGTGCCCCGGTCGCAACTGTTTCCTGATGTAAACCTTTGTCTCCTTCTCCTCGATCTCGCACCTGGAGTTCCTCTCGCTCATAGCACAAAGCCGCCCATAAGGATCCCTGGAGGACCTTTGCCCACCCACTCTCCTCAAAAACATACTAACATCAACCTGCGAAGGCAGCATTGCACGCTCAATCCTTAATCCATCCCTCACATCAGGAATTTTCCTGGAGACACTCAAAACCTCCTATATCATTCCCTCCTCAAAAAACCCACACTCTACCCTCTCATTCCCCAGAGCTACCTGCCCATTTCCAACACCCGTTTCATGGACAAAATCATGGATTGCACAGTATACAAGCAACTATGCCACTTCACTGAAGCCAACAACCTCCTTGAACCTGCCAAATCTGGCTTCAGACCCCTCCGATCAACTGAGTCCTCCCTAGTGTTTGTTTGGATGACCTAAGAACAACAACAGATGCGGAAGGATGCACTGTACTCCTTCTCCTTGACCTCGCCCTCGTCTTCGATACCATTGACCACACCATTCTCCTCGACAGGCAACGCTCCTTAGGAATCAGACACTGGCCGCACATGGATCTCCTCCTTTATCTCTAATCGCTCGCAAATCATGCTCCCCCACCCTTTCACCTCTGCAGCCTGCCCAGTCCCGAAAGGGGTCCCACAAGGAGCATCCCTATCTTCCTCCTCTTCAATATCTATCTAAGCCCACTCCCTGCACTCATCCTCTCCCACAATCTCACCTGCTACAATTACGCAGACGATATACAGATCATCCCCAAAATCCCCAAATCGCCAGGCTCCACCCTTCTAGATCTGTCATGATGTCTCTGACATTGACCACTGAATGATGACCAACCAACTCATCCTTGACTCTGGGAAAACAGAACTACTAGCCTGTAGAAAAACCACACTCCTTCCCCTTCCTATTCTCTTGTCTCACTCTCTAAGCCCCCCTCTCGCCAACCGCCACTTCAGTGAAACACCTCGGATTCATGCTGGACATGAATCTATCCCTCTCCAACACCTCAAGTCTGTATCCAGAACCTGCTTCTTTCACCTACGCATCCTCAGACACGTCTTCCATTATCTCACCTGTCCACACCGAATCTCTGCGCTCCTCACCTTCATCCTCTCCCGCTTAGATTATGCAAACTGTCTTTATCTAGGCGCACCAGCTTTCCAACTTGGGGAAACTCCAAAAATCCAAAATGCTGCGGCCCGCCTGCCCATTGTCCTGCCTCCCAGACAACACATCAGCCCCACTTTGAGAGTCCTTCACTGGCTCCCTATTGGTCGATGAACTACCTTGAAAGCCATGTGCATTACTCACTGGGTCATCCGCAACACTGGCCCCAGATTCCTCCAAGATAAACTCACATGCTACGACCCTCGAGGACATGCAGATCTGGCTCAGCTTTTCTGCTAGTTATCACCAAATTCAACTGCACCAGACTAGGTGAATGCTCCAGCTCCGTCCAAGCTCCCACCATCTCGCACTCTATGCCTCTCCACATCTACAGCATCGACAATAACCTTGCAATCAGAAAGGCCCTCAAAACCTGGCTCTTTCCTTACTCTGCTTGAAATCCCTCCCCCACTCTATGCATTGATTGCTCCTCACACACAAGTACTGGCCCGCACACAACTAAACACCACGTTTCCAAAACCTCCACAGATGCCGACAGCGCTCGCTGCAGCACAACGTGAAAATCTTACCTATCTGCCCCCACAGACAATCCTACCCGCCAGCCCAGACCAGCAACACTATAACGGACGCAAACTGGTCACCAACAATACCTGTAATTCTATTTGCACCTTGGATGTGGCCACTTGAAAGGGTCTGGACAGAATGCTCGATCAGAAGGGACCACTAGAGGCAGCAACGCTAGCGGGACCAGTTGAATTGCAGACAGTTATGGTCATGCAATCAGTTGGCTGTCCTCACCTGATTCTCAAGGGGCTCACTCAAGCACCCAGAATGCTCAACCCATAGATTTGACTGGAGGTAGAGATGAAATGCGCCAGTTCAACTTTGGCTATTGGGCACAGACTACACTTTGATGGCTTTGGGGTAATGAATAGAAACACACTAAGATGCACTTAGACGGTTCTTTCTGCTGGGGATGGAAAACCATGCCATTGATCTCTTGCCATAGGTGGCAAGGTCTAGTTAATTTATTTAACTATTGCACTCAAAGAATGCCACCAGTACGTGGATGCTGCCTTCAGTTAGGAAAACATAAAAAATAACCAGCCAGTTCCTTTGCCAAAGGTAGTATGCTAACCCCACCAAAAGATTCACTCGAACGACCAGTCTATTGCCTTGAGAGACCTAACTAAACGACATGGAAGATAAAATCCATGTGAATCTAAAGTATCTATAAATCGCACCACGTCTGTGGACACATGCCGTAGGCACGGCCCCCCATCCACGCACTCTTGAGTGCAGCTATGGCTATGTCAAATACGGTGTAGCCTCTCGCATAGCCATCCTCACTGAAACCCCTGGCGTACCTCAACACCTGTTCCATTAGTGTACAGCGTCAACTTACGTAAAAATGAGGTCTACCTAGGCAGACATCAACTCTTCTGCACTAGTACTCCTACACCGCCGACAGCACTCATCCACGTGCCTGACCTCTTGGTTGCTTACTGTGGCCCAGCCAGCCCTACTAAGTCCTAGCCTGGCAGAATGTACACACACATCTTAAAGTAAACTCTTAGAATATTCCCCTTCATGGACTTCGGTCCCCGAGAGCATTCCAACCGCAAAGCGCTTTGAGGCCATACAAACGGGGAAATGACGCTATATTAATGACTACAATGCAATACAATAAGGTGCTGATGGCCTCCACCTGGGTAAACTATGATCTTTTCTCTTGCTTCTCAAACGATCAGCCCACTTGGAAATACATTGAGTCTTTTATATTTGCTCTAGCCTGTTTTTGGTCCTGGGATTTCAGGACTCAAATATGGTATAATGAAAACAAACAAGATTCCAACTGCACTTCCTTTTCTTTTATACATCTCACACCACCCTTAATTGATTGCAGCCTTGATTCGCATTCTGCTGTCCTGTATGCAATGGCCTGCTTGGGCTTTTGATAGCAATCCCAGTATCTTTGCAACCGGTCTAATGGCCACAAAAGCCTACACTTATTGTGTCCTTTGGTGCTTCTGCTATCCAGTGGACACATTGGGGTGCTATTCGAACATGTCCTACCCGTTAAGTGTCATATCTTGACTATCTCCTGCACTAGAAACAGTGCGTACTGTGCACTGATTCCACTTCAAGAATGGTGTCTTCGGGACCAATGGCAGCGATCGGTCCCTGGCCTTATTAGTAAGCAAACGATGTTATGGGAGTAGCAGAGCTTCCCTATCAGCCGTTACTTGTGATAGTGTGTTAATTTTAAGTGTAGTGTGTCACAGAACCATTATAATAACATGTGGCTTAGATTCTGCCACTAAACACTAGAAACAGAACATTGTTGTGCATGATTGCTTTTACTGTTCTTTCTTTTGTATTCAGCTGGTCAAGAAGGATATCTAGTTGATGCTTACATGTCCAATTTATCAGCACTAGGCGCATGCTAAATGTACTGCAATTTGCTCCGCTCTTCATCTACGTACTGCTTTCCAAGTCTAAGATGCAGTATTTGTGAGGGAAGTTATCCATTAAAACAACAAATATTATTTCTGATGTAGAAGTAATACTCTGACAGATTACTGGTTGCCTATTACTGGTTGCCAACTGGCCTTCCCCACATAGGAAATTTTCTATTCTGTCACTGACTTTCTGGAATAAGTTAAGCAATACCCTTTTCCCCAACAGTACCTTTTTATTTATTTGCACTTATAAAGCGCACAACAGCCCTCAGGCTTCGCAGCACTGTTACATAAAGCTTGCTTAGTTACATAAGTGCTAGTAAAAAATATACATACATGTTGCCTTGCCCCAAGTTGCAGGGTGGCTTACTTGGTTGCATAAGTGCTTATAAAGACGTGCAGATTGCCTAGCCCCATGCTGCAGGGTGGGAGCAGCATACAATGCAGAGTCAAATAAGGTGGCACAAACATGCTGCCCAGCCCATTGTTGCAGGACGCCAGCAGCATACAGTGCAGAGTCAAATTAGGTGGCACAGACATGCTGCCCAACCCCAAGTTGCATGGTGGCAGCAGTATACAATACAGAGTCAAATTAGGTGGCACAGACATGCTGCCCAGTTCCTTGTTGCAGGGCAGCAGCAGCATACAATGCAGAGTAAAATTAGGTGGCACAGACATGCTGACCAACCCCATGTTGCAGGGCGGCAGCAGCATACAAATGCAGTGAGTCCGTTTGAAGAAAAGTTTGTGGTGGATGCTGCACAATGTTGTAGCTCTGGACCTGACCTGCCTTTCATCCAGTGTGTTTCCCGTATGAACATTAAGTCAAATTTAAGGCGATTGAGCTCTCTGAGTAAAAGGGAGTGCTTGTGTGGGAAATTAAAGCCCTGAACGTTCAGTGAGCCTACCGCACGGGCTGAGTGTAGCACAGTCATTCGGCCCCTTCCACAATGTCCTAATACCTCCTCTAGACTTGGCCCCGGGAGGTGTGCTCGAGGGGTGGGTCACTTCGTTCTTGATTCCTCTCCCAATCAACCGAGCAGTGTTCACAACACAAAGAACTCCCCCCTCCTGTGCCACCCCCTCTCACTCCCTCCCTCCCTCCGAACCGAAAATCCCTCAGAGTCTGACCTCGGGAACTTTACCATCGCTCGCACTGGCCAAATATTTTTGGAGGGCTTTTATGCGTATTCTGTCTCTTGGGCCTTTGTCTCTATAGGCCGCCCCGTGCAGACCTTCTAACGAGCGGCCTTGGGACCCTGAATTCTCGTCGCCAAAATAGTTCACTGGATATTCTGCTGATGTCTTCAGTAATCAGTTTCTTATTTGGTGCATTCGTATGGAAGCGCAAGGGAGAAGGGGAAGCCCCATCTGTAGCAAACTCCTTTGGATGAGTGCAACTTGGTGAGGGGGCCACAGAGACGCCTTCTAGCCAGGGTAAAAGTTGAGATCCTGGAAGATGGTGACTTGCGCGGATCCCCCTCCACAGAGCCCATTTTTATGGCCTTCTTGAGGATTCTGGTTTTCTCGAAGTAGTACCCCCCCCACTCCCCCACCTGCAAGGTGGGCTCGGTCAATAATGGTGGGCTTTGTGGTGTCATAAAAAATCATTTTTATGATCTTGTTGATTCCCCCATATGGTATCCCCCTGTGTTTTGCCATCTTTCTCAGGTAATCCAAAAAAACAAAGATTATTGCGATGTTCACGATTCTCAATCGTCCATCTTAATGCCGTCTCCTCCTCCTCCCTCCTTTGCAGATCTGCATGTCCTTCTGCGTCTCGGAAATCTCCACTATATGATTGGCCCCCAACCCCTGGAGTCTGTCGTCCAGACTCTCCACCTTCTTGTCGAGGCCATCCAATATCACCTCGGAAGCCTCTTATTTCCTCCAGCAAAGCCGCTATGTCTTGCTTCATCGACCTCTCTTCTTCCATCATCTTTGAGACGGGGGGGGGGGCGAACACTGCAGTACCACATTCTGGGGGTGGAATTGCAGGAGGGAGGGCAGGGGGGTGGATAGGTGAAAGTGGCAGTACCTCTCTTCCAGGTTAGCGGCCCGTCAGTGGGGACTGGACAGGGGGAGTTGGCGCCAGCCTCGCCCCAGCTGCTCGCTGCTCCTGGGGGCTGCTGTCCCTCCGGAGGTGTCCCCAACCCCCCCTAATGTGTGGGGCTTCAGGCCTCCTCCCCAGTACGAGGGGGGGTGGCAGGTGCTCACCGAGCCTGTAATGCAGAGTACCTGGGGCCCAGCCTCACCCTCTTTTGGAACATTGAAGATTTCTACTGCTCCCAATGGCCCGCCACAGGTGTCTCCTGCGTGCTCCTCAGCAGTTTGCGATCTTTGTGCCTGGGAGCCTCTGCCCAATGCCGGCCGCACCACTCCCACCGGGACCGTGCTCTCATTCTACTTGGGGGGGATTGGGGAGGATGGAGTGCCACCCCAGCTCCCCCTTGGTCTGCGCTCAGAATTACTTGGGAGCACCGCTTCCGGCGGTCCACCTCTCAGCTCTCATCACCCCCTCTCCTCCTCCTTAGCGCAGATGTGGGTTGCAGAGCCCCAGTGCTTCCCTTCTCGTACTGTGCACTCGGAGGGTCGCTGCACGGGGGAGGAGGTGCAGCGTGTCCACCCCTCTCCTGTTTCTCATAGTGGAATCTCTGGGGGGGCTCGGGTTTGGGATGCCACTGACTCGCTCTCCACCCGGCTGGGCCTCCGCAGCTGGCCACGTCCCCTCGTGGCACCGTAGCCCAGTTGCAACGTGGTTCCTCTGCTTTCAAGGGTCTTTTTGGCACCAGATTTTGTCCAGAAGTGCTGGGGGGCTTCTCCTCACCGTCTTATGTTCTCGGGTATCGAAACTTGGTTCGGGGGTGGGGCACAGTTCCCTTCAATCCCCTCGTGATCCTGAGCGGCATGAATGCTTTAGCACATATCTGCGCCCCCTGGTGGCCAATCGCCTCTGCACATTTCTATGCCTTGGCATTTGGACACTGTTAAGTAGAGCCTCCAAATTAACCACATTGAGTATTTAATGGACTGGTTTGCTCTCGAGCAGAAACCATGTCTCCAGTATAACCATTGTGCAAATCGTGAGAATTAAAATGTGAGCTCTGCCATACAATCTAAGAACTGCTTCACAGAAATGTGAGTGGGGATTTGAGGGAAGCACCTTATGTATTTTAAGGTTGTTTCCTCAATTCAAAAGGATTAGGAAACATCCTCTTTTGTTACTCAGAATATTTTTCCTCTTTCTCCTCTTCACAGCATTCAGATCTTCATCGGATATTGCATTAGTCCTTATACAAGAAATTGAGGAGTACAGGCCTCGTTTATGGATTACTGATGTTTGAACTGGAAATATCGCCATTCTCAAGTGCCTTTACTGTATGGGGAAATGGGAAGGTTCTGCGTGATTTGAGTCATGCAGACCGTTATTTAGTCCCCATTTTGGAGTCCGATAGGACTCGATGGGGATTGCATGTTACTGCATACAGTAATGGTATTGTGTGCAGTGTTACAAACCCAGGGAGTTTGTTCCTTTTCCCTAACGGGGAGCCACCCCCTTTGGGAATGGGGCGGTGAGCCTGCCACACAATACCCTCCCTAGAGGACAGGGCAACTAGGACCGTACGGGTTGTGCCCTCCCGCACCCACTTTTTATGGGACAAGGTGATACCAAGTAGGGATTTTCCTACACCTCCCAGATACCTCGAATCCACATTATTAATGGCCTACTTAGGTAATAATGTGCCAGGCCCTTTAAGACAGGCTGGTGCAGTTTCTGACCTACAACTGTTAATGTTGTGGGAGACCAAGGACCTATCGATTCTTCCACTTGGGTCTCCAGGGAAACGTAAGGGTCTTGCTATGTATGGTGAGGGGGAGAAGATGTAGAGTCCTGCATGAGACACGGCGGGAAATGGAGCTGTGTACCCACTGAGCCATGACATAGAGGAAGTGCTGCGCTGGTGCAAGGTGGAACCCGCCATCAATCCTGCACAGCCGGTGTAAACAGCAGCATAGCTGACCGGCCTGTGGAACGTCACTCTTGGGAGTCGGGCCTCGAACTGGAGGAGCTCGCCCCTAATGCCACTGGAACATTGGCTACGGGAGCCGCCATCATCCGACGTAAGTGGCAGTCGACGTCAGACTGCCAGAGAAGGAATGCAGAAGGCCGCACAGCCACCCAGGGTCGACCAAGGGATCCCGAACTGCACCACCACCACTCCCTCTATGAGGGAAGCCTCAGCAAAGACGGTTGACTGGCTGCATCAGGAACAGAGAGGCAGGCAGACAGAGTAGTGGAGACCCCACACCAGGGTGAGAAAGCTCAAAGCCTGCGAGGGGCTACCACAGATAATTGCCTGAACCGGGGTGACCATCCCCATACTGCACACTGGGCTGGGAAAGCAGAAAAACCTCAAGGGTCTAACAGAAACAATATTCCACAAGGGTGTGGGAGAAGCTAGAGACCCAGGTGGCCTGGGTGACTGGAAAGCTGATGAGAGGCTGATACCAGATTCTATAGCCCACAAAGGGCTGACAGAGTAGACTAGGAGGCTATGTAGTAGACAGATGGCCTGGAGGGCCAAACGGCCCATCTAGGGCAGAAAGGCAAGCAGAGGAAATCTTGCAGAACCAAATGGTGTACTCTTCTGTCTCAATTCTAAACTGTGGAACCAGGAAACCAGCGTTCAAATCCCAGCTTCCCCACATGACACATTGTGTTCCTGAGCAAATCACTTTAACTCAACTTTGCCTTATTTTCCTTAACTACCAAAATTAGCAGTGATTTAGTTTTGTGTGACATAAAGAAAGTCTCACCGATATTAAATACTAGCTGTAGCTGACATGCACGTGGGGGGTGTGTCATAACTTCCTATTTTTGAACACAGGGCCGGAACCCATCCTTTGCAAGGCGAATGGGTGGGGTTGGTCAGATTTCACCATCGCCAATACACCCCAGACTGGCATGCCGACTTTGGGCCAAAATGTCAGCCCACAAACTGTTATGGGGCTGTAGCCAACCGCGAACATACACACTTTCACAAATATATATATACAGATGTTATAGTGTTGCTCCATAAATGATTGTAACATAAACAATTGTGAGGGAAGCAGGATGCCCGGTTTGTGTCTTGTCTTGAGGGGCCGGATTGCTCCCTTTCTTTTTTTCAGAAGTAGTGATGCATTTTATTTTGTACCTAACCTGGCACCACTAAGACTTAACATTGTCTGGTTTTATTCTGTGAATTTGTACTCTGCAATCCAGATTTCTCCAGCATGGGGTCTGGCATGGATTCACATGCTCATGAATATTCCCCGTAGTCAGGCTGGGAATCCTCGGTAAAGAAAGAAAATCAGTATCAGTTTTGTTTCTGATCTGTCTTTCTTAGTGGTAACCAATCACTGGTCTCTGGGTCATACTGCCCCAGCCAATAACTACCCTCTCCCTAAGCCCCTCCTCTGGCAGCCATCCTCAGATTTTTACCGCACGTTCAAGTTTTGGGAGTCCTCGTGCTATAGCTCTCGAGCTTTTACTGCGTTTTGCGTTTTTTTCAAAGAGTTTCATCTCATTTTTCGGTCAGTCGAGCCTCAAGTTCCACCGTTTCTACTTCCGATCAACGGGGACCGGTTTCGGAATTTCCGACTCCCCTCAAGGGCGAAAGTTTTTTTCGAGTTACGCTTCTTGGAGGATTCCAGAAGATCTGAGACCTACCTCGTGGACAAGGCCCAGGACAAGGGAAGCTCGACGCCCGGATCCAAGCTGTTCAGGAACTGCCCTGGATGCGGATTACAGAATGTTTTCAAGGAGGATGAGCATTCCAGATGTCTCTACTGCCTTCATGAAGACAAAACGCACATGGAAAAGGACTGTGCGTTTTGCAAGAACTTGTCGGAACGGACTATGAGGGATCGTCAGATCCGCCTCGCTAGCTGGCTGGAGAAGGGCCCAGCAGGTGAGAAGAAGTCGTCCGAGCCGTCTTCTAAGTCCTGTGAGGGCGCCCTGGCGACAGGGGCCCAACAGAAGGCTAAGCACCACGAGTGCTGAAGGGTCGGGCTCCTCGGCTGACGGGCACGGCGCACTTTCACCAACGCCATCAGCCACGAGCCAACGCTCTGGCTCGGGGAAGAGAACATCCGAGAACCTGGGTAAGCTTCTGGAGATACCCCGGTCGATCTTGAAAGAACCAGCCGAGGGGGAGCGAGGCGGTGACCCTCCCCCAAGGTGAAGGCCTCAAGCGCGCCTAAGGTGCTGAGGGCCTTGATTCACCCGGCTAAGGCCTCTATCGAGGGAGTCGCGGCGTCCCTGGCGAAGCCTGTGGAGGCTACCCCAGTGGAGGCGACCTCGGGCCCAGAGTTTCCCTGCCACCGCGGAAGGAATCCTCTTTTCAGTCCATCGATGAGACTCCTGTGAAGGCCCCGGTGGAAAAAGAGGGGGGCGGTGGCCGTTACGGACACGGATACAGCCTCTGAGGAGGAGGTGGTTGAAGTCGTGAAGGGCCTCAACAAGAGGTTCGAGGAGGTCCGGTCCCACGGGAGGAATCCCGAGGAGGCGGACGGAGAGAGCAACGGTGGCGCTGACGAGGGTCCCGTGGAGGAGGAGCAACCATCGCGCCCGTCGCAACCAGTGCCCGAGCCTCAGGCCAACTCAGCGGCCTTTTTGATGGCAATCCAAACCTTATGCACAGAGATAAGGACGAGGTTGCCTCTACCCCCGACTGACGAACCGCAGAACAGGGCCCGTCGGGAAGCCCTCAAGCAAGCGGAGGGGAGTTCATCCCCCCCGCCCTTCCAGCCTTTGCAGCCTGCTCAGCCTTCGTCTCCTTCCCCTGATCCTAGGGATGATACGGGAACGGATATGGCCACGACGGGGACGGATGACGACGGTATGGGCCTTCCTTCACCACCCCCTCGGGCCTCCCCGCCCAACGAAATTGGCTCCTTCCACGCCATGATTGCCAGGGCATCTGAGCTTTTCCAGCTCTGCCCCGAAGAACAGAAGAAGGAAGGCTTCCCCTATCAACGGCGCAAGGCCAAGAGGAAGACGGTCCTCGCGGTACCGTTGCTTGATGATATTTAGGACGAGGGACTTGCTCTCCTGAAGAACCAGTCTACGGCGCCTGCCAAGAGGGATCGGTACGAGAAGAAGTACCGGGTCCCCGATTCCGCCCCCTTGTGCCTTAGGGCACAGCCGACCCCGGATTCGGTTGCCTCTGCGGCGGCTGAGAAGAAAGCTGCGGGGGTGACGTCTTCAACTTCAACCTCCCCACCTGACGGCGAGGGAAAGAAACTGGACGCCGAGTCATCTCGTCTGCGGCGACGACAACTAAGGCGGCCAACGCCCTGGCGATTGTGGCCCGCTACAACAGGGAGTTGTGGTACGAGATCGCTCCCCTGCTGGACTTCCTACCGGCTGAGGCCCTGGAGATCCTGCATGAAGGTGAGGTGGCGTTGGACCATGCCATAACGGTGGCCACGGACATCGCTGACACGCGGTTCCGCCAGTTGGGCAACAGTGTTTGCCTTCGACGGCGGGAATGGCTCAAGGCTACAGATTTCCGCCAGGATATGCAAACCAGAGTTTTGGACATGCCCTCTGATGGGAACAACCTGTTTGGAAAGACAGTGGATGAGTAACTTCAGGCCATCAAAACCGACACGGAGACGGCTCGGGCCTTGGGAGTTTTGCAGCAACGACAGCGCCCTTTCGGAACTCCGGAGGCAGACAGGACAGGGTGCCTCCAAGGGATCCGGCGGCGGCTCCTCGACATACCGCCAGGCGGCCCGCTCCTCGTCGCAGGAGGCCTACAGAGGACGCGGCAAGTCAGGTGGATCCCGTCGTCGTTGCAAGGCGGCAAGGCCGCCTCCAAGCAGGACTGAACCGGCCGTAGCGTCGGGGCCCCCACCTGAGCACCCCGGTGGGAGGCCGGCTGGCAAAGTTCGTCAGCGTGTGGGAGTCCATCTCCACCGACCGTTGGGTACTGGATGCCCTGGCACACGGGCACACTCTCGAATTCCTAAAGATGTGCCCCTGCATTCCTCCAGTAGCCAGGAAGGAAAATCACGTCCCTCAACTGCTGTTAGAAGTAAGGGCGATGCTCAAGGAAGGTGCCATCGAGCTCGTTCTGAAGAGGCTCCGGCGTATACTCAAGATACTTCCTCGTCAGAAAGAAGACAGGTGTTTGGCGCCCCATCCCGTTGCTGCGTCGGTTAAACAAATACATCAAGGCCCAGAAGTTCAGGATGGTCACCCTCCAGCACGTGCTGGGACAGCTGGAGGAAGGCGACTTCCTATCTTCGCTGGATGCTTACTTCCACATCCCCATTCTAAAAGGACACAGAATGTTTCTCAGGTTCATAGTCCAAGGACGGCACTACCAATTCAAGGCCCTGCCATTCGGATTGAAGTCGGCGCCCAGGGTATTTACCAAGTGCCTAGCACCAGTGGCGGCGTGGCTGCGCCTGCGGGGGATCCACGTTTACCCCTACCTGGACGATTGGCTCATCCGTGCAAGGACAAGAGAACTTGCTGTCCAACACACAGTGAAGACCGTCCAACTGGTCACGGAGCTGGGATTCTCCAACTACTCGAAATCCCACCTGGTTCTGTCGCAGGTCGCACTGTTTCTGGGAGCCAAGCTCGATACAGTGCCCGATTGGCTTCTCCGTCGGAGGAGAGGACGAAGGCCATCTTGGGCAAGGTGCAGCGCCTGCTGGCCATGGACATGGCCAGGGTGAGATCCATCAAGTCCCTGCTCGGCATGATGTCCTCATGCATCTACCTGGTGCGCCTGTGCAGGCTACGGATGCGTCCTCTACAAGAGTTCCTCGACGCCCGTTGGATACAAGCGGCGGGCAGCTTCGAAGACAGGATCCAGCTCAACGAGACTTTCCACCAAGCGATTCGGTGGTGGGGCACCCGCGCGCACCTTGCGGCGGAAACAGACTTTCAGACCCCGGCACATCAGGAGCGCACACCGGAGATCTCCACGCAAGAGGCCTTTGGCTCCTGGAGGAGAGGTCACTCCACATCAACATCCTGGAGCTCCGAGCCGTGTTCTGGGCCCTCAGGTCATTCCTTCCGTCCCTCAAGGGCAAGGTGGTGAGGGTCTTCACCAACAACACCACCACGATGTTCTACATCCAGAAGCAGGGAGGCACCAGATCCCCAGCCCTATCCAAGGAGTCCCAGGATCTGTGGCACTGGGCCGTCGCCCAGGGGATGTTTCAGGTGCCCTTAAATCTGGCAGGAATAAAGAACACCATTGCCGACTCACTCAGCAGGGAGGTGCGTTCGTGCCACGAGTGGGAGCTGTGTCAGGATCAAGTGGATCGACTCTTCGAACGATGGGGCAAACCCCTGATCGACCTGTTCGCGGCGAACTCCAGTGCCAGAGGTTCGCCAGCAGGTTTCCCCAGCCGAGGAGTATGGGCGATGCTTTCACGTTCCCCTGGGACGGCCTGTTCCTGTATGCGTTCCCACTGTTGCCGTTGCTGCTGTGGTGCAGGATGATCCTTGTCGCACTGGCGTGGCCGAGGCAGATCTGATTCCCGGCCCTTCTGGACTTGTCAGCTTCCCCCCCCAATCAAACTGTCGACGGGCCGCAGATCTTCTCTCCAGAGAAGGAGGTGCCATCCTCCATCATGACCCGACGTCACTGAACTTGCAGGCCTGGCTCCTGCAGCACTAGAGTTTGGAGGGTACGATATCCCGGCGAACTGCAAGGAGGTGCTTGCAAAGGCCAGGGCGTCCTCAACTCTCAAGTGCTACGGACACAAATGGAAGAGGGTCTCTGTCTGGTGCCATGCAGAGAAGATTAACCCTCTGCAAATTACGGCCCCTCAAGTGCTGCCGTATTTGCTGTCCCTGGCCAAGGCGGGGCTGTCCCATGCCTCCATCAAGATGCATCTGGCGGCGATCTCCAGCTACACCAGAACTACGGGACAATCATGTCTGTGGTCTATTCGTCTGGTGAAGGAGTTTATGAAGGGAATGTTCCGTTCATTCCCGCCGGTGAAGGCTCTGGCCCCGGCGTGGGAGCTCAACGTGGTGCTGACCAGGCTCATGGGGGTTCCCATTCGAGCCTCTGCATTCGACACCGTTGAAGTTCCTGTCGTGGAAAACAGCATTTCTTGTGGCCATCACCTCCGGACGATGAGAGGGAGAGATCCATGCCCTATCCTGCAAGCCTCCATACCTGACATTTCACGATACGAGGGTGGTGCTGAGGATGCACCCTGCCTTCATGCCCAAGGTGCCGTCGGACTTCCATCTCAACGAGCCCTTGGTGTTACCAGTTTTGGTCCCCTCGCCTTTGTCGCCGGCCGAGAGGACTTTGCACTCGCTGGATGTAGCTAGAGCGCTGAAGTTCTACGTGGACCGCACGAAGAGTTTTCGGAAGACATCACAGCTGTTTGTGAACTTTGGACCTGTGAACCAAGGGAAGGCCCTCTAGAAGGCTTCCATTTCCAGATGGCTCTGCGGCTGCATCATGCACTGTCACCGGTTGGCAAACCGACCGTTGCCCGGCCCTCCAAGAGCCCATTCGACCAGAGCGATTGCTGCTACCACGGCGTTCTTGTCTGGTGTACCTCTGCTGGACATCTGCAGGGCTGCTACCCTTTAGGTTTTGCCCGCGTTGCAAAGGCAAGTTTACCTGGAAAGACAAGCATAAATGGTGTAACCTTTGCTTGCCCCTCAACCACAAAGAAGACAGCTGTGCGGCCTGTCAGCTCCTTAAGCCGAAGACTTTAAAAGACCACAGGGTCAAAAGTTGGGCAGCCTACGCCATGTCTAGGTCTGATTCATCAACCGCTGCCGCCACTGAAAGTGACGAGGGATGTGACAACCCGACATCCCTTTCGGAAGTCGTAGACCTCTCTAAGGAGCGTTCACGCTTCTAGTCTGTCCCCGGCCCCGACAAGCTCGGCTCACGCCCTGCGTATGGGGATGAACACCACGGCGACAAGGACGCACACAGAAAACACTCCCATAAACACACGACCCACGGCTCTTCCTCGTAGAAGACTAGAGCATTAGCACCAACAGAGACGCAGGTCCTACCGGCGGCGGCCTGAGACCATAAGAGTCTTAAGCCCCCCTCGCAACCGCAAACGCGACTAGCGACTGGGCTACCCCCAGATAAGGGTGCTATCACTAAACCGCCAGACGGCGCGCACCCTCAGAGAGCGCCCGTCGGCGTAGAGCAAGAGACGCCTGTAACGTCGACGCCGGAGGTACCCTCGACAGACAGTTTAGTTGTCGCAAGCCTGGCGCGGATTATTTCCACCGATAGCCACAGACGGACGGCGAAAGAAACGTCGATCTCCGCTCATAAGGCCTGGGAGATGCCGAAAAGGTCAGAAGGAAGGCAGGAACCGCCCCCTCCGTCGAGAGGGACTCCTAGCTTACCAGAATGTTTTTCAGAAGGCGAGGGGAACCTTTCTTCGACGTTATGGGATAGGTCAAAGCGTTTTCTAACGGAAGGCCCTCCCTTTCCCCCCCCCCAACCGCTCTGGGGTACCTCATGAAACCCTAGAGAGACTCCAGTTCTGTATGGACAAAATGGAGAGGTTTATGGAGACTCAGAACCTTCCAACACCCAAGAGATCAAGAGAGGGACCTCAGGAGGATCCCAGGGCCAAGTGCCCTAGGCTGTTTGATCCCGCCCAAGAGGATGTAGATTTATATGACCTCACTGGAGAGGACCCCCACTTTCAGGAGGATGATAAATTCTTAGGCAATGAAGGGGAACAAAACCTAGAGGAGGAAGGTTTTGAAGACAACCCGGATATGGGTGGTGGGGGCTTCGGAGAAGACCCAGAAGAAGGCGCTTCACAGCCCTGGCAGTCCCCATCAGCGTTTTCAGACCCTGACACCATAAACCTGTCCCCACCCAAGGACTCGCCTATTAGGAATACGTCACCTATAGACGATCAACCTACCTTTAATGCACTACTACGCAAGGCAGCAGCGCATTTCGAGATCGAGACCGGGGAAACTTCTCCTGACATCGACTTTGTAGAAAAGATCATTAAGGAGAGCCCCCCTGTCAGCCAAACCATTCCCCTTCTCGCCTCAGTAAAGAGACCAATTATTCCTTCACTATCCACTCCCGCGTTGATCAGAGGGGTCAACCCGAGGATAGACAAATGTTGTCCTCCTCCATCGGACCTGTTATACATCAGGGGCCACTCTGTACCAGACACCTTAGTGGTGACAAATACTAGGAAGAGAGCAGGGGTCCCGCTGTCAACTAGCGAGGCACCACCAGATAAAGAGGGTAAAAAATTGTATGCCCTAGGAAAGAGGATTACAGCCTCAGCTGCCTTTTCCGCAAGAATTGCCAACAACAACTCTTTGCTGGCAAGTTACGCAGATGCACAATGGAGCAAACTACGTAAGGACATTGAAGAGGTACCGGAACCCCTACGTACTCGGCTTCTAGCCACGGTGACTGAAGGGACCTTAGTCAACCAAAGCATCATTAAAAATAGTCTGGATGCTGCAGACGCGGCTGGCCGTTCCCTAATCCAAGGAATCCTCCTCAAATGCCATGTATGGCTACGTAATTCAGGCTTTAAACCTGAAACACAAGCATCTCTAATGAACAAACCTATAGAAGATGCAAACCTCTTTGGTAAGGCGGTGGATGAGGCACTAGGGACTGCAAAGAAGGAATTTTACACCATCAAAACACGACCAAATTTCAAGGCCTCCTAACAAACGTGGTTATGGCAACAAACGCTTTTTTCGAGGCCAACGCCAGCAGCAGCAACAACAACAGCAGCAGCAGCAATACTCTGCAGGTATCTGGTCCTCTAACCAAGGCACCAGTGGACAATACAACCAAAGAGGACAACGTCGTGCCAAGGGAAGAGGTCGGGGTCCCACCCCTAGAGGTTCCCAAGCCACCAACACCAAATGACTCAGAGTCAGGTCCCATCCCATGCTTCGCCGGTCGGGGGCCGGTTAACATCCTTTCTTACAGCATGGGAGGGTATAACATCAGACCGCTGGGTGGTCAGTCATTTTTTCGAAAATTCCGTTATTTTAAATTATATATTTATTTTGGGGTCCGGGAGTAAAAACAAAAAAAAATTTAAAAAAGAGGGATCGGGGGGGAACCCCCCCATTTCGAATAAAAAACGTATTAAACCAGACTGCTGGGTACTATCAACCATAGCCCGCGGTTACTGTATAGAATTCAACAGTTCCCCTACATACAGACCCCCAAGGGGATGACGCATGTCGCCAGAACACCTTGCCATGCTTCTTCAAGAAGTGGACCAACTACTAGAAAAAGGAGCTATAGAGGTCGTGCCTCTATCCCAGGTAACGTAAGGTATTTAATCAGTGTACTTCCTTGTACCCAAAAAGGACTTAACCATGCGCCTAGATCTGTGCCCAGCAAACAAATTTGTCATACCTCAAAATGTTCGTATGGTGACTCTACAGGAGGTAATCCCCTTGCATTCACAGGGAGATTACATGACAACACTGGACATGAAAGATGCATACTTTCATATTTTAATGTTGCCAGCGCACAGGAAATACCACAGGTTCATGATAGAGGGCAAACACTACCAGTTCAGAGTGCTACCCTTCGGCATAGCATCAGCGCCGAGAGTATTCACAAAGGTACTGGCAGTGGCAGCGGCCCACCTGTGCAGGTTGTCCATCCCAGTATACCCTTACCTCGACGATTGGCTCATAACAGGGGCTTCTTATGAAACATGCTTCTCAAATACCCAAAAGACTGTAGACCTTTTGTTTCAACTGGGCTTCTCCATCAACGAGAAGAAGTCCAGTTTAGACCCCAGCCAGATCAAACAATTCCTAGAGGCTCTAATTCGAACAAAGGACGGCCTCGTCGTCCCCTCCAACGAGAGGGTCCAAAACCTGCTGTTTCAAATCCCTCAATATGTGGCCGGTCGAGAGGTGACGCTAGGCAAAGCAATGCGCTTGCTAGGAATGATGGCGTCATGTATTTACTTGGTACCTCACGCGCGGCTACGCATGTGCCCAATGCAAGAGTGGCTCAACAGCCAGTGATGTCAGGCCAGCGGACAATGGGACTATCTAGTGGTAGTCTCGGAGGCCTTGGTTCTCTGGCTACGGTGGTGGTCGTAGGAAAGCCTGGTAATAGGGAAACCATTTGCCACCCCCGCAGTGGAAGCCACTCTAACCACAGACACATCCCTCACAGGATGGGGGCTCACCTATCCCATCAGACTGCTCACAGAGTTTGGACTCAGAGCGTAGCATCCAAGCACATAAACTTATTGGAGCTACTAGCTGTGTTCAAGGCACTGGAAGCCTTCCAGGCACACCTGCAAGGGAAGACAGTGATGGTCCTCACGGACAGCACCACAGCCATGTACTACCTCAGCAAGTAAGGGGGCACTCACTCTCCAGGACTGTACAAGCTGTCCCAGAACATCTGGAAGTGGGCTCTGAAACACATGTTCCTACTGTCACAACATGTACCAGGGGAACTCAATCTGCTAGCAGACGAACTCAGCAGAGACTTCCCTCTGCCCTCAGAGTACGAATAGCGGTTACACGAAGACGTCTTCACACAATGGGGATTCCCAGAAATAGATCTGTTCGCAACTCTGGAGAACTCCCAATGCCAAGATTACGCCTCCAGGTACCCCGAGAACCAATCCAAGGGGAACGGTCTATCGATGCCATGGTCAGGGAAATTTGTTTACGCTTTTCCCCCCCGACTCCCCTTCTCAACAAGATAGTGCACAAGATGCACCAGGAACAAGTTACCATGATACTGGTGCCCCCTATGTGGTCCAGACATCCTTGGTTCGCTCACTTGATGGAGATGTCCCTATCTCCTCCAGTGAAACTTCCCTGCCCGTACAACATGTTGTCACAGGACAAGGGCAGGACATTGCATCCATGCCCTCAGACCATGATCTCAGCTGCCTGGCTCCTGAGATCATAGAATCTGGACATTTACAACTCCCGCAGAGATGCATGGACATTCTCGGGGAGGCTAGAAAGCCTATCACTCGTCACTGTTATTCTAGCAAATGGAAAAGATTTGCCATCTGGTGTAGGGGAAGGAGCATCAACCCGGTTGACTGCTCTCCCACACAAATTGTTTTGTACCTGACTCACCTACTAGACTCGGGCTTGGTGTTTAACTTAAAGTCCATTTAGCTGCACTTTCAGCATACACCACTTCCCAACTTAGTGTCATGGTGGAAAGTCCCAGTTATTAAAGCCTTCATGGAAGGAGTGAAGAGAATCCACCCTCCCATAGCTAATCCCGCTCCCGGATGGGACCTAAATGTGGTACTAACCAGGCTCATGGGCTCTCCCTTTGAACCCATGCACAAAGCAACACTTAAAGCCCTCACTCTTAAAACTGCTTTTCTATTAGCTATCACCTCCATTAGGAGAGTAAGAGAACTACAAGCGCTCTCTGTACTAGACCCCTTTGTAATAGTTCACAAGGATAAGGTGGTTCTACGCACACACCCTAGGTTTGCACCAAAATGTATCTCTAAATTCCATGTCAACCAATCAATAGAACTACCAATGTTCTTTCAAAATCCTTCAAACTTAGGTGAGAAGAGCCTGCATACACTGGATGTTCGCAGAGCCATAATGTTTTATATGGAAAGAACTAGACCATTGAGAAAGACTAATCAGTTCTTTGTCTCGGTGGCAGCAGGAAGAGAAGGAGATGCAGTTTCAAAATCCACTATTTCTAGATGGATTGTACAATGCATCACTCTCTGTTACACTCTTGCTAAGAGAGAACTACCCTTCATGCCAAGAGCCCACTCCACCCGAGGCACCTGGGCTTCCATAGCTTTCATTGCAAATGTCCCTCTTGAGTCCATTTGCAAAGCGGCAACCTGGAGTTCTGATCACACCTTTACAAAACACTACTGTCTAGATGCCCACTCTAGAGCTGATTCCCAGGTGGGACAAGCAATATTAAGAAATCTTTTTTCTACTGTTCCTTCTCACAACCCACCTCCAACTCCGGGTACTGCTCGCTAGTCTATGCACAGCATGTGATTCTAAGTAGATCAACAAACATCAGAAGACAATGCATTACTTACCGTAAAAGCATTTCTGATGGTTGTATCTGCTTAGATTCACATGCGCCCACCCTTCCTCCCCGCTCGGATGGAAGGAACATATCTTTCTCCTATATCTCTCTTTTCTGTACTCACTCACGTCTAATAGGCTCCCTCAAGGCAGTACAAATACAGAGGGACCTCCACTCGTGAGGGTTTGTGGGTACATTGCACGTCACTAATAGGGATAGTGTTACAGACACACCTTGTGGACGTCCCCTTTTCGACTACGAAAAACAAAATGCAATGCTCCGCAGTGACCACTGGATGTCGGACTACGCACAGCATGTGAATCTAAGCATATACAACCATCAGAAATGCTTTTACGGTAAGTAATGCATTGTCATTCATGAGTATGTGAATCCATGCCAGACCCCATGCTGGAGAAGGAACAAGTTACTTACCTGTAACTGTTGTTCTCTAGCATGGGTCTGGCATGGATTCACATGCGAACCCTCCCACCTTCCCCTCTGCGGCTCTTCACTTGGTCATACTGCCACTTTACGTGCTACCAAATCTGAGGATGGCTCCCAGGGGAGGGTTTTAGGAAGAGGGCAGTCATTGGCTGGGGGCAGTATGACCCAGAGACCAGTGATTGGTTACTACTAAGAAAGACAGATCAGAAATGAAACTGATACTGATATTTTTTCTTTACCGAGGATTCCCAGCCTGACGACGGGGAATATTCATGAGCATGTGAATCCATGCCAGACCCCATGCTGGAGAACAGTTGCAGGTAAGTAACTTGTTCCTTATTGAGCAACCATCTTATAAACTGGCATTGCCTGGTATTTTATTTTCCTAGAGGTACTATTTGTTAGAAATACCTTAAGGTAGCTTTATTCTTTTCGGAAAGATAACATAAGAAAGGTGAAAACAAAGATTCACTACATTTCTCAATTATTTATCATTTAAAAAAAATTTCTTAGAAAGACTACACAACAAAATGTATTGTTCTTCTTTAAAAACGAATTCTGAAACGTATAACTGTACGTGAGAACAACATTGAGATTCCTGAGCAGCATGATGTGATGGATGTCAAGATGCCGACGGTGCCAACAACTATGGACGTAGAGTTCAAAATCACTAAAGTACATGTTTATTGTGAGGCTTGTTTATAAACAACATTTTTGTTTCCTTTCCCAGTGAGCACTTTTGCTTCAATTACATTGGGCAACAATTTCTTAACGCAAAGTCTTGTGCTATTACACAGCCTAGGTGGGTCGAGATTGTGAAGCAGCATGATGGGTGACCTCACTTTCAGTAGAAGGTGATGTGGCATTCCTGGGGGAGGGTCGAGTGAGTTGAGGACTGTTCGATAGTTCACGACTACGTTGCCATTTCCCACTGTATCGATTGAGATGTACTCAGTAACTGTGCCTGGAAGCATATCTTGAATCTGATTGTTCTGTAACCGATCGCACCATCTCGTAAAAATCCTCTTGAAAAGTAATTTCAGCTCATTCCGCAATGATTTGGAAACATCTGGAATGCTACCTGCGTTTACCTTCTTCTCTCTGATCAATTTGCCTCCCATACGCCAACGCTTCGCCAAGCCACAGACTCACAAACACATTTTGACTTTTATAAATATGTATGATCTAGTTTAGCTCTTGAGCCACACAGAAAGTATTGAATATTGGTTTTAAAATGAAGATGGAACTAGAGACAATGTAGTTTACGCTGCTATTTAAATTGTAAATTGTGGGACCAGGCAGCCAGAGCTCGAATCCCGGCTTTTCCAATTGACAGTCTGATCCTGAGCAAATTATTTTACATCAGTGATTTAGTGCTGTGTAAGCTGTAGAGAAGGTCATATGATATGATAGTTTATTTATATAGCGCCTATACACAATGTGTTTCAAAGCGCTTCAAGGCAAGGGAGGGAACACGCGAAAATACAATGACATTCTTACCAGGCCATGAACAGAAGGATGTGAAATTAACTATCGTACTCAGCCTGAGGACATTTCAGATAGTGCAAGAGCTAAGACATAGATAAGGAAGGGAGAAGGAGAGTGGGAAGAAATGGAAACAGACAGGCGACTACCGCACTAGGCCTGATGACATTTCTGGTAGAGCCGGAGGAAAACAAAAGGTGAGGGAGAGGGGTGCAGAAAGGGAGGGGAGGAACAATACAAGCGACTATCCTACTCGGCCTGATGACGTTTCAGCTCGTGCTGGGGCGGTGTGGGAGACGAGCAGGGGGAGGGGGGCAGGTGACAGACGAGGTTGCTATCATACTAGCTCCGAAAATTCTGATAGAGTAAGTGCACAGAAGAAAGTAAGGGGAGGAGGGAAGGAGGGGAGGAGATAGGGAAAGGGAGAGGGGGAGAGGGGGAGAGAACAGAGTAAGCAGTCAAAAAGAGTGGAGAAGCAAGAGGTTAGAGCGAATACAATATGCATATCTTTGAATAGTCTATAGTGTTACTCCAGGAATAATTTTGATATCAACAATTTATAAAGTGGAGATGGGCAGGATGCCGGATTCAGATTTTGTGCTTTGGGGTGGTGTGGTGTGTCCACAGGCCATGTGTGGCACTTTTCTGGCTTGGCTCCCATTTGACGTGTAGAGCTTGGCCAGACTCCCTTGCTCTTTCTACAACTGCAATTGCACTCTTTTTTTTTTTTCAGCTCTACCCATTTGTTTAAAACTAAAGCTAAGCTGGGAGGACAGATGTAGCTTGCAGCCAAATTGAAATCGTGCCTCCCGCATTTTAGCAAATGATGTACTTTTCAAATCAAGTACAACATTTGGTATGTGGGGTTAACTTCTCTATGGTATGGGTCTCAAAGAAACCGCAGAGATAATTGAAATGTAAAGCAGATACTCCCTCACTAAACTGAGAAAGAGGGGACTGCTACTCTGATGCTCAAAGCACAAAAAATATATGATGGAGTATTAAGGTATTGTATCTACTCAAATGAATGTCCTTGCTGCACGGATTACCAATCCAGGCTAAGGGTGCCCTCATGAGCCTAACACATACAGTTCAACAAATGTCTTGGTTTATCCACTGCACATGGACATATCTTCTGTTCTTTCCAAATATAATATCACTGTTAATTAACAGTTGTAATGCTTGCTGATTCTTGCTAATGAGAAATCTCAATTGGATGGACTGTTCAAGAACTTATTTAATTTCTATTGGTGATCGGTGTAAAGCCAATACGTGTTTCGACCTTTTATGAACACAGGTCTTCTTCAAGGCCAATGAATCACCTTTCACCTTGACAAGCAAAAGAATTATAAACTTCGAATGGATTGTGTCCTCCCACGTATTCCTCATCTTGTGATAAATCATGCTCTCCAGCTTCTCTGCTTCGGAAAAAAAAAATTCTCGGCAGCGGGCGCTGTGCTCGAGGTCGTGGCGTTGATTGTCCCTCGACGTACTCCGTACTCTGTCGACGTCACCGATGGTATAAATAGCTCAAGCCGCGCCCGTTGCTTCAGTTCCGTTTTTCCGATTGCTTCACTATCGAGAACGGCGCGCTTCTATTTTCTGTGAAGAAAATGTCGTCATCTTCGACACCCAGAACTGGGTTTAAAAAGTGTGCAGATTGTGGATCTAAGATGTGGATCACCGATCCCCATCGGATTTGTCTCTGGTGTCTCGGTTCCAGTCACCGAACCGACGACTGCGGGTCCTGCCAATCGATGACCGAAAAAGCTCTTCGTGAGAGAAGTAAACTGTCGGTGGGGAGGGAGGCCTGAAAAAAGGTTTTGTCAAAAAGACACAAAGCGACTGATTCTAAGGAATCGGATCGCCATAGGCACTCGAAGAGATCTCGATCTAGGAGTAGATCGAGACACTCTTCGTCATCATCTAAAAAAATGAAGAGGAGACATAGATCTCCCTCATCATCTTCTTCTTCAGAGTCGACCGACTAAATCGGATTCTCCCAGTAAGTGGGAAGAATTCCGCAAAAAGATGATGGAGGTTTTCGAGAATGCGGCCCGACCCCCTCGAAAGACCCTCGAAAAAGCCATACCCCTAAAGTCGCTCCATTGGACGACAAAGGGAAGTCCAAGGCTACCATGGCCAAGACCAGTAGCGTCGAGGATTACAAAACACCTTGAGTGGACGTAAAACCGTCGAAGACTCTTTGAGAGTCGAGCACCTCACCAGACCCGTGCAAGAAGCACAAGTCGTCGAAGACTTCGACAACTACGTCGACGCCCTTGACGTCGATAATTTCGACGCCAAAGCCCAATGCGTCATCGACGCCATTATCGAAGTCATCTTCGAAAACTTCAAAGACTTCGAAGACACCCTCGAAAACTTCAAGGAATTTGCTATTTCCTTCAAAGCAGATGGAAGAGGAAGAAAGGAGATTCACTCCTTTGCCAAGGTCAGACTTTTTCAAATCCATGTCAGCAATCTATGAAGAATCTGCTTCAGAAGAAGACGAGGTTACTCCCTTGGGAGTTACTTATGGTACAAGACAAGTTCCTGAGGAACTTATTGACCAGGAATCTAGAATGGGAGACGTGAGTGATACTCTACATTCTGCCAGTGGAGTTGACACATCCCCAGAATTAGAGTTCACCAAACCTGATCCTGCAGAACATGCAGATGCTGGGTACAGGGGTCTTATGACCAGGGTAGTTGAATATATGGGTTGGGGTAATACCCATTTTTGATGACATGACGGATATAATCGTCAAGGGACCTCAGAAAGATCCTGTTCTCCCTTTTCACATGGCCCTTCAAAGGACTTTAGAGAGTTTAGTCATTCAGGCAGCATCTACTTCAAAACAAACTATTTATCCAACTATCCCTCCAGATAGAGAGGTTAAAAAAATGGATGCCTGGGCACGTAAAGTTTTCACGTCAGGCAGTATGGCACTTAAGTCGGCAAATGTCACCTGTACCCTAGCCAGGTTTACCCATACCCTGTGGGACGGTATTTCGGCGGCGGCTGATCATATTACGGAAGGCGAGGAAAGGGAAGGCTTCCTGAATATAGTCAAAGACGGGAAGGAGGCAATAGGGGAATGTCTCCAGTCTGGAATGGATACTGCTGATAGTATCAGCAGATCCATGGCTGCAAGCGTTGTGCTACGCAGATTTGCGTGGTTGAGGAAGTCGGGATTTGCACCAGACGTGCAAGCTAGACTCCTCAACATGCCCTTTGATGGCTCGAGGCTCTTTGGCAGAAAGGCTGATGAAAGCCTAGAAAAACTTCAGACCTCGAAAGCGGCAGCTAAATCACTTAGCGCCTCTTTGCGCCAGCCTCTAAAACCCTATTCCAGCTCATCTTCCTGGAGGGGTCGTTCTTTTCGATACTACTCCTCTTTTGGTAGAGGAACAGGACAGGCTTCTCATAGGGGCAAAAGAAACTTCCCTCGTGGAGCACGAGGAAGAGGTGCAA
Organism: Ambystoma mexicanum; assembly: GCF_040938575.1. NCBI lineage: Eukaryota > Metazoa > Chordata > Amphibia > Caudata > Ambystomatidae > Ambystoma > Ambystoma mexicanum. Next base: position 1,267,401,764 of record NC_090928.1, on the reverse strand, counting down.
AATCAGCCTCAGGAGCGGCATCTGTACCCTCAGCCACTCCTGCAGCTGCCTCCAAATCCCTCTGAGACCTTGTTACACAAAACACCAGTGGGAGGCAGGATCTCCCAACATGTGAAGGAATGGCGGGGCATTACCCCAGATGCTTGGGCACTGGAAACAGTAGCCCAAGGTTACTGTCTCCCCTTTCTAAAAAGGCCTCAGAATCATCCACCGGGAGCCAACTCCGCCAAAATTCCAGATCCGCTCCTGTTGCAGGAAATTTTAACCCTGCTAGAGAAAGGTGCCATAGAACTGGTACCTGTAGCGGAGAGGAACAGGGGTTGGTACTCCCAAAAAAGGACGGAGCACTGAGACCCATCTTGGACTTCAGAAACTTGAACAAGTTCCTCAGGAAGGACAAGTTCAAGATGGTGACTCTTTCTCAGATCCTTCAGGCTCTCCAACTCCAAGATTGGTTGTTATCATTGGACCTTCAGGATGCTTACTTTCATGTGCCAATCCATCCAAAGCACAGAAAGTACCTGAGGTTCGCGATTGGCAATTCTCATTATCAGTTTCGAGTTCTGCCATTCGGGTTGACCTCCGCCCCAAGGGCTTTCTCCAAACTGTTGGCTGTTGTGGCAGCAAGTCTCAGGAGAGGAGGTATTCACATATATCCCTACCTGGACGACTGGTTGATCAGAGCAAGTTCTCCAGAACAAGCTCAGGAACATCTTTCGATCACCTGCCACTTCCTCCACAAACTGGGCTTCTCCCTCAATTTCAAGAAGTCCCACATGATACCATCCCAGAAACTCCAGTTTATCGGAGCAGTCTTGGACACTTCATCGGGAAAAGCCTCGCCTCCCGAAGTGAGAGCTCTCCACATCCAGCAGATGAGAACAAAGTTTCAGAATGCCCAACATCTACCGGCCTTCGATTTTCTCAGGTTGCTCGGCCTCATGGCATCCTCCATTTTTCTAGTACCAGAGGCCAGGTTGAGAATGAGATCCCTTCAATGGGCACTCAGAACTCAGTGGTCCCAGTTCTCGGGGAATATGTCGGATCTTCTGCAAGTCCCGATCGCAGTTGCTCAGGATCTTCTATGGTGGGCTTGTAACGACAACATTCTCAAGGGAGAGTCTTTTTGGCAACCATGGCCGGAGATAACGGTAGTGACGGACGCCTCACTCGCAGGGTGGGGAGCACACACCAACGATCTGACAATCAGCGGTCGTTGGTCTCCATCGGAGTCCAAACTACACATCAACCTATTGGAGCTGAGGGCAATCAGACTAGCTCTGAAGGCCTTTCTGCCCTCTGTACAGGGAAAGAATATCCTGATAATGACGGACAATACAGTGGCCATGTACTATCTCAACAAGAGAGGAGGTGTAGGGTCACTGCCACTGTGCAGACAAGCAATGCAGCTCTGGTTCTGGGCAATACGAGAGGGAATCTCTGTCGGCAATTCACCTAGCAGGAGTGAAGAACACGGCGGCAGACGCTCTGAGCAGGCAGAGCACGGTCTCTCACGAGTGGGAGCTGGCTCAGGAAGTCCTTCTGGAGATCTTCGCCCTTTGGGGAACCCCTCAAGTGGATCTGTTTGCCACCGCGATCAACCGGAAGTGCAATCAGTACTGCTCAAGGGAATTTCCTCAAAGAGGAGCTCTGTGAGACGCATTCGTAATGGAGTGGAAGTTTCCACTGCTGTACGCGTTTCCCCCAGTCCCTGTGATTCCTCAAGTAATCAGGAGGTTGAGAAAGTTCAGGAAAACCATGATCCTAATTGCCCCGGATTGGGCCAGGAGAACGTGGTACCCGGACCTTCTAGACATGTCCATCTGCCCTCCAATACGTCTTCCGCAAAGAGAGGATCATCTCTTGCAAGAGGAAGGTTGGGTTCTCCATCCAGAGGTCAAGACACTCAACCTTCACGCATGGTTTCTGAGAGGTTGAGATACAAGGATTGGGATCTTCCGGATGACTTAATGGAAATCCTTGCTTTCGGCCAGAAGACCAGCAACAAAGTCTTTGTACCGATGTCGCTGGAACAGGTTTAGTAACTGGTGCAAAGACAAGGATGTGGACCCTTTTCAGTGTGGCACCCCAATGGTACTCTTTTATACTACATCTAGCTAATCTGGGGCTGCAGATAGGAACAATCAAAGGATACCATGCTGCGCTGTCCATTTTCAAGCGCTCCTCGGAAGAGGTTTCATATTTCAAAATACCGTTAATAATTCAATTCTTAAAGGGGCTTACTAATGTATACCCTCCAGTACCTTTTCATGTACCAACTTGGGACTTAAATTTAGTATTAAAATTCTTGACTTGCATACCTTTTGAGCCTTTGTACTCATGTCCATTGAGGCTTTTGACTCTAAAAACTGTCCTCCTTGTGGCCCTATCATCAGTCTGCAGGGTTAGCGAACTTCAGGCTCTCTCATGCAAACCACCATATACTATTTTTTTATAAAGATAAGGTAGTCCTTAAAGTTAAACCTTCGTCCTTGCCAAAAGTAGTCTCAGACTTCCATTTGTCACAAAAAATAGTACTACCAACCTTTTATCCTCCTCCTCATCTGGGCAAAGAAGAGGAGAGATTACACAGATTAGATCCCAAAAAAAGGGCTTTTAGTTTTTACATCTCAAGGATGGCTAAATTGAGACAAGATGACCAACTGTTTGTGGGTTATACTGGTCATAAATTAGGTTTATCTGTAACAAAACAGACCATTTCTTGCTGGATCATATTAGCCATAGTTGAATGCTACAGATTAGCGGGAAAAGAACCACCAGATGGGCTTCGTGCCCATTCTACAAGGGGAATGGCTACTTCTGCGGCTCTAAAGAGGGGAGGACCGGCAGCAGATATTTGTGCAGCTGCAACCTGGAAAACAATGCATACTTTTGTTAAACATTATTGTTTGGACACTGCCTCCTCTAACAAGGGTTTATTTGCAAAGGCAGTTCTGCATTCTGTCCACGAAAACAGAAATTAGTACTCCCACCTCCAAAAATTGATACTGCTATGGGAGCCTATCACAAGATGAGGAATACGTGGGAAGACCCAATCCATTTGAAGAACAAGTTACTTACCAACTGTAACGTTCTTTCGACTGGATGTTCCTCCCACGTATTCCTCATCGACTCTCCCATCCTACCCCACAGTACAGTTTACGTTTTCTTACACTTTCCTCTCACGAAGAATGTATCAGTCATTGGACACGCCTGAGTGTTCCTCATATATATATATATATCTCGAAAAAAACAGAACTGAAGCAATGGGCGCGGCTCAAGCTATTTATACCATCGGTGACGTCGAGCACAGCGCCCTCTGGCGAGAATTTTTTTTTTTCCGAAGCAGCGAATCTGGAGATAACGATTTATCACAAGATGAGGAATACATGGGAGGAACATCCAGTCGAAAGAACGTTAAAGTTGGTAAGTAACTTGTTCTTCTCTTGTGCTTGATGTCCAACCAGTGCATGGAGTTGTGGGTTGATATTACTATTATTATTTTTAGGATATTTATTGAACGCGGACCTAGCTTGGGGAAGCAACGGACCACTTTACAATTATAGGGGGAAGAACACAGCGAGGGAAGTAGAAGAAGCAGGGAGCTAACCAGGGGAGGAGACAGTATGGAGCAGATCATGGAGTCTCAGGCAGGGTGGGGAATGCAATCTGTGTGGAGATAGATGTTTGGGTGGAGGATTTCGTTGAAGAGGAAGGTCTTGATCTCCTTCCTGAACTGTAGAAACAATGAGGCAAGTCTGATGTTGATTGGGAGGAGGTTCCAGAGTTTTGGAGTGTAGACGGAGAAAGGCTGTCTTCTGGGTCTTTCCTTCCTGCACAGTCGGAGTTCAAGTCTGCACATTTCCTACTAGTGGATCACAGGCTACCAGACATGCTGCGTTTCTCAGTGAGGCAGCTTGGGAACTTTGGGATGACAGCCTAGAAGACTATACAGGCTTGCAGCGGAAGCCAGTGAAGTCGATGAGTGTCGGGGGTGATGTGGTTGAATATGGGGCTGTGGAAATAGGGTTGCATCTACAAATTTGCACATTACACATATCTGACTGCCGTTTATTTGCGCAGACTGGAGATGGCACAAAATAACCCTTGAAGATCTGCATGTAGACCATTGCAGTTGTCCAGTAGCTAGCTTTCATCGCCTGTTCAAAACAGTGACCTTTGCAAATTGTTACCTGCCAATCTTCTAGAGCTTCAGTTCACTCATCTGTGAAACCTAGAATAGAATAGACAAAGGCAAACCTCAGTATTATGTTAAGACAGAATTTCATATTTGCGAGTTCTGTTGGTTCTCTCGGTGATGCTGGAAATGCATCAGATGGACAGGGCCTCTGTATCCTTGTCCTTTACTGCTTTATATCGTGTGTTCTGTCGTGTTTTCCGCACAGGAGTTCATGTGGGACTCCTGGCGGTGCAGCTCTCTCTTTTGGTTTGGTGAACAGACCCATGGTATACCCTTATGGCACCCATGGGTGGGGGTACAACCCTGTGCCCCTAGTGTGTTTTTGGGCACCTGTGGGTGGCCCGCAGAGCAGGGTATGGGTCGGTGGCAGCTCCATGCTGAGTTCGACAGGTGCGCAGAGTATCCTCCATTTTGGGATACCCCGGCCCTGCCATTGGGATCAGTTGATTCCTGATGGAAAACAACCTTGTTTTCCCAAAGTCCTGGGAAGCCCCTGACTGGCTGTTAGGTGGAAGTGCCATATATGGTGTTGTTGTGAAGACCCGTCCAGACTAGCTGGAGCCTTCCCGGTGATGTAAGTTGTGGGTACCTCCTGTGGGTGGGACCTGGGTGAATAGAGTGTGTGACGAATATGCATTCTGTGTTGTGGGTGTCTAGTATCTGGTTGACACAATGACTGAGACAACCCTGCCCGAAACCGGTATGAATGCAGCTTAGGAGTGTTGAATGGCTTGGTACTTGTCCCAATACACATAACTTGTTGTGAGTGTCTGGAGAGAAGTGAATGGCCTGAATACCTCGTGTGCCTGATTGGCTGCCTGCCTGTATGAATGCCCGTAGTCGTGATTGGATGCTTGAGTGTGACCCAGCGGAATGAATGGGAGATCAACAGTATATCTGGGGACCTCTCACTGCTAGGAATCGTGTTCAGAAGCTGAAGTCCACTGCGACGAGTAACTGGATTAACTGACGCTTGACTTTGAAGCCCTGCTGGACGAGAAGAATTGCTGTTGCTCTCCTTCACAATCTGAAAGCTGCTGTGCCCCCAAGGACTGACCCAGAGAGGACCTGGTAAGGCGCCCTCTTCCCGAGCTACGAGGGACTATCGTGCACAGCTGATCTTTGCCAACGCTCCCTGGTAGATAGACCTTCGACAGGCTGCCGACCCGATAAGGGGACTGCTGCAGAACTCCAAGGAGAAGCACTCAGACTGTTGTCCGCCACTGTCGACGACCGCCGTTGCCGACCGGAGCCGCCGTGCTCCCGTTTGCCTAAGATCTTCCATTGATCATCGGGCGCTCTCGTCTGCATCGTCACCCGCTTGTCTCCCGCTGGAGAAGGCCCGACCGTCGACGCGCCGAGGAGCATCCACCGGACCACAGAGACGCCGACGACTCAACGCCCTTGCTGGGCCACAGTTCTTCATCATCTCTTTGTGGTCCAGAACTATCGTCACCGAGGTGCCCCGCACGCCTCTTCCTTGCAGGACGCCAACGCTCGTGTCGTCGACGAGCACCGCTAGCAGCGAAGCTGCCACTTCCCTGCCTTAGTTCAACCTGTTCACCGTCGGACGTTCGACGACCCGTGACTCCCGCCTTAAAGGGAGGCACTCAAGAAGGATCGGTCGACGCATCGTCGGAGAACTCTACTCCACCAGGTACATTGGGGGGGGGTAAAATTAATAGGAGGAAGTAAGACTATCGGACAATATATGGACTGGCCTTCTGCTATATATCTTTATTTACAGGTTGCCCAGGTGGGGGGGGGATCTCCACACAGAACTGTGCCTAGTGGTAGGGGCCAGCATTCTGCCTATTGTTTCAACCATCTTACGTTCCTGCCTATCTCTATTGCTGGTTTCCTCGTTATTAATCTGTGTGACATTTTAACCGTACAGTTGATGCACTTTAATGAGATTGGATAACATTAGTGCTACCACTTTAGAATTGTATATATCTATCATTATTGACTTCCGAGTACAAAGTGCGTTATTGTGATCATGTGCATACCTTTGAATATTAATTATATAAAGACTGTGTCTTCAGTAATACAGTGTGTGGACATTCCTTTGTGGGGGTTCGGGGACTACACTGTACTTAAGAACCAGCCCGCATCACCTCCTGAGAAGCTAGCCCTTGATTGCTTGTCCATTGCTACCTTATAGAGAATCTTGGCTGGGGTCTCCTGTGCCTCTCCTCTACCATATAGAGAGCGGAAGTACAGACACCCCCTACCAGTCTTTACACTCTCCATTGTCATTTTTGTAGCCAAGGGGACTTCTAGTGAACTCCCCCTCCCCTGCAACGCTTTTGACATGGAGTATATGGTCCATATCTGTGCTCTTGGGATAGCAGTGCCTCATTTTGGCCCAAGGATGATTATATCATTCTACATTGGTTTTAGGAACTAGACTTCTGGTAGCTGTACGTTGCTTTTTGCCTTAACCAGGGGTGAAAGCCAATAAACCACATTGGTAGCCCAATGTAGTTTTTTGATGAACTCCCTTAAGTCACCTTTCAACAACTATGTTGCACTTTGCGCTGCACTGGCTGCCTTCTTTGTCATGGACTCCTTAGTAGAGTAGCCTTTCTTAGGCTACTCGCATGAACCTTTTGTTGGCACCTAAAAGACTTCCAGAGACTCTATGCTATCTAGGTACAGACATCTGATGCTAGCTATATGATCCTAGGGTGACCTTTTAAGTACATTGGCTATCTTTTGATTTGTTTTAGCAACGATCTGTGCATTTTATTGTTTAATAAATGTTTGTGATAGTAAAGTAGTGAGTAACCCATAACAAGCCTTGCAAATTCCTAAAAATCCCACTAAACCTGCAGGGTACGGGTTCCTTAGTTTGAATTCTTGACCTAAAATAAATGCACTCGTCCCATGGTGATGGGTGATAAAATGCTTTCTTTAATGGTGCATGTCACCATACGCACACTTCAAATGTGGTGCCATGCTGCCACTCACAGGCCAGCCACGCAAAGTGAGACCTTTGTTTGCAGTAAATATCAAAGGTTTCTGTTAGGACAGTTTTTCTTAAATCCAATTAAGGGCTTAGTAAAACAATTCAACTGATGCACTACAAGACTCTACTTAGTATAAGGCTGTACCACATGAGTTCAGGGTAGCGTAGACCGAGCAGCCAGGCTTATCTTAGGAGGGAGAGAGGGCTGTAGAATCAGTACAAATTAAATTGTAATAATGGTCCAAAGAAACACTACGTATGTAAAAATAAATGATTTATTTAAATACATGTAGGCCCAGATAAACCTAGGGGTAAATAAGTACTATCACACATTATAGGTAATCGCAATTATAATAACACAACACTATACTTGAAGGTACACAGACCAAAGTATAAACCTTATTTTGAACACCTAATAGTAGTTCTAGGGAAGTCGAAACCTTTTCATACACATTCAGTATAGGTCACACCTATTCTTGGGGTAAAAACCAATGGTTACTTTCACAATTAAATGTGACTCTCAGTACAAAGCACATAATCAGTAAACTGGACAATATACTTTTTCGAATAGTGGAACAGTTATTCAGGGACAGTTAAAACCTATAACTACTTTTGTGATAACCCAGTTATACTAGTTGAGTAAAACCTAAGGATGTAATATTCAATTACAGGTGCTTTTGAGATCAGTGAAACACAGATTGAGATAAGCAGTAACTCTGGTGACTTATTTCTGGATGTTACACAGTTAACTCAAGGTAAGTAAAAACCATATACTTTTTAAATCTCACAAGGAGTCCAGGTTAGATCTTTCCCAACTAGATACGTGACTGATGTAGGACTTATAAGGGACAGTCAGAACTACACACTCTGGGTTACATAGCACAGGGAAAGTAAACCCTAATGTTACATATTAGGCAAGATTGTATGCAGTACCCTTTGGGTGCACTACAACAACCCTTACCTCCTGGCAATACGAACCCAACCTTTGGTATAAGTCTGTACGACACAGGTTGGTAGTGTGGTCAAGTTACCAGGCTTATCTCAAGAGGGGTCAATGTGAGCTGTAGGGGAGTTACACATAGATTCAAAGTGACACGTTTTCAAATAAACTCTCACACACAAGGTTTCTTGATTAAACAATTATACATTTCTTTAACAGTCAGGGTAAGCCTTCGTCAGAAGGGAGCAATATAAAGCAACACACAAATTCACTGAAAAAATACACACTCTTAGTTTTCTAAATCAGCAAATACACATTCGGGATGGCGTACAGGCACTACCTACACCCTCGGGTGACTTCAATAGTTAGGGTGCTCTTGACATTAATACATCACTGTTGCAGTTAGAATGTTCTTGAGAGGAGTGTCAAAGGAAAGAGGGTTCAGAATAAAACAAGCCACGCAACTAGAATGTTAAAGCTAGAAAAGATCGCAAACACTAATGACAAATCCATCTTAAATAGAAGAGAAATGTTGAAGCTCTTCAAGAGGACCCTGAATGAACATCAGTTTCGCAGTGAGGATATAAAGGTTGTAGAATTTGCGCACAAAGGGAGGACTGATAGCATCTTTCTACACATTACATTGCAAACAACAAAGAAAGTTTTGCTCCGTCCTCGGGAAACCTACAGAAGATTGGCTATCATCTCAGCGAAACTACGTCAGATGAAAGAGTCATGGATTCTCACAATACAAAGTGTGAGAAAAGTACTCGATCAAACGAACCTAGCGGGTGCAAGGGGAGAGGTAACATCTATCTACCTCCGACTGTGAAGAGCCATTCAAGAACCAACTCTGTTGGGTCTTCAAACTTGAGCAAATGGTTCCGGGTTAGAGATAGATCACTATCAAGAAACAAGCCCTTTGATGTAAGCTGGGCTCGAACCACACTGAGGTCCTCGGCGTCGCCTCCTGGAACTTCTCATTCTAACACAGAAAGAGATGTCTCACGACAACCTGTAGGTCCCCGAGCTAAACCGGAGAGCTCAAAAAAACCTAGAAAAAACATTTCAGGTGCCCTTTCAGAAAAGACAAACCCAAGACCAGTGACAAAGACAACAGATGGGCCTGGATTCCAGTTGCTTTGTCCCGTTATATCAGAAAATAGCAACCAAAAATACCCAATGACAAAATGCTACAATGTACACTAAAAATCGGCTTCTGGAATACCCGAGGTCATTTCCCATTTTACTCAGGCTGGTGAGATCAATATGGGTCAATTTGATCTCTTGAAACCTGGCTTTGTCTCCCGCCAACTATAGACGGCTTTGAAACATTACTAGCCCCCGCATCTAAAGGACTTAAAGGACGCCCGAGCTCTAGTCTCCTAATAGCAGTATGGATAGGAGGAAGCCTGAGAATAAAGTGCAGCTTAGCTTCATCGACCTTTATTCAAGCAGCCCTATTGACTTGGAACCAAACCTGGAGACCTCATGACCACAAGAGCAGATTCAATATTACTCATGAATGTATATTGGAATCCTTGCGTTCAATCAACCATAGTATTCCTGAGTGAAGTGGATTCAATCCTAACCGAAGCAGTAAGAGCCCACAATCTGGACCACATTTTGTTATGCAGTGACCTCAACTCAGCTATCCCTGCACAATGAGGGGCAAATGTTGTAAACCCAAACACACTATCAAAGAGTTAAATCAACTTCGAGAGGATGTGCATGGGCCGAACTCATGAATTCCTGGGACTTATACAATTTAAACCAATTGGATAATTCCATTGAGCCTGAACCTACTTGGGAGAGCGCGGGCTGCAAGAGCACTATTGACCACCTCTATGCCTCCAAAGAACTTAATGCACTTATCGATTCATTTGAAGTGATCAAAACCACTCGCAGTGATCATACCTTTTTATCAGCATCCTGGTCCTGTACCAAAGAAACACCACTGGCAATGCCACATCGGCTCGAAGTTAATCTTCAAGGTACTTGTCGAAAAATCACTAAAGAAGCCCTCCTTCTAATCACATCTACTTATAAGGACAATTACTTCCTTGAAGCAGACGTCGTGAGAGCAATACATTTGGATTACTATCCATTACTGGTCCCGCATCTACAGCCTAGACCTACAAGAAACGGCCTTGGAAATCAGCATTTGCACAGTCGCAACGAGGGAATAAAGCAAAGAAAAGCCGGTTTTAGAAAAGCATCAAGATTAGCCATATCAGTGCCATCGGCTGAAAACATTACTCGAGCGTCGGCACTAAAAAAAAGCTACAAAAACTGGCTAAAATCCTCTCGATGGAGTCTCTACCAACAAGATGCAGAAATAATGCTTTTGGCCATCTGCAAGAGAAACTCCAAAGATTTCTGGTCCATCATTAAACAAACAGCCCCAACAGCTTCTGCAATCTCATGTACTATCAGTGAGGACACATGGGCGAAGCACTTCACTGACCTGTTCAAACAGCCCCCTATATCTCCAAATAATGGGGCCAAACAAATCCCTGGCGCTTGGGCCATCCCTTACGACAAGTCAACCATCCTGAAAAAAATAAAGCGACTCAACAATTCTAGAGCTCCTGGGCCCAATGGAATATCACTTATTCATCTAAAGAAAGATCCAGAACAATGGGCCTCTATGATTTTTGAGATCTTCAATAGGTCCCTCGCCACCAGAAATATATCCGGATCATGGAAGACAGCTAACATCGTTCCCATTTATAAGAAGGGACCGAACAACGACCCTAAAAACTGCAGACCAATAGCATTATTCAACGTTATTGGCAAACTACTTGGAACCCTGATCCTGGACGTATTCCAAGCCTGGCAAAAAGAGTCCATCCGGCTTTGTAAAACACCTGTATACCTCAATCAACATCATGATGATCAATATACTAAAGGTGAGAGTTATGGAAGATCAACCAAAAATATTCATTGCATCCATAGACCTGGTTCAGGCGTTCGATCGTGTGAACAGGGCAAAACTTTGGTCAAAACTAGAGAAATCCAGGTGTCCAGCTACCATCCTTGACCCTATCAAAGCACTAGATTCCGAAACCTCAATGAGGGTGCGCCTGAATGCAGATGGCCAATTATCCTCCTCCATACCAACATTTAGGGGAGTTGAGCAGGGCTGCCCTATGCCCCCCCCCCCCTACAATGCCTATATGGCCGACATCAAGGATAGCGAAAATGACACTTCTTCTTTTCCACCAACAATAGGGGAGGCCAAGGTCACCCGGCTCCTCTATGCCGACGACATAATACTCATGGATCAGACAGCCATAGGCCTACAGCGCCAATTAAACAGCTTGGCAACATACCTCAAGACAAACGACCTGGACTTCAATCCAAGCAAAACAAAGGTACTTATTATCGAAAAGATCAAAACAAAATCCAATTGAAAATTCCAGTGGTTTATGAACTTGGAAAAATTGGAATTGGTCGAGAGTCTCAGCTACCTGGGGGTCAAAATTTCACTGAGTTTCATTGAGGCTACGATGCAGGAACATCTATTCACAAAAAACAGAACTCTCGCCGTTCAAGCAGGAATCCTGGAAAGAAAATTTGGAAAATGTTCATTACTTCCGGTAATACATTTCTTCAAAACAAAAGCTATGCTGGCAATAACCTATGGGGCGGAAGCCATGCCCCAACTAACCTCTACATTGTGGATAAAACTCGAAGGCTTATTTTGGCGGCAAGTTCTGCGACTTCCACCTTCGACACCCATGGCTATAATTCGAAGAGAATTATGCCTTCCATCAATGAAATCAGTTGTGGAGAGGAATATATTACTCTTCATGGGGAACATCTTACGTAACCCAAGACCGAAAATCCTTGACATACTACACAACGAACTTACAAATGGCAAAAGCAGGACTCTTAGAACTTAGTCCAAAAACTACTTGAACCTGCTAGATACAATCGGAAGCTCCCAACGGGAGCTTGAATATATTCCAGATAAAGTCAAGGGAAAATTGAAGATCTGGGATTGGATTGTCACCCTGGACAGAGCCAATGAATATAAATCTTCTATGGGACTCTCTTGGGACTCGCATAAAGTAAACGAGGTTCGAAAATATCTAAAGAAATTCCCAGACAAAGGGCTTCAAACAACATTTTTGAGGGCTCGTCTTCAACCTTATGAAAACGAACGAAATCCTGTACTGCCGAAGACAATCAAAGTGCAACAGTTGTCGTTTTTGCAACAACCCAGATTCGATTGAAACAGTGCGCCACCTTCTCATGCTCTGTCCAGGGACAACACAACTCGGGCTCACCCATCTTCAATCACATAGGCTGCAACTCTCGACATTATCCGAAGAAGCCTGATGGAACTGGACCATGAGTGGTGAGAATCTATCCCTGACCATAGCCACAGCTAAAATCCTTCAGAGCCTCAAACTAGAGGGAAAATCCCTAAATAACACTTCACAAATTTGAAACCAAGAAGTTTCCTTTTTCTAACTTAGCTAACAAAAGTCTTATTTTGTCAAATTGTCTAGTCACAATAAAAAAATATATATTCCTAACCAGGTAAGTAATTTCAATAACCTCCCAATGCAAAGTCAGCTGACCCTTTACTGGAAGGAAGGCAAAACACATGAGCAGAGGTGAGAAGAGTCATTCAGGGAGCCGGGCCAGCCAATGTTAAGTTAGCAAAAGTCAAGGTGAACTGAAACACTTCTTGCAGGTACGTAAAAGTCTTGCACAATGTTTTAGAAAGCTTTGTAGCAAAAGTAGAATCAAATGTAGGGTCACAAGCAGTTAGGCCTGTGAGTAGTAGAATATGCAAGCAACTCTACAAGAGCAACCGAGACAAGTCTCAACTGAGATCAAGCAAAGTGGCACAACAAGAGGTAAATTCCCTTAGACTGTACAGTACCCTTAGGTTGAAGAATAGTTCAGCAGATGACTTGTGTTCCTGTGCAGCTCTGCAGATCCTGGTGTTCCTGGTCCTCCGTCGTGGGGACAAGAGGGAAGACTTCAGCAACTCGTGTCTACCCCAAATAGCAACACTGTGGTTCCTGGCTGTCGAGATGGGCTTTCCTTGCATCTGGGGTCCCGCACTCTGTTGAGAGGACTCAGTCTCGATCAGTCCTGCTTCCTGGGAGTCCGGAGGATCTTCCTGGAGCTCTTGGCCAGCTTAAAAGCAACACACACAATCTGGTATTCCTCTCTCTGGCTATTCGGTGCCATCAGCAACTGCAGTGGAAATTCAACCAGCTTCAAGAGGATGTCCAGGTGGCATACTTTGGAGTTGATTGATCCCACCAACTCAAAGGGAGAAGTCCTTCCAGGGGCTTCTTGTCATGACCCTTGCATCTGGCCCTCACTGGCAAGTAAGCCTTCCAGTGAGGGCCAGGTCAAAAGCCTTAAAACCTCATCCAAGACTCTTGGATTCAGTCCTGGCACCTTTGGAATTCTGACTATTTTCTTTGGACTATTTAATTTGGGGGATGGGGGGTTCAGCAAGCATGGAGGCACACACATAGCTCAGTTACTGGCGCCTTTGAAATTGGGACTATTTACTTGGCACTATTTAACTTGGGGGATTCAGCCAGCATGGAGGCACACACATAGCTCAGTTGCAAGGAACTGAGCTATGCGGTCTAGTCTTTTGGGTGTGGCGGGCCTGGGACTATTTTACCTGGACTACTTTATCTAAGACTATTTAAACTGCACCCAAACAGCAGAACATGCTTTGCGTTATTCTGCTGTGGGCAGCGTAACGCTCACCGTGTCCAGTTCTTTGGTGACAGTTTACCTGAAATCAAGGACCTGCAGAGAGAGAGAGAACACTACAAAACTTACCTGGAACAGTATCCTGTCTTCAATCCATCACTGACTTCAGTTCCACTCACCTGAAGGTACGAACTCCCATCCTCTGGCACCGCATGCATCCTGGAATACCATAACCTGAAAAGAGGAGAATGAAAAACAACATTAGTAAGCGTTTACTCACGTTTCCTCCCGAATGAAGAAAGCCACACAATTCTTACCTGGGTAGTCATCTCCTGGTCAGTATCATTGCTGGAACATTACGGTGCTCGGCGAGGAACATCGCAACCTAAAAGGAGAGAAAAGACACAGGTTAGCAATATAAAAGGCGAAACCGCGCCGCGCATCGTGCATTACTCACCGGACAGCATTGCGCACACCGCACTTTCGCCTACCGGCCCATGCTCATCTTCCAACTGCATGACAACACCAAAATACCTTTCCATACCTAAAAGGAAAGAAGCAAGACATTATTATTGGAAGTAAGAGGAACATAAGAACTGCATATAAAGACTGTAAAGCAGCAAACCTACAGAGTCGCAGCAGGCCTGGATTCCCACAGGGGGGGGCTTGCACCAGTGAAGTAACTTGGTCGTTGCTCGCCCCCCACATCTACGCGCCCCTGCCACAAGGAGCAGGAAGGAGAATCCACCTTTTACAATATTAAGGTAAGGAGAAGGCCCAAGGGGGGGAGGAAGGAGTTGAGGCCAAGGGAGATGGGAAAACATAAAGACAATCTGGTATTGAATCTAGCTCTCCAATATTGCAGACCCATCTTAAACCAGAGCCCTTAAGGAACCGGGAGAGGGTTTGAGAGTGTAAATCATCCGACCAGGGCTGGGTGGGGTCCCTGTGGTTACCAGGTGAGCGTAACACTTCTCTGTCGATACGTATTTGGGGCTTCAGCACAGCAGCAGTGCTTCAACAGGCAAACCAACGGTCCAGGAGTTGCAGCAGGCGTCTCTTCCAAGTTCTTCTTCAGATTCCTTCGTCCAGTGGTCGACTCTGCCTTCAAAGCCAAAAAGCCTTGACTTTTATGCAGGTTTCTCCCATTCATTGCAGCCTGGCTGTCAGTCACCCAACAGGATAGCTGTCCTTGCCGGACAGCCAGCCAGCCAATCACCTAAGAGTGCATTTCTGTCTCCTAGGAGACTTAAGCATAGGGAGTTTCGGGCACCTCCCTTGCTTCCTGTCCTGCCAGACACCCTGGAGCCAGAGGCGGGCTTCACTCGTGAATCCCACCAAAGACGAAACAAAGGGACCAAACCTGGTTTGGCGTGCAGAGTAAATCTCAAGAAGGACCTTTCCACAAAGAAATGACAAAAAAAGACTTGGCCTTTTTGACAAAAATGGCACCCATTGGTGCTTTACAGTGGCTGCGAACGAAGCCCGCGGTAAAAACACACAACGGTAATAAAAAAGTAAACCACTGACACCAGCCATTCCTTGAGGAAAGGGTAACATAAACATGTTACATGAGAAGCTAGACAAAGGGGATACTAAGTAGCCCCTCCAGGACCCTATTGTAAGATAGTGTGGGCTGGGTCTAGAAAGTTACAAATGTAAGAAGGCTCAATTTCACTTTACTGCTCTTGGAAACAGTAGTTTATCCAAGAGAAGGTATTTAAACCTTTGGGAAATCTGAAAGACTTCCCTGTGCCACTGCATAGAAGGTGCTGTGTGACACAATGTAAAATATTATATCTATGGAGTTTGTCAGACTCCACAACCAAAAGAAACAGTGTTCAAAATTACATTAAAATGCATGAGAGAGTGGGGAAAAAGGGTCTCGCTCTCTCCAGGTTAAAAAGTGAAGTCCTCAAAATCCAGCAAAGTTGCTGGGCGTCTCTCAGGTAGAGAGAAATTAGCACAGTTCTTAGAATGCTCCCTAACATTACACTTTACTGAATGACTCAAAGTTATTCTAGGGAGGCACCAACCTAACACAGACATATTCTGGACAGGCTAACAGCAAGTCAGGGGAAGCAAGACCCAGTTGGGGGGACACTCATACAATTACCCTGCAGGAATAATCTGGTGAATCCAACACATTACTTTTGGGAAGAGGCACAACCTAATCACAGGTGAGTAATAAACCTTCACATCTACTTTCTATTAGAATGGCAAAACAGTTTTTAAGGAAAGAACAATGTTAACCATACTTTCAAGAATAGTGCATCAAAAGGTAAGTAAGAACTTTTGTAACTGTTCACTCTTAGAGTTAAAGTTACCAACCAACTCTTTTACAAGTAACTTTTAAACACTTATTCTTTTCTAGGCAAATAAAGGCCCAATCGCGTAAAAGTCTTTCCCTTATTCTTGGAGCATGAGTGTTCTCAGTGGTAGAAGGGTGGTCACTAGGATCTACTGTCCAAAAGGCAGTGCCAGGATAGGTTCTTAAGTAGCACATGTCAGAGTTCCTTAGGAAGACTAAGCAAACAGGTGAGTACTTTACTTCTTAGAAGAGGGTTCACGGGCTTCACAGAAGACTCCCCAGCAGGATTTTAGCATTGGGACTGGGTGCACTGGATGAGAGGCCTCCCCATCACAGAAAACACCCCACAGCTACACAGAAATCCTAAGAGACTTAAGTTAAGTACATACTCAAGCCAACACGGTACCTCAGCATTGAAGAAGATTTTGCAGCAGGTGGACTTCAGGGTCTGCAGCCAAATACCCAGTCAGTGGATTCCCTGTTGTGGTGACTGAAAACAAGACCTCTGAAGGAACTTTGCAGCAGGGATCAGTGATGACGGCTCTAGGCAAGGGATTCCTTGCGGCTGAATGCGGTTCTGGTGCCTTTTCAAGGAGCACAGAAGAAGAGAGAAAATCGCGGTTAAATTGTCGTCATTACAAAGGACTAGATTTGTGAGTCTGGAGATCCACCAGGATGTCCACGAAGTTTTCCGCGAGATTCGAAATTCGAAAGACTGTGCACTGCACAATGGTTTGAGGTCCCAGGGTATTGGGGTATTGCAGCAACGTAAGGTCGCAGCAACACGTGGGATGGGTCAAAATGCAGGACTTCTTGAGTCAAGTGGTTCACACCCGGCTCTGGGTCAGGGTCATTGTTTTTGGAGTCCCCAGGTCGATTGGAAGGAAGGGCTACAGCAGGGTCCGGTTACACAGCAGGCTCTCCGGTTTCTGGAAATCGTTTCAGCTGCTTTTCCTTCATATTCTTCGGTTTCGGTTCCAGTGGTCGACTTATCTTCAGCTTCCAGGTTCGCAGTGTTTAGCAGGAGCTACAGCACAACTTTTCTCTCCCTGCATTTTACAAGAAGGCGCGGTCCGGTGGTCCAATCAGGACAGCCAGCCCCCCAATGGGATGTGTCCTGATCCAGGCAAGGAGGAAGACAAAGGGCTGTGGAGTTTTGGACTCCTCCATCGCTTCCTGCCCTCTCAGAAAGACTGGAGCCTGGGAAGGGGCTACGAGTACAGGGGACTCCTGCCAAAGATAAAAAATCACACAAAGGGGAAGGAACGAGAAAGGACAAGAAACACAAAAATGGCAAAAAAAGAAGACTGGCCATTTTGGTAAAATGAGCACCCTTGGGTGCCACTATTGCAGATGTGAACACAGTCCACGGTAAAGGTGCACCAAATTAATACAAGGTATCACTGCCACCAGCCATTGAAGGTCAGCTTGTCCCTGTAACAGAATTGTTAGTTTTAGTGTGAAAGAGGATACATTGCATCTCCCCAGCACTCCACATAAGGTGCAGTGCGCTGGTTTCACTAAATAAAATGTAAAAGTAATCCAAAGATCCTTTCGAGGGGGATTGTGTCCTCCGACATATTCCACATCTGACGTATTCCACATCTATGACAGTAATCCCCACCGCTGTGCTGGTTCGGCTCCTGCATCGATGACGTCGATACGCTGTCCCTCGAGGGCGCTCCGTCGAGCGCCGACGTTACCGGATGTTATATGTAGGACGCACAACGCCGGTAGCCTCAGTTCTGTTTTTTCCGCGTGCCTCGGTTCTTCTCCTGTTGAATCGGTTCTTCTAACTCGGTTATTGTGAAAATATCTTCGTCTTCTACCCCGCGGTCGGGCTTCAAGAAGTGTTGGGACTGCAGTTCCAAGATGTCCCTGACGGACCCGCATGACGTCTGCCTTTGGTGCCTCTTTGAGAGCCACACCACTGATGACTGCGATGAATGCCAGTCCTTGACGTCGAAGGCCTTGCGGGAGCGGAAGAAGTTGTTGTCCAAGCCCCGTAAATTGAAATCCGCTGGGCTTTCGACCGACGATTCGAGGGGCGACTCTTGTGCGTCGGCGTAAGTCCAGGGGGTCTCGTTCTCGGAGTGGGTCCCGCCATTCCTCTGCCTCTTCTAGGCACTCTCGGAAGCGCAGTCACCGGTCGCCTTCACTGTCCTTGTCCGAGGACTCCGCCAGACGGCGTGTGGCTTGTCCCAACAAGCATTCATCACCGGAATGGGATGCATTTCGCAAGGAGATGATGGTGATTTCGAATTGCAGGGCACCGTTCCGTCCGTGCCTTTGAGAGAAGCCAGCAAGGAACGCGCTAGGGCAACTGCTCGCAAGCCTTCGGCTCAGGCGGTCGGCACGATCATCAGAAGCCTTTGAGGTCCCGATTGGATCGCCATAGCCGTGCCAGGTCCAGGTCCCGGTCCTCAACGCCCTCGAGACCATTGATGCCTGTGAGGCCTTCTAAGAAGGCATTGACGCCATCGGCGCCATGTCCGTCGAGGGACTCTCTCGAGGCTCCGGCTCCGAGGAAGCCATCGGCGCCCAGGCCGTCAAAGGACATGCTCGGGGCTCCGGCCTCGAAGCCGTTGTCAAAGTCGTCAATGCCGATTCCATCAATGCCCTCGACGCCTTTTGAAGAGGCTTTACCGGAGGTACCCCAGAGGGCCGTGGAACCTCAGAGGAAGGCCCTGAGTAAATCAGTGAGGCCTGTGTTTGAGCCTTTTTCTGTACCTTCATTCAGGGATTTATTCCACCCTTTGGATTACATCTCAGAGGTGGAAGAAGGGTCAGATGAGGAGGGGATTGTACCTCCTGAGGTTCCTGATGACCTGTTGTCTGTTCATAGCCAGATGGAATTACTGCGTCAATCCTTGCATGACACCAGTGGTCTGGACACCTCCCCGGAGGTTGAGTTTGGCAGGCCTGAGCCTGGTACACACGCTGAGTCTTCGTACAGGCGTCTCATGTCGAGGGTGACGGAGTACTTGGGGTGGTCTGCCCCACCTGTGGATTTTCTGCAGGATGACCCGACAGATATGTTGGACCAGGGTACGCCAACTGACCTGGTGCTGCCATTTCATATGGCCTTACAGAGAAGGGTGGCGGCGGCTTGGACTGCTCCGGAGAGTCTCCCGGCAGTGAATAAGTCGCTACTGAGAAAATACCGTCCAGCCAGTGGCGACCCCTGCTACTTCTCTACGCACCCCACTCCAGAGAGTTTGGTGGTGCAGGCGGTTACGGCCCCAGCTAAGCAGGCTGCGTACCCTACCATCCCTCCGGATAGGGACAACAAGCCCTTTGACGGTTGGCCGAAGAACGTATTTTCTTCTGGGGGTTTGGCTTTAAAGGCAGCCAACTCCGTTTGTGCCTTGGCAAGATTCACTTACACTCTGTGGAATTGTGTATCTTTGGTGGCTGAACATATTCCCGAAGGGGAGGAACGGGATGGTTTTCTTGCCCTCGTGCAGGATGGCAAGGATGCCATGTCTGAATCTGTTCTGGACGTGGCAGACTGTCAGCCGTTCCATGGCGGCGAGCACCGTGATGCGCAGGTTTGCGTGGTTGCGGAAGTCGGGGTTTTCACCTGATGTACAATCCCGGCTTCTCAACATGCCCTTTGATGGTGACCATCTTTTTGTCAGCAAGGCTGACGAGAGCCTTGAGAGGATGCAGACCTCCAAAGCTGCAGTGAAGTCGTTGAGCACTGCAGTACGTCAACCTCTGCCTTTTCGTTCTAGGGGACAGCAATGG
This sequence comes from Ambystoma mexicanum, assembly GCF_040938575.1. Lineage (NCBI taxonomy): Eukaryota > Metazoa > Chordata > Amphibia > Caudata > Ambystomatidae > Ambystoma > Ambystoma mexicanum. The sequence goes on along the minus strand of NC_090928.1, from coordinate 1,267,381,891 downwards.
AGGGAGGTTTCTTTCGATACTACTCTTCCTTTGGTAGATCGAGGGGAGCTGCCAGTCAAAGGGGCCAACGTAGGAGTACCAGAGGTGGAAAACAAGGTACTCGAGGTGACGAAGCCGCTCGGGCAGTCATGAGGCCATGTCCCATGGTTCGTCGGTTGGGTGAAGGCTGGCGCAGCATCTTGTAGAATGGCGTGCCATTACTTCAGATGTGTGGCTTCTGGAGATCATAGCCCACGGCTACTGTCTTCCTTTCTGGCAGAGGCCTCACGATAGTCCACTGGGGAAGCTCTCTTTGAAGAGTCCGGATCCGCTCCTTGCGCCGGAAATCAAATCCCTGCCGGAGAAAGGCGCCATAGAACTGGTGCCTGTAGCGGAGAGGAACAAGGGATGGTATTCCCCTTATTTTTTGATCCCAAAAAAAGACTGGGGATTGAGACCCTTCATTGACTTCCGTGGTTTGAACAAGCTCCTCAGGAAGGACAAGTTCAAGATGGTTACTCTCTCTCAATTTCTAGAGGCCTTTCAACTTCAGGACTGGTTGGTGTCTCTCGACCTCAAGGATGGTTACTTTCATGTGCCGATTCATCCCAAACACAGAGTTGCCTGAGGTTCGCGGTTGGCGACTCGCATTTTCAGTTTCGGGTCCTGCCGTTAGGATTGACCTCCGCCCGAAGGTTTTCACTAAGCTAATGGTGGGGGTGGCGGCAGCGTATCTCAGGAAAGGGGGGATTCACGTCTACCCCTACCTGGACGATTGGTTGATCAGGGCGTGCTCTCCCGAGCAAGCCCTGGATCATCTGTCGGTCACCTGCCACTCCCTTCACAAGCTGGGCTTCTCCCTCAACTTAAAGAAGTCTCATTTGTCACCTACCCAGCGGCTCCAGTACATGGGAGCAGTGCTTGACATCGCTGGGGCAGTGTTCGCCTCCCCAGGTGAGGGCTCATCAAATTCTGCAGATGGTGGACACGTTTCAACATGCCCAGAGTCTCCCAGCGTTCGAGTTCTTGTGGTTGCTCGGCCTCATGGCATCCTGCATTCTACTGGTGCCAGAGGCCAGGCTGCGGATGAGATCTCTGCAGTGGGCTCTCAAGATCCAATGGTCGCAGTCCTCCGGCAGGATGTCGGATCCCGTTCAGGTGCCGCCCTCGGTCGCCCAGGATCTTCTGTGGTGGGCCGTCGAAGGCAATCTGATGAAGGGGGCTACGTTTTGGCTACCCTGGCCGGAGGTAATGATTGTGATGGACGCTTCCCTCACGAGATGGGGAGCTCATGCCAACGAGTTGACAGTCCGCGGTCGTTGGTCTCCGTCAGAGTCCAGACTCTATATCAATCTGTTGGAGCTGAGGGCCGTCAGGTTAGCCCTGAAGGCTTTTCTGCCGTCTGTGCGGAGGAAGAGTGTTCTGATTATGACGGACAATACAGTGGCCATGCACTACCTCAAGAAAAAGGGGGGGCAGGGTCTCTCCCACTGTGCAGAGAGGCGATGCAGCTCTGGTTCTGGGCCATCCAGCAGGAAATTTTGATCTCGGCAGTTCATCTGGCCGGCGACGAAAACGCGGCGGCGGACGCTCTGAGCAGGCAGAGCACGGTCTCTCACGAGTGGGAGCTGGCTCAGGAAGTTCTTTTGGAGATCTTCGCCCTTTGGGGGACCCCACAAATGGATCTCTTCGCCACCAGTGTCAACCGGAAGTGAGAGAGATTCTGCTTGCGGGAATTTCCTCCAAGAGGAGCCTTAGTGGACGCATTCATAGTGGAGTGGTCTTTCCCACTGCTGTACGTGTTTCCTCCAGTCCCTGTCATTCCACAAGTGTTGCGGAGGTTCGGTTCCTAAATGATCCTCATTGCTCCGGCGTGGGCCAGGAGAGCATGGTACCCGGTCCTTCTCGACATGTCCATCTGCCCTCCACGCTGTCTTCCCTACCGAGAAGATCTGCTCTCACGGGAGGGGGGGTCGGGTTCTCTATTCAGATGTCAAGTCTCTCAGCCTTCATGCTTGGCATCTGAAAGGCTGAGGTATACGGATTGGGACCTCCCTGAAGACGTTATGGAGGTGTTGCTTTCGGCCAGAAGGCCCGCAACAAAATCCCTGTACCGTTGCCGTTGGAGAAAGTTCTGCGACTGGTGCCGGGTACAGAATGTGGATCCTTTTCAGTGTTCAATTCCTGTGGGTCTGTCTTTTTTGCTTTCATTAGCCCACAAGGGCCTGCAAGTGGGTACCATTAAGGGTTACCTGGCGGCGTTGTCCATATTTAAGCACTCATCTGAGGAGTGTTCCTATTTTAAGATTCCTTTGATTTCTCAGTTTCTGAAAGGGCTAACTAATGTGTTTCCTCTGTCACCTTCCAGGTGCCCGGTTGGGTTTGAACTTCGTTTTAAAGTTCCTGATGGGAGCTCCGTTTGAGCCCTTACATTCTTGTCAATTGAGACTGTTGTCCTTTAAGACTGTATTTTTAGTTGCGGTTACTAGTTGCAGGCACTCTCCGCCAAGCCACCTTTCACAGTGTTCCATAAGGACAGGGTTGTCCTTAGGGTTAGTCTTTCTTTTCTTCCGAACGTTGCGTCGGAATTTCATTTGAGCCAGAAGGTAGTTCTTCCGGCGTTCTATCCTCCAAAGCCTGGTAAGTTAGAGATGAGGCTCCATAGGTTGGATCCTAGGAGAGCTTTAAGTTTCTACATCTCACGCATGTCCCGGGTCAGAGTGGACGATCAGCTATTTGTAGGATACGCTGGAAGGCGTTTGGGTCAAGCTGTTTCTAAGCAGACCTTGTCCCGTTGGATCATCTTGACAATCTCTGAATGCTACCGTCTGGCGGGTAAGGACCCTCCGGTGGGCTTACTGGCTCATTATACAAGGGGTGTGGCTGCCTCCACTGCTCTGCAGAGGGGTGTTCCCATTCGTAATGTTTGTGAAGCAGCCACATGGGCCTCTGTCCATACTTTTGTAAAACACTACTCCCTGGATTCTATCCATGGGTAAGATTTGGCCTTTGGTAAGGCGGTCCTCTATTCTGCAATTTGATTGGGCATTCTAAATTCTTTTCCCACCTCCTTACGTTGGTACTGCTTTGGGAGTCTGTCATAGATGTGGAATACGTCGGAGGACACACTCCCCCTCGAAGAACAAGTTACTGTCTTACCTGGTAACGTTCTTTCGATGGGATGTTCCTCCGATGTATTCCACATCGCACCCTCCCAGCCTGCCCCTCTACAAAATTTCTTATGCGATTGCAGCTTCCGTTTCTGCAAGGCTTTCTGTAGTCATACTGGTAGAAGATTGGTGCCAAATGTTCTGGGGGAAAAAACTACAACTGAGGCTACGGACGTTGTGCGTCCTACATATAACATCCGGTGACGTCGGTGCTAGACGGAGGCCCTCGAGGGCCAGCGTGTCGCAGGACGCAGACAATGTTTCCGAAGCATCACAGCTGTGGTGATTACTGTCATAGTTGTGGAATACGTCATAGATGTGGAATACGTCGGAGGAAAATCCCATCAAAAGAACGTTATCAGGTAAGAAAGTCATTTGTTCTTCTACCCTTGGGAACTGTAGTTCTCTGAAGGTTAGCAAAGGAAAGTTAAAAGGGGAGCAACCCAGCAACAACAGGCACGTATTGCCAATAAGTTGTTAAGGAGGATAACTTTAAAAAGACACTTTGAAGGGTCAAAAACATGACACCCATAAAAAGAGTAAAAGATTCTGTGAGTGTGGAAGAAGGTTTCCATTCAGAGGTATTAAGGAAAAATATCCCACTAGTAAAGCAAAAGGTTCAGGGGTTGATCCAGGTCAGGAAGATTTACCATTTCTATGAAAATCTTAGTTTCAAACATCCCCTTACTCACCAGCAAGGTATAGTAGAGTGATTATTGATCCTATGTGGCTTAATGTCTAGTTCCCCTTTTCTCTCACCCCTATGTAATAATGCATCCCTCACTAGGTATGTGACCTGTGGTTTTGTTATAGGATTGGGTTGTTCCTTTTATGACACATTTCTACAGTTCTGTCTACAAAGTCTTGAAGTACTTATTGAACATATATATGTTCTTGTGTGTGACTTATTAAAGATAGCTGTTTTTCAATATACCAGTATGGTTTAATTGTGTGCATTAATTGTACCTCTGTGTCAGCCTACTCGCACCCCCCTCCTCCCCACACCCGCCCTCCACCCTCCCTCCCTCCCTCGAGTGAAATCGAACTGCTCTGCCACAAGAGATGTTTGGCTTCCCTTTTGGATTGGGAGCACTGTGGCACCTTCAGTTTAGCTCTCGCTAGAGGATTGTTCAAAAAATACCTTCATATGTTTCATAAAACCTGAACAACCTGAACATAACCTTGATATTTTTAAGGCCTCCCTGGGCCTAAGCCATCTCGCCTTGATCCTTTTGTTGGAGCTAGGCTTTTTTGCAGTGCACCATTCCTTTAACATGGCCCACTACTTTCAGAAATTGCCGTTAAGAATAAAATCCTAATGTTCCAATTTAGATTTTCTACATTGCTGATATTTCTTAACCATTATTAAATCCAATAGAATTAACGACTGGCCCCTGACAAGGGCAACCAATTTGGGGGCTGATAACCATTTCAGTTGCGATTGGAGACTAGTCACTCAACTTACCATTGTTTTATCATCCATCAGTGACAAAATGCACAGCCGTGGCACCATCTAATAGTCATTGTTTGTTTAATGGGTGCTAGCCTCTGGGCTGCCTTTTAGTCTACCCATGGATAATGTAGAAATTCTGTGTTTCTCTACTTCCAGCTCTTATCAGAAGAAGCTTTGGTACAGATTGTTGTACCTGTGGATCTGGCTCAGAAGCTGCTGTGGTTCTTAAACCAGCACTGTCAGGGCTGCACCCTGAGTGATCTGCACAGCTCCCACATCTACATCAAATACTTCCTTGGCAACGGAGGGACTGAGCAGGACAGCCTGACCGACGTCTCCATCCGCACAGAATTTTCAGGCGCAGGTAGCTCCTTTCAAGGAGCCATGGTCTCCAAGAAACCTAAGAAGGACCCTCTTTCGGCAGCAACCAACCACTCAACCCCTGCAGTAGAGAAAACAGACTTGCAACTTTTCAATGAATTGCTTAAAACTGAGGGAGTACATATACCAATACTGGAGAATGAAAAGACCAAAGGTAGGTTTCTTACTTATGACTGAACTGCTATAAATAAGAGCTTCTGTTGCAAGAAGCTTTAACTAAACATATTGGCTTAGTTGTACCAAAGCTGAATCCAGGGCATGCTCCCTTTTTTATTTTTACAAAAGTACAATTTATTGATTTTAAAGTCCAAGCATTTTATACTTTCTCTACCACCTAATTTTGCCATTTTGAAGCAATATTTTCGAGCAGAAACAAAGTAGAAAGTGTATCTGGATGAAAATTATTTTAATTTAACCAATGTTTCCTTTTCCCAAGATAAACCTTCCTTCCCAATGTATCTGCAAGTCATGCATTTCAAGTTAAACTCGCAGTGTCACTCCAAGACACTGTCTAGATGTTATACCTGTCTGTAATTACTATTAATTGGTTGTATTTCTCAAAGCAGTGCTGAGCAGTTTGAAGGGGAGCGGCAAGAAGTCCACTCTGGAGAAGTTTGGAGACATTGTGGACTTGATCCGAAAATCCAGCTCCGAACTCGAACTGCAGTTGACCGCTCTAGGCTACATCATCAAACTTCTGGAGGAGGAGCCAAGCAGGGAGAAACAGATTATCAAGACTGAGAGTGGCCCAACCATCAGGTGAGACGGGCCAGTGGCATCCATGTGCGATAAGACGTGGCTCCTGCAATTGTGGGATTCCTAACCATTCTCTTCTGTACTCAAGATTCCATTATCCTTTGATAGCTATAACAATTGTAGAAACAGAGAATCCTTTCTTTGAGACTTGGTCCCATTCCATGTAGAAGGAGACCAATCATTATCATTTGTTTGTCTAGACATCTAAAATACATGAATGCAGGCTCAGGGAAGTTTACATCTGAACAAGAGGGCAAACTGAAGTAGCGTTTACTCCTAGGTCCTGTCCTTTTTCCTCCACACTTGGGTTATTCAGGAGGACGATCTAGAGAGCTAGGGGTTTCACCCGGACTTGGGTAATGGCAATGCTGGATGTCTTAAACGGTAGTCAGTTGAATGCATCTATTTTTAGGAGTATTGTCTCTAATGTCAATTTGAAGAATGGCTGCATGACTCCTCTTTTTATCCTAAATTTAAGCCAGGTGCACCCCCAACCCACCAATGGAAAGGATCTGCACCATTTAAACTGGCAAGGGCTGTCCAATCGTGGATAACCTATTTCCCCACATATACCTTGCCACACGCATAACCCTTGCTAAAATGTGGATTGGGTCCAGACATTCCCATCCCCCCAAATCCGGCCAGAGGCTCACACTGCCGCTTTGCTGGTTAATGGGCTTTTCATATATGGCATTTCCTGACCTGAGATGGCAGGGAGGACAAAGGTCAAGATGGTCAAAGGACAGGGCGAAAAACAGGTGGCACTACCATTTTTATTATATAGTACTCAAAATGGCATTATGCAGTAAAACATAAAGGTGCACTGTGACAAACTTATGGTGGCAACAGTAAAGACAGATGCAAGTGATCACAGTTCAAGGGCATTTATTAAACTGTATGCCGGTTGGAAAAATGCCTAATCTAAACCTAAATCTAAGATGGACACAAGCGTCAACCATCAAAATGAAAATAAGGCAGCCCTAGTGGCGTTGTCAAATAAATAGGCCCTATACTAAGAAACCTATTGGCAAACTTTACAACTAATACAAAAAGGGGTGTGGAATAGTTCTCAAGAAAAGAAAGAAATGCTCACAAATTATGTCAGGATGCAGTAGCTTGGTTCTCCCTTCCCCATGTTTTGAGCACAGGCCAATGTGGGATCTTGGAGCACAGCAGTCTCGAGCTTCCCCAGCACAAGACGACATTTCTACTTGTAGCGATCAGGACTGTCGATGGCCAGGTCTAGTTTCTCCTGAAAGTCTCTTGCCTTCGAGGGCCTGACGTAGACAAATAACAAAACAAAAGTGCCTTTAATAAAATGAAAGTTTGTTTCCACAATTCACATTCGGTGATGGCTTCACCCCTGAGTTCCCCTCTTCCGGGCGCTGACCCCCTCCTTAGTTTCAGCCTCCCGCCACCGGGTTCACTATGGATCTGTTTAACTTTTGGGTGATAGCTTTACCCTTGGATCTCCCATGTTCGTGCTCAAACCCTTCTCAAATTTCAATGGCTTTTCAAAAAGTTACAGTGGACATCCCTCGGTCGGGTTCATGTTTTGTCAACACACTATTACTTGGAACTTAAGACTTTGTCCCCTTCTCATCAACATCCCTCTTCTGGGTTCACTCTTGCCAACATTCACATTTGCATTTTTACTTTCAATGTTTGCAGGATGAGGTGAATGGCCTTGGTGCTGCAATCAACTCTAGTCTACTCTCCACTTGCCCATATCTCATAAACATAATTCCTAGATGCAAATCCCTAAGCATTAAGTTGAATGAGTATTTCAGGGCCCTTCATCTTCCAGGTCCAATAAAATATGAATGCACTGGCAACAGCATAAGTAGGTTGATGTGCCCATCCATGCACACTGGGGTTTTCTCCTTTGGAATGCAATATTCCCAGTATATGCCCATCTGTAACTGTGTGCAATTATTGAATCCTTAGCTGCATTTGTGGCCAGCATTCCAACTTAGGGTTGGCCTTGAATGTTTCTGAATTCAGCGTGTGTATGTGTGTGTGTTTTACCTGTAACGGGTAGCTACTCCCAGTTTCTAACCTTTCGATGCAGAGGTGATGCCAGATCCTCAAAAGGTTAGGCTGAATGAGATCTCAGTGGCCATCCGTTGCTTAAATAAAGCTTTCTATAAGTTCCCCCTCCTACAGTGGTCGTGTCATCCAGAGTAAGATCCTAATTCATGGAGACCGTTTTTAATTCTCTTGGCATGTGCCACATTTTCAGGGAGAAAATGGTGAAGATGCTTGTGGAGCTTTTGACCAACCAAGTGAAAGAGAAGACGCTGGTGGTGATGGCCCTTCAACTGCTTTATGTCCTCATGTCGAAGTATGATTGGAGGGTTCTCTTTGCGACCGAGGGCGGTGTGAGAGCAGTGATGGTTGGCATGCAAGAGTACTCCACCTCCGCACTGGTACAGCAAGCAGCTCTGGCGGTAAGTGTTTGACCTCATTGCCAGTCGTTGGCTCCTTACTACTTATGATTGGTGAGACATGCGATAGCATAGGAACGGCTTAAATCGGCATGTCTAGCAGAAGGATCCAGGACTTGGGCAAGTGGTGCCCAAGGATTCCTAGATTCCAGGGATAATAATCGGAGCAGCTGATGCTTATAAAATGAGGAAACTACTCCACTGTCTCCAATCCGTGCTTTTGCTGATGAAGCCAGCCGTCTTTATGGCCATTCTATAGTAAGGGCCAATTGATTTAATTTGCATAACTGTTGCTGTATATTGAGTGGTTTTGTTCAGATCACTGGTGTGTGATCTAGAGAGGCAGTTGCTAGTAGTTTGTGGGGCTATACTTTTTACAACTCTGTGTAAAATGCCTTTATTTGTGTACTCCACCCTAACATGCTTTCTCTAGCTTCCTGCTTCAGCCTGCGATTGCTCCTACCCACCTCCGCCCTTCTGACCTTGCTTAGGCTGGTGTGAATCTTGGCTCATGCATCTGGTGCAGACTACTCGTTGACTGTTATTTGATATTTACATATCTGTCTTACAGGTCTTGAAGGTGTTGACAGGCGTTGGCAATAGCCAGCTGGATGGCTGTGCCAAATCTTATACTCTCAGCCATTCAGACGCTCAGGTGATGCGGGAAATCTTTGCCAGCATTGGTTCTGCAGCCAGCACCGGCTCCGATAACCTTCTCTGCGTGATCCCGGCTGCCATTGGGACGATGCTGACTACCTTTGGGTAAGATTAGATGCCTCGCAGCACTCTTGTGTGCTGTATCATAAGCCAAGGATGGCGGAACAAGAATCTTTGTGTGACTACCCACTTACTTCTGTTGTTACCTCTGGGATACTCCATGACCTCTTGTTGATGCAAGGCATAAGTTCGTTTTCAAAATTGATTAGCAGAATGTGCTAATTAAAATGTTGATTAGCAAACCTGTTTGATTAGCAATTCTGTACTCATATTTTAAATGTCACCAGAAGGTTTTTACCCAAGAAATAAAATTAGCAACAATATAGTACTTTTGTGTACTGCTGAAATAAGACATTGGTAAGAGGAGTAGCTGTAAAATGTTTGGTGCATAAATGAACGTAAATAAATAGATATGATAAAAAGGTTCGGAAAACATTTTTCAGTGCAAGACTGTTCAGCTGGGTGTAGTCAGTGTTGCACAGGGCAGTGTACCATATATTTTATGCTTGACACATCATTTGCTTTGCAAGAAGTTGTTTCATGAAAAAAAAGTTTACAATGTTAAAGGAAAGTCATAGTACATAGTATGGATTTGCAGCAAGCAGGGTGATCGTCAATTTGCTTGTCATTGATAGCCACTGTTTTCAATATAGCGTCAATTACCACTTTTGGGGAAGGGCAGGGCCACCGACGATTCTCAAGCCTGAGTGTGGTAAGCACAGGTGCAGTATTCCAGCCCTGCGCATCCATGAAAGTAGTATTTATCGTAATCATGGCCAGCATCGGGGGGTGCTGTTACTTTTTTAGTTTGTTTTTAAGGGAACCAGGACTGACGTAATTCATGCTTCCCTTGGAGAAAAAAAAAATGTCCCATATGTCTGAGTTTGGAAATATTTCCAGAACCAGTATGTGAGCATGGTGGTGTTCAGGAGAATGGGCAGGGGATCAAGGTGTGCCATTGAGACTTGGCCTGGGGCACTGCTTCCAAAGACAGGGTGAAGGCTGGGCAGAGTTGTAGCGGCCGGTATGACATGCGAGCAGCTACTTGCAGATTCTTCTTGCGGTTCCCAGCTTCCGGATTGGTCAGCTCCCTCCCGCAGGTGCGAATATACAATGCAATCATAATTGTAGAGTAAAGTGAGCTCTGGAGGCTAACTAGTGTGTCTGCTATCGCAGTAGATCTGTAGATGTGCAGACTTTATAGATCTTTTGATCGCTACTTCACGTAAACGTCTAGTTAGCTTTGTGTCTTTGTTATGTAAGAGGATAGAAAATAAGCGATTAAGGAGAGTGGATGGCATAGCCGACAGAGAACTAGGAAACCTAGGTGGAATATTGTAGTTTTGCATTCATCTCATTTCAAGGGTGCCGGTATAAAGCAACGGGGTGATGAGACAGAAAGTCAAGGAGTGTTCGATCAGCTTATAGTTTGAGCTCCAGCTGCACAGATGAATTCAACCTGCTTGTCTTAGAACTAGGTTTTCCCCCAAAAGCATTTGCCATGCACATTTTCAAAAGTGTTCACCCGCCAATATGCTGCACCCTCCCCCAACAAAATGAAATCTGGTTGACACTGTTAGATTTAGATACACTAACCTAAACTTTACTGGAAAGGATGGAGACCATGCAGTGTTTTACAGTGGAAATACTGGGATCTATTTTTCACTGCAAAAGAATTACTGTGAATTTGGAACATTTAAAACATTCCCACAAAAAATGTATTTAACATCATGGGGGAAGGGAGGGAGAGGGAGAGAATGAATATATGCATTATCTAACGTACATTTTTAGGAAGGGAATTGCAGACTGTGTTTTTAAAATAATAACGTGAACACATATACTGGCCAGGCAGGATATAGTATTACAGCAATATGAACCCGATTTACTGCTAGTTTGCAGTTATTTGAAAGAGAAGGTTTTCCTGTCAATCCCCCACACACTTTGGGCAATTGTCAGAGTGGAGGAGATGATTCCTCTCCGTTAGCCTTTTTAACTTGCAGCGAACCTATTAAGGAGGTTAGATGGCAGCACAAGGGCAAGCGAGGAATGCCGGGTGAGCTGTGCTTTCGTTGAAGAAGAATACTTGAAAAGATTGCTGTGCTATACAAGTGTCAATTTAATTACCAAACCTACAGAATTCCTATGTGACACTGCTTATTTTATGACTTGTAATGAGTCTAAATGGAATGAACTTTTAGCTTCTGTTGCCCCTCATAAATACAAGTTGTTAGGAAAGTTTTCTTTTTGAGCAACTTCCCCTCCATACTCTATGGACCCCCCCAAACCTTTTGCTTTGTTTTTACTCCTTGTGCTGACTTTTACAGTTCATTCCACTTGCCTTTTTGCTAATTTGTTATGGGTAAAATCACTATTCTCCAGCATTGGATCTTTCATAGATTTACATGCTCATCTTTCTTCAACATCAGTCACTTTAGTGACTGCAAGCTACGGGGACCCATTGCCAGTGAAGATCCCAAACATCGATCTTCTTGACCATGTAAAGTCCTCTTCACAGGTTTGAGGCCCTACTCATTCGCTCCATCCATCCATGTCTTAATCATTCACTGCCATGACAGACGTGAAGAAGAGCCATTTTAAGGCTTGTCTGAAGTGTCACCTAAAAAGTGTGTATGTGGAGGACCACCATGACTAATGCATATATTGCCCTCGTCCGTACCACGATATGGACCATTGCTCCATCTGCCAGTCTTTATCTTGGAAGACTCAGAAGGACCGTCACTGCAGTTTTGTGACTTGGCTGGAGGAGGGTGCCTGGGCCTCTTACTCGCCCTCGGCCCGCAGTCATGCCTCTACTAGACCCATAGTCCGTACCCCAATGTCTGAGGTGGAGATCACAAGAAGAACCTTCCCTGCGGAAGAAACTTAAAAGGGGATGCTTATAACTCTTTCCATGACTGCTACGTCTACTACTGCGACGACCAAATCCATGTTTCTATTGACATCCTAGTCTTCGATGCACTCATCTGAGAAGCAACGTCCTCTCTACTAATCTGAGTCACAGGTACAAATAGTTGTCAAGAGTCTCGTTAACTACTCCTTCGACGGGCAACAAACCAGCAAAATCATCCACCTCCTCATTGACGGCTGCCCCGTCGAAAACTTTGTCACTGTCCAAAACTACCGTCTCTACCAAATTGCAGGACGTTTTCGCCTTGGCCAAAAAGGGATGGCTTCCGTCCCACTCGGCCCAGCTTGTCAATCGATGCCAAGTATAGGCAAATTGAGGGTGAATCCACTCTTGCTGTCGGCACACCCTCAAGCGCACTCTTCAGTGATTGCTGCGGCGTCACGCTACTCAAAGCCTCAGTTGTCCTCGCCCACCTCGTCCTCAGTGCTGTTATGCAAGGAGGAGAAGATCTTGAGTCTTACGAAAAAAAGCTTTATTCCAATGCCTCGCTGCACCTTCATCAATCCAATGCGGATGCCATGCTGGCAGCCGTTAACCAGAGGCTTTGGCGGGAAATAGTCGACTTCTTTCCAGAACGTCCGGTGCAGAGCCAGGCATGTTTTAAGGCGGGGCTGGCAGAGGCTAAATTGGTTGCACAGGACATCATGTAGTCCACCGTGGCCCACATTGACACCTCTGGCCGGGCAATATGCATCGCCACGGACATGAGAAGGACTGCCTGACTTTGGGCTACTAAATTCAACCCAGACATCCAGGAACGCATATTGGACCTTCCATTCGAGGGTGGCAACCTTTCACTCCACCACTGATGAGGAGCTAGATGAAAAGAAAATCAGTTCCCAAACATGCAAAGTCTTCATCTCTACGAAGGCCACGCCCAAGCCGTACACCCAGTCGCATCAACGCTCTGATAAGGGGCAGGCATTCGGCGGGTTCCGGGGCTTCCAAGAGGTCTAGACAGCCTTACCGTTCTCCGCGTCAGCACCGGCGCAAACAACAAAAGGAGGGGAGCAAGGGCTTCTTTCAGTCCCCTTCCTCCGCAACAGCCTCAGAGGGAAAGAAGGCATGACCCGCCCCTTCGGGTCACATGTCTCCGGTGGAGGGCAAGCTTGACCATCACACACAGTTTTGGCGTCAGAAGTTCACGGACTCCTGTATCCCATTTGTAGTGTCCACGGGGTACCATCTACCGATTCCTCCCTCATCCCCTCCACTCCCATAGATTAGGACAGAAACTCTGTTGGCGGAAATTCGTTTGTTCGTCGAGAGCCAAGCAGTGCAAGAGGTCCCAGCCTCCCAGCGAGGCTTGGGTCTTCTACTCCAGGATTTTCGCCATACAAAAGAAGAACCAGGCTGGCCTGAAAGTTGTATTGGACCTCTCCACCCTCAACCTCTCCCTCCCTCTTCAAAAATTCAAGATGGTGATGCCAGCACCCATAGCAGAGACACTGGGCAGGGGAGACTGGATGTGCTCCCTGGATCTGAAGGACGCTTATCTACACGTCCCTATTTAGCAGCCTCATCGCTCCTTTCTGTGGTTCAGGATCATGGCCTACCATTTCCAATACAAGGTTCTACCCTTTGGCCCCAACTCCGCCCCCGGGGTATTTACTAGACTGATGAATGCAATGGTGGCCCTCCTCAGGGCCACCACGTCTACCCATACATAGCCGACTGGCTCGTCAGGGCGAGATCTCCAGAGGCGGTTTGTCACACTTCCTCTGCTCTGATGATCACTCTCCACGAGCTGGGATTTTCTATCGACCACAAGAAGTCTCGGCTACAGCCTACTCAGAGCCTGATCTTTCTGGGCCTCATCTGGGGCACAAGACCCAAGAGTTTTCCACTCGGAGGACAAGATGAAGGCCATCAACGTGGCCGCAAATCACTTCCTCAGCCGACCGGGGACCTCGGCCTGGTGGTACCAGGATTTATTGGGTACCATGGCAGCAGTTCTACTGGCAGTACCCCATACAAGACTCAAGATGAGGAGATTACAGCTGCACTTTGCAGTCTTGTGGAATCGGGAGCGGGGCTACCAAGCGGAGCTTGTCAGCATTCCTCCTTTTCTCCACCTGGACCTCACATGGTGGTCAACCTGAGGATGGGCGGGGCCACGCTGGACTGCCACAGTGTGCATGGAGTCTGGTCCCTTCAGGAGCAGCAGTCTTACATCAACTGGCTGGAGCTGAAAGCTATCTGGCTAGCCCTCAAAGCATTCCTCCCTCTCATTGGGGGCAAGGTGGTCCTCATCCAGATGGACAGCTCCACCAGCATGTACTATGTCAACAAGCAGGGTGGCACAAGGTCCCCTCCGCTGTGCAGCCTAGCGGTCAGCATGTGGGAATGGGCCCTGGAGAACGACATCTACCTTATTGCCATCCACCTTCCCGGGTAGTCCAACCTGGAAGGGGACAGACTCAGTAGACTGGGAGCGGACAATTACGAATGGAAACTGAACGATCAAGTCCTGCTTGGGATATTCTGCTGATGGAGGCAGCCCCAGGTAGATCTCTTCGCCTCCTTGTCCAACAGGAAGTGCCAGCAGTTTGGGTCCTGGCAGGGTCAGGGCCCCGGCTCACTGGGAGGCTCATTCCAGATACAATGGAACGGCATGACAGCGTATGCATTATCTCCCACACCCCTGGTCCAAAGGGTGATCTGCAAGATAAGAGAATCATGTCACCACTGCGTCATTCTGATAGCTCCATGGTGGGCGGCCAGACCATGATTCTCGGAGCTCCTCAGCCTCTCGGACAGGCCGCCCATTCACCTGCCTCGGGGTCCAGCTCACCTTCTCTCGCAGCAGGGGGGCAGGGTCATCCACCACCCTCCGCAGAAGCTAGCCCTCGCACCGTGGTTCCTGAGCAGGTCACACTGAAGCATCTAAGCCTGTCTCAGGCTAACCTAGACATCATTCAGGGCGCTAGGAGCAAGGCTACTAGGAGCCAGTACAAGAGTAAATGGATTAGGTTCTGTAATCGGGTGGACTATAAGCAGATCGACCCCCTTACTTGCACATTGGATGATGTGCTCTCCTTCTCTGTGCACCTCGCTCGCTCAGGGGTGCAAATTGACACATGCCACACCTACTTTTTTTGAACCTAAGATTTTGCTCTTGTACTTGGAATCCTGCCTATTTTATGCTGTAATGTTGTGCCCTGTCCTCTCAAAAACCCTGCATATGATACCCTACCTCCATGAGGCTTACCTGATATTTGATGTTAACATGTGTGAACTGCCATGAGCCCCTTTGTTAATACCTGCAGATTACTTGTGTGAATTGATATTTGCTGCCTACTTGTGTGAATTGTCATGACACCCACTTCGTGCTTATATTAGTGTTGTGTGCTTCATGCCCTCTGAGCCACCTGAACTGCCCCACCTATCATTCACACCGACAACTGGCTGTAGTATCCCACAGTAACCTGCCCGGGCCTGTGTGTCCAAATTATTGTGATACAGTGTTATTGTGTGTGTTGTTCACTAGCCCTGATCAGTACTATGCCAAAACAGAACTAGCCTATTTGGCCAAATATACTGTGATATTGTGTTAGTTGCTCACTAGCCCTCATTAGTACTTTACCATTAGGCAGCTGAGTTACACCAGACTGTTCCCTTGAGGGACTAGCCCACCGCCAATTACAACATATGTGAACTACCCAAGGTATTACTTCACTAAGGGAAGCCAGTATAGTCGTTTTACACCTGCCCTATTTGCCACTGCCCTGGCCCGATTTGGCTTTACACACCTCCTGTAGAATAACATATTTTAGCCTAACATCATTATGCACACTATAAAGACTCATCTAACTAATATCCGACTGACACTTCTCTGTGCCCTCACAATAATGGCCTGCATTAATTTAATACCCTGCACCACGCAGGAGAGAAACCCGAGACTCCGAGCAAGACTACCCCGGATCCACAATCCCAAAGCTAATAGCATCAGGTCCCTAAACTCTCATCTCAAGCATAATACCTTTGCCACAGACTTCAAATCCTCGACACTTACCTCCGAAACCGCACAAAAAACCCAAACTCACATCATCGCCCATGCTCCTCGTAACCACATTAGAACCAACCATCCCAAACGACCCCCCACTCTCCAAGGGCAGAACAAAATGACAATCTCAGGAGCCCTCATCAACGCTAGATCACTTATGGCACATACCACCAAAATTGCAGACATACTCGCCACTGACGACTTGGACATCTTGGCTATTACTGAATCCTGGCTCCATGATGCATCAGGCATGTTTATAGACCTCCTGGTCCCATAGGCACCTTCGAGTAAGACCTCTCCAGCCGCCTCACCTCACATCTCCTACTGCTAGGGGACCTCAACTTAGGCTTCAATAATCCTGAGGATAAACATGCCCAATCCATTGAAACCATTTTGACTGAACATGGCCAGACCCAAAAAGTCCTTGCTCCTACTCGCATAAAAGGGCGAATATTAGACTGGGTTGCCAACTTGAACTGTTCTATCACCATCACCAAAATAACCCCTCAACATTGGACCCACCACCACCTTATTGGTTTCTCGTCGTCAATAGCGCCCCAAAAGCAGAAAAAACATGGAAATGGCACCACCACTCCCAACCAGAAGTAATAAAGACATCACTGTTGAAAAGTTACTTCCTCTCTTCCTACCTATCCTCTCTTTAATCACCAATAACGCCAACCCAAACGCTCTAGTAGAAACCTTTAATGACACTATGACCAAGGCCCTTGACGCTATTGCACCAGTCAAACTACACAAAAGCAAACAAAAGTCGCACCTCAATACTTGGTTTACACCTCCGCTTAAAGAACTACGACTCCATAAAAGGAAACTCCAAGCTGTTTGGCGTCACTCGCCTACGTCTGAGAACAAAACACTACTGACCAACTTCGCTAATATGTACAAGAATGAAATCATCCTCACCAAAAAGAATACGTTCAATGAAAGAATCACCAAGGCTAATTCCAACAACAAGGAGCTCTTCACCATCCTGCGTGAAATGGAAAACCCTATTCCACCCACAGATAATACCCCAAAAGATAAACAATGGTGCACTAGCATCCAAAATGCGTTATCTAATAAAATTGCCACTCTGCAGACTAAAATTGCTGAGAAAAAAAGCATCCCTGCGCTCCACTGAGACGCATCCCACCCTACCCATTGCAGCACCTAACATCGATACCCCTTTCAGATTCTCGAATATCTCCATACTGGATACAGAAAAAGTTATACTATCACTGAAGCCCTCCAACTTCCAGGGCAATAGCTGCCCAGCACAAATAATTAGGGATGGAGCTAGAGATTTAGCACCCTTCATCTCCAAGCTAATTAATGCTTCCTTTAAGTTGTGCACTGTCCCAATCAACCTCCAAGAGGCCTGCGTACTACCTCTCCTTAAGAAACAGACCCTAGATCCGGCCATCATCACTAATTACAGACCCATTACAACAGTCACATTCCTCCTTAAAATTATTGATAGAGTAGCCTACCTTCAAATCCAAAGCTACCTCGAGGCTAACTCTCTACTAGGATCGCGCCAATCCGGATACAGACAACAACACGGAACTGAAACGGCTCTAATTGATTTAAAGACAGAAATTGACGAGTTGAAGGACAAAGGTAAAACAGCTATGGTACTCCTCCTTGACCTATCAGCAGCCTTTGACCTGGTGGATCATGCAGTATTATGCAAACACCTAGCGTCAGCTGCACATTTCTCGAGTGATGCTATAGCCTGGGTACAATCCTTCCTAGCTAACCGTACGATGAGTGTTCTTCCCTTCAGCCTCAGCAGCCCCAATCCAAATTACCTGTGGTGTCCCACAAGGTTCATGCGTCTCACCGACCATGTATAACCAATTTACCAAGCCACTCTTTGACAAACTTGACAGGTTGGGTGTCACATACACTAATTATGCTGATGACACCCAGATCCTCATACCCCTCTCTGGCAATTTCGCCGAAGACACGGCTCTGGTAAACAGGAATTTACCTCCTCATTCAGGCATGGATGGCCTCACATGGCCTCTTCCTGAACGATGACAAAACTGAGATCCTGATTCTGGGTTCTGACTTCAACCTAAAAAAACCTCAGCCCCAACTACGCCGCATTCAACCTCGATGTCAATGTAATTAAAGTAGTAACCGAGGTAAAAACATTAGGTTTCTGCCTTGATTCTACATTATCACTAAAAAAACAAGTCATCTCTATGGCCTCATCTACAGCTTATACTTGTAAATTGATCAGGGCCTGCAGACCCTTTTTATCTAAAGCTAGCTGCATCACACTTGCCAATGCACTAATAATGTCTAAGCTAGACTATTGCAATGCCCTCTACGTAGGCGCTAACAAAAATATCCTAAATAAAATGCAAATACTTCAAAATAATGCCCTGAGACCAGCCCTTAATATACCCCGCAGAGAACACATCTCCAACATCAGAAGAGACCAGCTCTGGCAAAAAATCGGCAACCGGATACTCCTCAAAACGTTATCCCTCACCTTCAAATGCCTCAATAATGCTGCACCTCCCTATCTTTCTGACAGACTGACTAGAAAAGTCCCCACTCACCACACTAGATCATCCAACCATCTCCGTTTAGAAATTCCTAGATTTAGGCTGTCCAAAACTGGTGGAGGTAGCTTCTCTGTCAAAGCTGCCCTTTCCTGGAACGGACTCCCCACGGCACTTAGAGTAGAACAGCCATGCTCCAGATTTAGACGCAACTTGCTGCGCTGGCTTCGAACCAAAGACATCTAAGAAATCACTCACCCACCCGACCTACTTCGTTTCTGACCTTAAGACTTTCCGCGTGACCCCATGCGCATTATTATTCTATTGACCCTATTACTGCAAATATTTGTATTACACTATTGACCCTATTAATGTACTTTTCTTTATCACGCACTGTAAATTATATGCTCTGTAATTGTTTTATGTTTATGCCCTGTCATTTTCATCTTGTAATTAAGCTTTTCTTGTAACTGCTGCACCCAGCTACCCGAGGGTTTGGTTCGCATTACCAAATAAACAAACAAACTTGGCAGCCATCGGCGCCTACAGGAACTCTGAGGAAGAGGTCTTCTCCGCTGACAACCCGGTAGTGAAACGACCTCTAGCAGGCCTTACCAGGCTCTACCCGCCCATCAAGAAGCCACACCTTGTGTTGGATCTCAATTTAGTGTTGGGTGCCCTGACGCACAAACCTTTCGAACCAATGGCGTCCGTGGACATCAGGCTGGTCACCATTAAAACAGCTCTGTTGGTGGGCCTCACCTTGGCTTGTAGAGTCTGCGAGATCCAGGCACTGGCGGCTTCAGAACCCTACACTACTTTTCACAAGGATAAGGAGGTCCTGAGAATGCACCCTGTGTTCCTACCTAAAGTAGTCTCTTCTTTCCATCTAAATAAGCAGATGGTGTTACCTACGTTTTCCCTGACCCTAAGGACAATGCTCAAATGGTCTCTGAAATTCTATCTAGACCACTTCCGCCAGTCGGACGCTCCGTTTGTCACCTTTGGGGGAGGGGCGGTCAAGGGCCGGATACCAGGCATCCACGTTGGATGTTTTCAGCCATCAAGGATGCCTATGAAGGGCAGCACAAACCACTTCCAGCTAACATGCATGCCCACGCTATCAGAGCCAAGGCAACGGGTGTCTCATTTCAGAGATGGGTCCTGTGACAGGTCATCAGCAGGGCGGCCACCTGCAAGCACTACTGTTTGGACGCTGGCTCCAAGTCAGACGTGGCTTTCGGACCGGCGGTGCTAAGGAACTTGTTTTTTTAAAGAGTTGAAATCGCCCATGCAGTATGGAGCAAAGGGGACGGGACGTAGGAGTAATTAATGGTTACTCACCGTAGTGACTAATGTACTACTAGTCCACTGTCCCCCTTTCCTCCATAGGCCCCCCCCCATTCCCTTATTAATACTACTGTCATTAGGCAATTTTAATATTGTTGATGTGTCAATGGGGACTGAGTAGTGGCGCCGGTGGGCAGAGTCGGGAGCGCATGCTCCCAGGACCGCGCCCCTGCACGCCTCTAAATTTAAAGGGAAACCAGTTTCTTTCTAGTGAAAAAGGCTCCATCTCCCGTCCCTTGTAAGGAGACTATGGACTAAGAGTACGTTACGTACTACGGTGAGTAACTATTAATGACTAAACCACTCTTTCCTGACTTTGGTCGTTTGAGGCCTTATCAAGGATTCCTTCGTAAGCCTAATCCGGTGACTGTGGTTGAGTTAGTTTACTTACCTGAACTCTACTTACCTTTTAGACTTTTCAATCCTAACCACAGGATTCCTCCAAATCTCTTCATAAACCTACCTGTGTAACTTTGGGACTGGCAAGTTTACGGCATAAGTCCCTAAACCATTTTAGGCTTGGACTCTAATGTTAGGGCGCGGTGTTCTGTGGGTATTCCAAGTGTCTTGACTGAATTTCATGCATTTAAATACTTATGTGGTTCCCTGGTTATTGAAGTATATGCTTTCTTCTAATGGTGAATGTATATATCTTGTTTTATAGTAGGTGTGTGACAATATTTAACTAGAGGTTTTACTTGCCTAGTTTGTATTTTAGAGGCATAATAAATCATTTGTACTTGCTTCTCTAAAATGAAGTATTGGGTATCCGGTAATATTACCCCCACACAAATGGTTGCCATACATATAGTCGCCGGGAAAAGGCTGTAGCGACAATATGTATGGTGACAATTTGTGAACAACATTTTTCTATTTTTAATAATGGTTGCGGGGGTGTTTCAGATTCACAGTGATAATGTCCCCGCAAACCACTGTCTTTTTGCAGCAACTTTTTTGACACACTGCCTTTTTTCAGGGAAATTATCACATGGAACCAACTATTGGTGGTGTTCTGTGTGGCCTCATTGTAGCCCTAGCTCACTCACAGCCCCCCGAGACTAAGACTTGCTGCTCTGCTACATAGGTTTGGCTAGTCCTCAGTGTGTCTCTATTCATCATAAAAGGGTGGACTCCAAAAATCCACCCCCATGGTTGATTTTGGAAAATCCATCTCAACAGTAGGACCCTAGGCTATCCTCTCACTTCCTGTGGGAATGTTATAGGATGAGTGTCAGCCCTACTGACCAACCAGTGTGGTTGGTCATCTAACCCTTTGCCTCCAACTCCCTCTGCTAGGATACACCCTAAAGCCCAGGGAAAAACAGTGCACAAGAGTTATAGTGTAAACAGTACTGCAGACAAGGAAGTATAGGCAATAACTACAGACTGGCAACAAAGGTAGTGAACAGAAAGGGGCAGGGAATACAAACAACACAAACAAATTGCGTTCCCTCTTGGGGTGCAGGCACATTAGGGCGAACTCTAAACTTCTTAACTGGTTGTTATTACAGACCCTCTCTGAATACTCATGAAAAGGAGCAACAGAAGTGGGCGTCTGTGTCTGGACCCTGTGGCACGAAATATGAAATAATACTCACAAGACTTAAGCCTGTACCGGTCCAGCAGAAACTGAACAGTGACTGCCCCCTGAAAACAGGAACCTGTTAACAAGTATGGCACAATGGACAAGACTGAGATGCGACAAAGGAAAGGGTCGGAGGTTGCCTGCTGGGAAACCGAGCAGCCAAACTCTGAACAAAGAAATTACACGAGCACAAGTGAGGATCAACACAGTAATAGAAATATCCTGGAAAGAAAAGGAAGTCCAAGTGAGCAATGTTCAGGACAGACAACAAGAAGAAAGACCAAAGGCAAGAAGCTAAGTGCAAGAGTATTGGACACTGGAATGGCAGACTGTAAATTAAGTACTGGAATCAAGGAAAAGCAGACTTTACTATTGAGCAGGAACAAGAAAACTCAGGATTGAAACTGCATTAGGAGAACAAGGACTGAACTGCATGCCGGTAACCAGCAACACAAGAACTGTAACTCTGGACTGGGATAACAAGGGCAGGACTGCAGACGTAGAACAAGGAAACTCTGCACTGGAATCTAGGAAGCTAAATCAGTTAAACTATGGGTACAGAGTAAGGAACTACAGGCTGGGGAACAAGAGAATTGAGGGTAAAGAGCAAGGGTCTGCAGGCAGGGAACAGAGGACTGCAGACAGAGGAGCAGGGGAACTGGAGGCAGTGTGTACAGGGTTGCATGGCAGTGGGAAAAAATCTGCAGACAGAGCACAGGACTGCAGGTAGTGAAGCATGGCTGCAGGGAAGGAACAACAGGGTTACAGGGCTGAAGGGTAGGGAGCAGAGGCCTTGGAACTGGTGCAGGAAATGGCAGCCTCAGGACGGAGCCAAAATCAAAGGTTCAAAGCACAAGGGCTCTTGCAGCGAACTCGGTGCAAGAGCCATGTGGTCCTGCAGACAGATGCTTAAAAACGGACCCACCCTGTGCTGAGGCAGGCCCACTCACAGCACCCCTGGAGCATGTCACGTGAAGGTAATTGGGTGAGTGAAAACAGTACTGATTGTACTCTTACTGTTCTGCAACTTGGCAGGAGCCGGTCTACTGACCTGCTGAAGGAATCTTCCTGCAATTCCTACTGTTGGATATTTTTAAAATCCTTGTGGCCATATTGGCTGGCTATGGCGTTTTGGGTATATCCGTTTTTTTTGTTGTTGCTTCTGCTGGTCCAGTCTGCGATTCCTGCATTCTCCTACTCCTTTCCCTTTTGCTAGGCTGAGCTGCATTCTATGCTTGAACTGTTTTCTGGGTTGTTTACTGCTCTTTCCTGCTCTTTACTGCCTGGATCCTCGCTTGGTTTTGGGTCACTGCTGTGACCTAAATGGGTGCTGGGATATTACAACTCTTCTGCCTGGTCTAGTGCTTGGGATGTCCAAAGGTGCCTCCGGTAGTCTAGTCATAATTTTCTGTTGGGCTGCCATCCTTGTCCACACAGCTGCTCAGGGGCCATCTTCGCAGGGTTCCCTAATCTTCCCACAATCTTTCTTTCCTGGCTTGAAGGTCATCAGCATTGAAAGGCTGTTTGTTCCTTTCTTTAGTCGTGGTGATTGTAGCTGGCTCTTGCTTTACACCCTGTGGCACCGGATCCTGTAAATTGCACCTCAGGAATGAAGCCGTATTTGACTGGGTTGCTTTGCTATGCTGGAGCTGCTTTTGCCAAAATTGCAAATGTGAGTACTTCTCTCTGGGTCCTGGGGTGGCCAGATAGCAAATGTACACTCGTTAAAGGTCCAATGGTTCAGGATCGAGATTCTCTGGAGGAAATTCTCAACTGTGTTTCTCATTGATGTTCAAAGGGTTCACAGAGTTCTAGACCAAAAATTGGAATCTAAGGACTTGATAAATTAATGCGTCTTTAAAGTCATGCTCTGCACTTCACTCTTGAATTTATTACATAATGGCCAGTTTTGGTGACTCTGTACATATTTGTCTCCAAAGTGTATTGCTAAGGTAACTGTTTCTCAAATCTTAGGGATGGTTCTGAAATGTTTCCTACCCTCTGTCACTGTTCATCATGTTTGCGTTTGTATTATTTTAGAGGATCAGAATTCATGTGGAGTGTTGGTGTGGGCCTAAGGGATCTTCAGACCATTTTTCTGGTTCCCTTTTTTTGGTTGTTTTCTTAACACTTTCTTTATTGGCACTCTAGGTAACACATGACACAACACAGTGAGATAACATTGCTGGTAGAGAGGTCAGAACAGTTGGACTTTTGCTCAGGCAATATCAAACTTTGAATGGTGGTACATGAGTGGAACGTAGGATGGATCACTTAGTTTGTGTCAGGGGGTTTGGATAGCACGAGTGTATAGCTCATGTGGACTGTGGCTTTGGTTACATCAGATGTTAACATTGTGCGTAGGAGGTATGTCTTAAGTGGAGACCATATATCGCTAGGGCGATATTGGGGTGGTTGCACATGCGCCCTCTGATCTTCCATGTCGTTAACCCACACCGCATCCTTTAGCCAATGGTCCATGTAGGGGGGGCTTCGGGGAGGGGGGCTTGGGTGCACACTTGTACATCACAGCAAGATAAAGGTTTGGCCAAGAGGAGACCTAATCGTACAAATGACAACCAAGGACGGGTAGGAAATATGCAACATGCACAGTAGGAGCAGTGGGCAACAGTTTTACAAATCATTTCAGACAGTGTTACACATACATCGTTCCAGAAAGGTGTAAGTTGGGGGCCTTCCCAGATCATATGAAAATACTTAGTATTAGGAAACATACACTGTGGGCATTCTCCAGTGCCCTCCTGGGAGAACAGATGGAGTCGTCCTGGGGTATAGTGATACCGGTGCAACACTTTTAGTTGTAGCAGTCTGAATCAGGAGTCGTACGACACCTTGTCTGTTTGTGCACACATATCGGACCAGAGATTGTCGTTTACTTCTAGTTGGTGGTCTACAACCCATCTACCCTGTGCATTATGGTGTGGTGTTTTGGAATGAACCTGGATCAGACGGTATAAGGACGACCCATGTCTGCAGCTGTCGCATGTAGTTACCACAAACCCCAGCAAAGTATTGTTCTCGGGTTCCACCGGGAAGCAATCCCACAGTTTCTTACATGCTTTATGGAGGCCCCGCATATTGCAGCCATTGCGAAGTCTTGCCAAGCACCAATCCAGGTACATCAATGGTCTGGATGAAGTTACCTCCCAAGGACAATGATCCCAATGTGCAGAATTTGTGTCACATCTAAACTCCACGGTAGCCGGCATCTACCTGTGGTAGGGAGGGAATGCAATTTGAAAGGGGGGCGTTTTTGTGGTTTGGGTCTGTAACACCCATCTCCCTCCAGATTTTATGCCAGACAAGTGCTGTGACACTAGCTGGGCCGAAACCACAATAGTCTGCAAACCCCACAGGGAAAATCGGCGATCATAGATCTCGTCACTCGCCGAGTGTCTCTCGAGCTGTACGTGAGGGGGCGGGGTGAGCTGTTAGGCAAGATTGTATGCAGTACCCTTTGGGAACACTACAACAACCCTGACTACAGGTAATAGGAAACCCAACCTTTGGTATAAGCTTTACTGGTATCAGGTAATAATATCGCCATATATATGGTCACCGTAAATAATATCGCCGGGAAAATGTTGTGGCGATATTATTTGGGTGACCATATATATGGCGACATGGGCAAAAAAAATGTTTAAAAAAAAAAAAAAAGTTTAGGGGTTGCGGGGTTGTCCTCCGCATGTTCCATGCAATAAAGTCGCCACAAAAAACGACAATTTTTCGGCGATATTTTTGAATGACGAGATTTTTGTGGCGACATTATTACATGGAACCCCTTTACTACACAGTTTTGGTAGCGTGTTGAGCAGCGGGCTTATCTCAAGAGGGGTCAATGTGAGCTGTAAGGGAGTTACACAGAGATTCACAGTGACAAGTATTCAAATAAACTCTCACACCCAAGGTTTCTTGAATAACCAATTATTAATGTATCAGTCAGAGTAAGCCTTCTTCAGAAGGCAGCAATATAACAGTAACACTCAATTCTCCAGCATTGGATCTTTCATGGATTCACATGCTCAGAATATTCCCCGTCGTCAGGCTGGGAATCCTCGGTAAGTTTTATATAGACATTTTCCATAGGAAAAATTCCGACACTTTTGTGTCCTATTGTCATGGTCCAATCTTGAATCTTCCTGCAGGAGTGATGCTGGCCCACCAGACCCCCTAGATGTGCCAATTCAACAATCTCAAAAAGATATAATTACTAAACTGGCAAACCCAAGGGGAAAAGGGAATGGAGAACAAAACAAAAGCAGATCTTCACTGGTATTCTATGTAGACCTCTTCTCTACTGGTTATTCATCTGGAACTGGTGTACTGGCTAGATGCTTCTTCAGTGTTGTGTCTGTGAAGATCTAAACACATATAATATTCTATTAATATTACTCTAATTAATTTCAATTACTTTTGTATGTATTTAGTTAAATAACATATGTATTTCTGAGGCTTGTGGAATCTGCTTAGATCACATGCTGTGCATGGGCCGACATCTAGTGGAAGCTGCGGAGTATTACAATTTTTTTTTTTCGAAACTCGAAAATGGGCATCGACACCGGGCGTGCCAGTAATACTATCCCTAGTGTGACGTCCACTGTACCCAAGATCCCTCACGCGTCTAGGATCCTCAGATTGTTTTTTTCCGCCATACTGGTCGGAAGCATTTTGCGGAGTCCCCTGGCCTTAGCCATACTTTTGCTAAAATATTAATTTATTTACATCCTTCCCCTTCCCAAAGTCGAACTTCGACACTCGACGCCGGCTGGAGAAGAAATCGACTGTCGGCTGCTGCACGACGGATTTGGGCCTCGGAAGGCCTCTGGCCTCGGCCTGGGCCTTGGAAGGCCTCTGGCTTCGGCCCTGCAAGTAAGGAGAGTGGGGGGTTGTACATACTCTACACTCTTGGTATATAGGTACACCTTATACATTTCCTACACTTAACAGCCCGCTGCCTCAAGGTGCGTATGGAGGGTACCCCTTTTCAATTCTGCCCCAAGTGCAATCGCAAATACCCTTGGGTCGACAGGCACGCCACGTGCAATCTCTGCTTGCCGAGGGACCACCCCGAAGCGAACTGCAGAGCGTGTAGTAGGTTTAAACCTAAGACACTTAAGGACCGTTCGACGAAGCGTTGGGCCCACCACGCCAGGCAAGCGGCCATGGCAGCGGAGGGCGCCTTCAGCGACGGCAGCGACGCCGTACTTTCGGACGGCGAGGGCATTACGGCGTCGAAAGACAGCCAAGCGCAAGTCCCGACCTCGGAAGGTCATCCGGCAGGGCGGCTATGGGGAAGACCCCCGGCGACACAAGCGCTTCACACACCACACACACTAAACACACAAAGTCCAACTGAGACTCGACGACGTCGAGTGCTCGGGAAGAGGCACAAACAGAACGGTCCGATTCGGTGTCCTCTGGGCGCTCTCGATCGAGATCGCCGCATGACTCCAGGCAATCATCCACTCTTGCCAAGGGTGCCTCGCTCCCTAGGCTAACAGAAGTTCGATCTTCGGAGGACGAAGACGACTTCCACCCCCAGGCCGCGCTCCAGGAGTCGGAGCCCGCAGTCAAAATCAGCGAGGCCCCACGCTCGAAGGACAGGGACCTTACCCCCGATCCTCGACGCCAGGCGTCGAAAACCTCCGGAGCCACTAAAGGACAGGGAAAACATTTTTCCACTCACGGGGAGGGGGGAAAACAGCAGAAGAAGCAGCCTTTACACTCTTCTACACCTGTGAAACACCCCACTCCCCCTAAACAGACAGACAAAACCAGGTCTGCTGATATGTCTAAAACCAGCAAATCTTCTCAAGATAAATCCCAGAGACTTGCTGAGAGAGTCATTCACAGTTCCAAAAAATGGTCGAGTGAAGACATAGATAGGGTTGTGTCAAGGATGTCTTCTTTGGCTAATTTTTACGATAAAAATCCAGAACATTTCCTTTCGTATGATCCACAAGGGCCGACACCCTCAGGCTCTAATGATCCTATCCCCCCGAGTAAGAAGCCCCGGTTTGAAACACCGATGAGGTCTACAGAGCCCTTCGAGGTACAACCATACTCAAGACCATACTCACTGTATCAAGGAGAGGCTTCCTTTGGTGAGGACCAAGAATCTGGCATGGTAGAAGAGCAAACCGGGACGGGCTACTATGGGGATGATGAGGACCAAGAAGAGGAAGAGGAAGATCCGGAAACATACAGGGTAGATTCTCCGGTAGAAAACAAAGCCCCGGTTACCGACTCCCCTGTCGATAACCAACCCCTCCTAAACGAGGTTCTCGCACGTGCAGCAGAACATTTCCATATTGACACCCACAGTGTCCAGGAGGAGAGGGACTTCGCAGAGGAGTTAGTGGGAGAAAGGAGGCCTGTTGCCCAGATCATCCCTATCCTTAAGTCCATTCAGCGAAGAATAGACCCGTCCCTGGTGAACCCGAACCTCACCAGAGCAGTCAATCCCAGGGTTGAAAAACTTTTCAGTGCAGCCCAGTCTGACCCTCTCTATATAAGAGGACATCTGAAGCCAGACTCCCTAGTTGTCACTAACACTCGTAAGAGGGCTGGAACACCCTTGTCATCGTCCGAAGCTCCTCCCGACAAGGAGAGCAAAAAACTGTATGGTTTCGGCAGGAAAGTAGCCTCACTGTCCGCCTATCAAGCAAGGATTGCAAACTCCACCACCCTGTTGGCCAGCTACAACTGCCATCAGTGGGAAGAAGTCGCGGCACTCATAGCCTCTGCTCCTGAACCTTTAAAGGGCCAGTTAGCTCGGATTTCCGCAGAGGGTAGAGCCGTGTCTGGTTGCATTTTGAAAGCAACCTTTGACGCCGCGGACAACGCAGGCAGATTGATAGCAGAAGGCACTGTTATCAAGAGACATGCGTGGTTACGGCAGTCTGGTTTTAAGGCAGAAACCCAGGCATCATTGTTGGACAAACCGGTGGAAGCCGATCTGTTTGGTAAGGCGGTCGAAGACGCACTGAAGAATGCCAAGGACGAATACAAGACACTCAAGTCCCTTGGCCAGTTAACCAATAAACCCCCTAACCAGAGAGGGAATAGTAATTTTCGTCGCCCACGCGGCCAAAATTCCCAGAGAGGATCTAACTATTCCCAGGGGCAGGGTACACAGTGGAACAACAGCCAACAGTCTACCCAGGGTTACGGCAGGGGTAATAGGAGAGATTGTGGTAAAGGCAGAGGCAGCCCCAGCAAGGGAGGTGGCACGCCTCCACCAACGCAGTGACGCTCAGTTCAGGGTCCCTTCTCACGCAACCCCAGTAGGGGGACGCATTTCCAACTTCACCCAGGCTTGGGAAGGGATCACAACAGACAGATGGGTGCTGTCAACAGTATCCACAGGATATTGTATAGAACTACTGCAGCGTCCCCGGAACCATCCTCCACGACAAAGAGTACACTCTTTAGAACATCAGAAGATTCTCCTCGAGGAGATCGCCATTCTGCTAGAAAAGGACGCGATAGAACTCGTCCCGGGACGCCAGGTAAACAAGGGTATTTATTCAACTTACTTCCTTGTGCCAAAGAAAGATTTGACAATGCGCCCAGTATTGGACTTACGGCCTGCCAACAAGTATGTCAAGCCCCAAACGTTTTGCATGACTACGCTACAAGAGGTAATGCTCCTCCTAAAAAAAAAAAGGTGGATTACATGGCAACCTTGGATATGAAAGATGCTTATTTTCATATTTCCATGTTCCCAGCGCACAGAAAGTACTTGCGCTTCAAGGTGGACAGTCGACACTACCAATTCAAGGTACTGCCCTTCGGGATAGCTTCAGCACCAGGGGTATTCACCAAGGTACTGGCGGTGGCGGCTGCACACCTACGCAGGGAGGCAATCCCAGTGTACCCTTATCTGGACGACTGGCTCATAACGGGGGAAACCCCAGGAATTTGCAGGAAAAACATTCAAAGGACTATCAACAACCTCCACGAGAGTTGGGCTTCTCAATCAACGAGAAAAAGTCAAGCACCTCCAAACAGTTCCTAGGAGCAATCCTAGATACTCAAGAGGGGTTGACCTTTCCGTCAGAAGAAAGAATTCGGAATATACTACTGCAAATTCCGTATTATCAGTCTGGTCAACAAATAACGGTACGCAAAGCAATGCGTTTACTGGGCATGATGGCATCATGTATTTACCTGGTCCCCCACGCGCGCCTGCGCATGCGTCCCATGCAGGAATGGTTGGCGAAACAGTGGTCTCAGGCAAGTGGTCAGTGGGACGGTCTAGTGGTTGTTTCGCCAACACTAGTACAAAGCCTTCACTGGTGGACAAGAGAGAATCTCGCACAGGGGAAACCCTTTTACGATCCCGAAGTACAGGCAGTAGTCACTACCGATGCATGTCTGACGGGGTTGGGAGCTCACCATCTCCACCACACAGCTCAGGGTCTCTGGTCTCCCTCAGTGGCCAAGAACCACATCAATCTGCTAGAGCTTCTGGCAGTATTCAGAGCGCTTCAAGCGTTCGAGCCCCACCTACTAAACCTGTCAGTGCAAATCCGAACGGACAGCACAACAGCCATGTTCTACCTGAACAAGCAAGGAGGGACTCGTTCGCTAAATCTGTCCAAGCTTGCCCAGAAAATATGGATATGGGCACTCAGACAGAACATCTTCCTTTCATCACATGTTCCAGGGGAGCTCAATTCCCTAGCGGATGCTCTGAGCAGAGGCTCCCTCCCAGAGGAACACGAATGGGTTCTACACAGAGAGGTCGTAGAAGATATCTTCTCTCAGTGGGGTTTCCCCACTATAGACTTATTCGCCACAAGCGAAAACGGACAATGCCCAGGATTTGCATCCAGGTTCCCCCAACCAGACTCCCAGGGGAACGCCCTGTGGATGAACTGGTCAGGGATGTTTGCGTACGCTTTTCCACCAACTCCTCTCATCAGGACGGTGGTGAACAAGATGAACAGAGAGTCGATGACGCTCGTCCTAGTTGCTCCCATGTGGGCAAGACAACCGTGGTTCCCACACCTACGCAGGATGGCGGTGTGCGAGCCCATCAAACTTCCAGCCTGGTACAACCTACTGTCCCAGCACCAAGGTCAAACAGTGCACCAGCAACCCAACTCAATGAACCTGGCAGCATGGCTCCTGAGGTCATAGAGTTTGGACATCTCAATTTGCCTCAGAGGTGTATGGACATCCTAAAGGAATCTAGGAAACCAAACACAAGGCACTGTTACTTTGACAAGTGGAAGAGGTTTGTTATCTGGTGCCAGAGTAGACAAATCAACTCTGTTGATTGCACTCCTTCCACTATTCTTACATACATGCTCCACCTGCTAGATGCAGGACTGGTTTTTAACTCACTGAAAGTACACCTGCAGCCCTGTCGGCATACACCACTTCCCATAGCAAGATCTCGTGGTGGAAAGTACCAGTAGTTAAAGCCTTCATGGAAGGAGTAAAGATACTTCACCCTCCTATCTCAAACCCACCACCAGGGTGGGACCTTAATGTGGTGCTAGCCAAGCTCATGGGAACCCCCTACGAACCCATGCATAAAAGCAGTCTCAAACACCTGACTTATAAAACGGCCTTCTTAGTAGCTATTACTTCTATAAGAAGGGTCAGTGAAATTCAGGCCCTGTCAGTGCAGGATCCCTTCTTTACTGTCCATAAAGACAAACCGGTTTTACGCACACACCCTAGGTTCTCACCTAAGTTTATATCAAAATTCCATGTAAACCAGTCCATCGAGCTTCCGGCTTTCTTCCAGGACCCGCAAAGCTCGGCTGAGCTGAAACTACACACCCTAGATGTGCGTAGGGCGGTCCTCTACTATGTAAATAAAACCAGACCGCTAAGAAAAACAGATCAACTGTTTGTCTCCATAGCTACAGGCAGAGAGGGGGATCGCGTCTCTAAAGGTGCCATCTCGAAGTGGATTATTAATTTTATCCAGCTGTGTTACTCACTCTCTGAAAGAACTCTGCTTTTCATGCCAAGAGCCCAGTCTACTAGAGGCATTGGGGCCACTCTGGCTTTCATTGCAAATGTACCTCTTGACACCATTTGCAAAGCAGCTACTTGGAGCTCTATTCACACTTTTACTCCACAAGCCTCAGAAGGGATACATTACTCACCGTAATCGTATTTCTGATGCTTGTATCTGCTTAGATTCACATGCGACCCACCCTTCCTCCCCTCTGAGAGAAGGCGCATGATTGCTTGTAGTGTTACCTTTCTGTCTATCTGATTGGATTATCTGTACTCACGCTACTCCTCATGCTACCTCATGTCAGAAAAAATACAATCTTGAGGATCCTAGACGCGTGAGGGATCTTGGGTACAGTGGACGTCACACTAGGGATAGTATTACTGGCACGCCCTGTGTCGATGACCATTTTCAAGTTTCGAAAAACAAACTGTAATACTCCGCAGCTTCCACTAGATGTCGGCCTATGCACAGCATGTGAATCTAAGCAGATACAAGCATCAAAAATACGATTACGGTGAGTAATGTATCCCATATACCTGCAGTTTATGCTGAATAGCTGATAGTCTTATTATTGCTTAGTATCTTTAAATATTTTCTTTGATCTCTTCTTTTAATTCAAACTTAAAACCTTGGAGTCTTAGTTAATTATGAAGCAAAAATTGTCCAAAATATACTTCAAGAATATGACTTTGAAAATGAATGTCCTTGACTGAATGTTTATAAATTTCTCCAAATCACAATGAATTGTTAATGGTATTTTTTCTTGGTAACTTTCACTTTTACTGAGGAACAAATGTTGACAAGGAATAAGCTGCTATTAAAGTCCGGAAATAGCGTGCTCATACCTTAACTGAAATAGATACAGGAATCTTAGATGAAGATGTGCTCTGAAAAATAACAAAGCAAACAAAAAAAAAACTCGCCTCAAATCCAAACAGCGCCTTCATAAAATGAACCGCGCACTTGAAGAGGAGCTGCACACACCTCGCACTCTTGAAAGGAACCGCGCTGTAGCAGATGACCGCGCACTGTAAAGGAGCCGCGCACACCGCGCATACCGGAACGGAAACGCGCTGCTGAAGATGACCGCGCACTTAAAAGGAGCCGCACACACCACGCGATCAGGAAAAGAACCGCGCACCAAAGGAGAACCAAGTATCAACACAGATGCCACGCCTGCCGCGCAACCGATATCACAAAAATATTTCATGCGTCACAACCAAGAAGTAAATATAAACAAAAGAAAGACGTCAGATACACGTCTACTAGTCCGTTCCTCTAAGTATCTAAAACGAATGTCACGCGCACACGAACATTCAAATAAATATTTTCTTTTGGTTAGTATAGAAATTAGTATTTTAAAAACACTATAATAGTATAAACACAATTGTACAATATTGACCTAAGTTCAGCATATTAATCCTACTAAAACGCTAAATAAGAGAAAAGTAACTGCAGCTGCAAGTACTAAAAACCAAACGTTCACTTATCATACGGTAAACAAGACGAGGTTGAGCACATTAAAGTTCATTGCATTGTAAAATTATAGTTCAAAAAATATTTCTTGACTCAACTTGTAAATGTCATTTTGATAACAAATAATAATGATTTTCCACTCATGGACTTAGCTTGCTTCATCTGTATAGAATATAGTTCTTTCAATGCTGGATAAGTTCTTCTTGAACTACTTTATCTTCTCCAGAGTAACTTCTTCTTAATTAGTTTCTCAAATTCAAATTTAGTTAAATTTTCTTCAGAGCTAAAATAACTGCTACCTTCCTCTAAGGAAACTGGAATGAAAGGCAGTTTAGAATCTTGGTGAAAGTTCCAAGTTACCTCACAGCACTTCTCATCCAATCGCTGTTGTGGCACAGACCCACCATCTTGGCTTGGGAAATTAGACACTTCCTCATTAGATTAACATTAAGGAAATGTATTTAAATAATCTAATGTAAAATTCAGAATCAACATCCATACCTCATTCAACCATACTTCTACATATGTGTGTGATGGTGTAATCTCTTAAATGAGGATTTTCTAGTATAGTGTCTCTTAGAACATGTGTAAATGTGCCATGGGATCCTGACACCTATCTACGTCGTTTTGGGCCGCGCACGCCGGCGCCACTAGGACGTAGGGGTATATATAGCTCCGCCCCCACGGCTCCCTCAGATTTCAACCGTCTTCCAAAGTGGTGGGATTACCTCGCGTATCTGCTATTTGGTTAGGTTGTACTTTCTACTTCTGCACTGTTTGTTCTTCTCAAGAGAATGTCTGGAAAGGCGTTGTTTCGTCCGTGTGCTACGTGCAGTCTTAAGAAGGTGTACGAAGGGGATGGTCATATGGACTGCATTTACTGCCTTCATCCTCACCACACGGCGGACACTTGTGAAATCTGTCAGGGTTTCTCCCAGAAAACCCCCAAAGATCAAAAAAGACGCCTGGTCGATTGGCTCAATGACGGAGCGGGTGCATACCCGGCATCGGAGGTGGGCTCCACGGCCTCAAAAAGTAAGTCGGAACCCCCGACGAAGAAGGCACGTGCTGCCGAAAAACGAACCTCGGAGTTGGCCGAAAAACGACCCTCGGAGAAACTTTCGGAGAAACATTGAAAGGCCTCCTCCTCTTCACACAAGACACCGTCTTCTTCCTCCTCATCTAAAAAGGAGAGAAAAGAACCATCTAAATCCTCCTCAGGAGACCGTCATAAGTCTACCTTGAGTCGAGAGGCCGTGGCCAGCAAGTCGGCCCCAAAAGCGGCGGGAACACCTCCAAGGCCGTGCGCCACTGCCTTCGCCGACGACCCGCTCGTCGACGCCTGCGTCATCGGCGGCTCCTCCCACATGTCAGACTGCGGCGGTAGGAAACATATCGTCGTCGGTGGTCCCGCCGATGGGATGGCAACCGGAGGTTTTCGATCCCGTCCCGCCGAAGGCCCTGCTTCAACCAGAGGCGACTTTTTCCATCTCGTCGGCTGACGAGGAACGCGACACGGTCACGCGCCCAACCGATCTGGGGCTGCAGCCGACCAGTGCGATGTCTCTCTTGGGTGTGGGTTCCATCCCTACAACCTCGTCATTACTGAACCCTCAGGCGGTTCTGTCCTTGGAGGTGCTAAATACGCTACAGAAGCTATTACAGCGTTTGGACACACAAATACCCCAGCCTAGGGCCCCGACACGGATACAGTCTACGCCATTCCTCGACGAGCCGGGCCCGGCTCCTCGCTCGGCGACCAGGATTACGACTGCTTCCCACGCACCGGAAGATTGCCCTATCCTGCAAGAAGAAGAACTACAGGACTCTGACCGTGAAGGATCAGATTCAGACATCTCACTATCCCCATCAAGGGACCCAACTTGGGACTCTGAAGCAGAGATGGAAGCTCCGAGAAGCCCGGCACAGCCATCGCCACCTGACGACGTGGGTGCATTCCATGCCATGATGAGTAAGGCGTGTTCGGAGTTTGGCCTAGTCCCTGAAGAGGAGAAAAAGGATTGTTTTCTTTTTGATCACATAGGCAAGAGAAGGAAATCCATATTCGCCATCCCGATTTTGGATCATGTCTGGCAAGAGTGCCTGAAGACCATGCGGCACCCGTTCTCTGAACCTACAGTGAAAGGTCGTTTGGAGAAGAAGTTCAAGGCTCCGGAATCGACTCCCAAGTGCCTGACGTCCCAACCTTCGCCGGAGTCGGTGGTATCTGCGGCGGCGGCTAGAAAGGCCATGTCTCAACATAAATGCAAGACCCCTCCAGACAACGAGGCCAGGTGACAGGACGCTTTCGGCAAGAAGGTGCTGTCCGTCGGCGCGACTACAGTTAAAGCAGCCAACTCCTTGGCGATTATGTCTAGGTATGACAGGGAAATGTGGCACCGACTGGCTCCTATCTTGGAGCATTTGTCCGAGGAACATAGAAAGTCTGCCATGTTGCTAGTGCGGGAAGGAGAGGAGGCCTCCAACCATGCTATAAACTTTGCCGTCGACCTAGCCGAGTCCGGTTTTAAGCAAATCAATAATGGCGTAGTTCTATGTAGACAAGCCTGGCTCAAGTGCACTACGTTCAGACCGGAGGTGCAATATAAAGTCTTGGATATGCCGTGTGAAGGGGAGCAACTGTTCGGTGAAAAAGTTGATGAGGCCTTGAAGGGCATGAAAGAGGATACTGACACGACGCGTTCACTCGGAGCCCTCCAGAGTGGTAGGAATTTTCTTTCCTTTTGTCCTTTCAGAGGGGCCTCTGGTAACTCCCGGTTTGGGTCATCTAGAGACCGAGGTTTCAGCAGACCCTCCTACTTGTCCCAAGGCTACAGGCGTGCGGCCCAATATTCTCGTAGAGGCAGAGATTACCAAACCTCCAGACGGCGGGGTGCCTACCCTTCGTCGACGAAAGATAAACAAACCAAGAACCAACAATGACATGTTTCAGGACGTCCTGGGGAGCCGAGTGTCTCGTCGCATCGACGAGTGGGAGTGCATAACAGAGCGATGGGTTTTGGACACGATTCATCTGGGCCACTCTCTACAGTTCAAAGGCAAGCCACCACACATTCCACCGGTGTTCTCGGCCCAGCCCCAGCTTCAAATACTGCTGCAGGAGGTGGCGCTTATGCTGCAGAAAGGGGCTATAGAACTGGTCCCGGTGGCAGAAAAAGGACAGGGAGTATACTCCCGGTACTTTGTTGTCAAACCAAATGGAAAATGGCGTCCCATTCTGGATCTACGAGCGCTCAACAAACTTCTCAAGAATTTAAAATTCAAAATGCTGACGCTTCAGGAGGTGATCCGATCGATAAAACCCAGAGATTATTTGTCGTCGCTAGACCTTCAGGACGCATACTTCCATATCCCGATGCGTCGACGGCACAAAAGATTTCTGCGTTTCGTCTTCGGACGAACCCACTATCAGTTCAAGGTCCTCCCGTTCGGTCTAAAATCGTCGCCCAGGATGTTCACCAAATGTCTGGCTCCAATAGCAGCCTAGTTAAGAAAGGAAGGTCACCATGTGTACCCTTATTTGGACGATTGGCTAGTGAGGGGACTGTCTCCGGAAAGGGCACAAGAAAGCCTAGATGCCACCCTGTCCCTCCTGCAACGTTTGGGCTTCGCAGTGAACTTCGACATGTCCTCGTTAAAGCCTTCAAGGACCTTGGTCTTTTTGGGGGCAGAGTTCCACACACAGTCGGGGTTGGTGAAGCCATCCCTCGAAAGGATTCACAGACTGCAACAAAAGGCATCGGAATGGGAGGTCGACACCAGAGTGTCAGTACGAAGGTACATGTCCCTGCTGGGGACCATGTCGTCCTGCATACCTTTGATAGACAATTGTCGCCTCTTCATGAGGCCTCTTCAGGAATTCTTGGCGGATCGATGGGCACAAAGTCGAGGACGCTGGTCGGACAAGTTGACCATCAATGGCCAGCTCGTGCAGGGGCTTCAATGGTGGTGAATCTCCATACACCTAACGAAGGGAATGCCCTTACAGGAACCTGTGTTCCAGGAGACAGTAGTTACGGATGCTTCTCTAACTGGGTGGGGAGCTCATCTGGACTCCTTACAGGTTCAGGGTCGTTGGTCATCGGAAGAGTCCTCCCTTCACATCAACCTGCTGGAGTTGAGAGCGATGCGTTGGGCCCTAAAATCCTTTCTGCCACAGATAAAGGGCTCAGTGGTGAGAATCATGACAGACAACACGACAACAATGTTTTTTCGAGGGGATTGGGTCCTCCGACGTATTCCATATCTATGACATGTAATCACCACAGCTGTGCTGCTTCGGAAACTTTTCGGCGTCTGCGTCCTGCGTCGATGACGTCGATGCGCCGTCGTCGAGGACCTCCTCCGACGTCCGACGTCATCCGATGTGATAAGTAGGACGCACGACGCCCATAGCCTCAGTTCCGTTTTTTCCGCGAACGTGTTGCTTCGTGTTTCTCGGTTTAAACGCCTCGACTCTTTGGAGTTCTGTTCTTCTCGGTTCTTCGAACCTGTTCGTTTGTGAAAATCCTTCTGAAGATGTCTACTTCGTCTTCGACCCCGCGTCCGGGTTTCAAGAAGTGCGGGGAGTGTGGGTCCAAGATGTCGGTGACGGACTCGCACGACGCCTGCCTCTGGTGCCTCGGGGAGGCCCACGACACGGATGACTGTATCGACTGCCAGTCGCTCACGTCCAAAGCCTTAAGCGAACGTAAGAAGAAGTTGTCAGTAGGTCGGGTGTCCAAGCCCCGGAAGTCGAAGTCTGCGGGGCTTTCGACGGATGATTCGAGGGGTGACTCTCCGTGTCATCGTCGGAAGTCTCGTGGGTCTCCTTCTAGGAGTCGGTCTCGCCACTCCTCAGCCTCTTCGAGGCATTCTCGGAAGCGCCGACACCGGTCGCCTTCCAGGTCCTCTTCGGAGGGCTCTGCCCGGCGCGTCGCTTACCCCTCCAGCCGTGCGACGCCGGAGGAATGGGCTTCCTTCGGGAAGAAGATGCTGGCGATTCTTGAGTCGCAGGGTACTCAGCCGTCCGCGCCCCCGAGTGGGGTCGGTCGTGTGAGGTCGAGAGACACCGCTCGCAAGAGTGGTCGGCACGAGTCACGGGAGAGGTCCCATTCGGACAAGGGGACTCGTTCTCTACGTACCCGTTCCAGGTCCCGGTCCTCGACGCGTTCGAGACCGTGTGCACCTGTGAGGTCTTCGAAGAAGGCATCGACGTCTGTGGCGTCGAGGGCGTCGACAGGCTTTCTCGAGGCTCTGGCTCCGAGGAAGTCGTCGATGCCGTCGACGCTCAGGTCGTCGAGGGACACGCTCGGGGC
The DNA here is from genome assembly GCF_040938575.1 of Ambystoma mexicanum. NCBI lineage: Eukaryota > Metazoa > Chordata > Amphibia > Caudata > Ambystomatidae > Ambystoma > Ambystoma mexicanum. Next base: position 1,267,343,802 of record NC_090928.1, on the reverse strand, counting down.
TCCGGCCTCGAGGGCTGTGTCGACGCCGCCGATTCTGGAGGCGCTGCATCTGACGTCGACGTCGATTTCCTCGACGCCGATCCTCTCGGCGCCGATGCCGGTTCTCTCGACGCTGGCGCCGATTCGCTCGACGCCATCGACGCCTTTCGTGTCGGAGGTACCCCAGGGCACGGGTGGACCCCCTAGGAAGGCTCTGGTTAAGAGCAAGCACTCTCGAGTGCCTTCTTTTCGCCACCTGGACTATATTTCAGAGGCAGATGAGGATTCTGATGGCCTGGTTCCTAGTCAGGTTCCGGATGAAATTGTCTCGGGCCATAGTCAGTTTGACGAGTTGAGACAGTCACTGCATGATGCCAGTGGACTGGACACCTCTCCGGAGGTGGAGTTTTGTAGGCCTGAGCCTGGCTCTCATGCTGATTCCTCGTACCGGCGCCTTATGGCTAGGGTTTCTGAGTACTTGGGATGGTCTGCTCCCCCAGGGGAATTTGTGCAGGATGATCTGACGGACATCCTTGATGTTGGTCCCCCAACTGACCCGGTTCTGCCGTTCCATATGGCTTTACAGAGAAGGGTGGCGGCGGCTTGGACTGCTCCGGAGAGTCTCCCGGCGGTGGGCAGATCCTTGTCGCGAAAATACCGTCCAGCCAGTGGCGACCCCTGCTACTTGACCAGGCACCCCACTCCGGAGAGTTTGGTGGTGCAGGCGGCCACGACCCCGGCGAAGCAGGCGTCGTACCCTACCATCCCTCCTGATAGGGACGACAAACGTTTTGATGGCTGGGCGAAGAAAGTGTTTTCTTCTGGTGGTATGCCGCTTCAGGCGGCCAACTCCATTTGTGCCTTGTCGCGTTTCACGCACACTCTGTGGAACTGTGTTGCGTTAGCGGCTGAACATATTCCCGAAGGGGACGAACGGGATGGTTTCCTTGCTATGGTCCAGGATGGTAAGGATGCCATGTGTGAGTCCGTTCAGTCGGGTTTGGACTTAGCTGAATGCGTCAGTAGGTCCATGGCGGCGAGCACCGTGATACGCAGGTTTGCGTGGTTGCGGAAGTCGGGGTTTGCTCCTGATGTGCAGTCCCGGCTCCTCAACATGCCCTTTGACGGTGAACGCCTTTTTGGCAGCAAGGCTGACGAGAGCCTTGAGAGGTTGCAGATCTCAAAAGCTGCAGCGAAGTCGTTGGGCGCTGCTGTTCGCCAACCTCCGCCTTTTCGTCCTAGGGGACAGCAGTGGAGGGGTGGTTCCTTTCGCTATTACTCATCCTTCAGTAAAGCGAGAGGAGCTGGCAGTCAAAGAGGCCAACGCAGGGGTACCAGAGGTGGACGACAGGGTACCCGTGGTGCCAAGGCCGCTCGGGCAGTTGCCTCTTTGCCCTCAGGTAACGCCGCAGCCGCTCCCACTCAGTCGTGAGGCCATGTCCCATGGTTCGCCGGTTGGGGGAAGACTGGCGCAGCATCTTGTAGAGTGGCAAGCCATTACTTCAGATGTGTGGGTTCTGGAGATCATAACCCACGGCTACTGTCTTCCCTTTCGGCACAGGCCTCGCGACAATCCATCGGGGAACCTCTCTTTGCAGAGTCCGGATCCGCTCCTTGCGCAGGAAATTCAAGCCCTGCTGGAGAAAGGCGCCATAGAACTGGTGCCTGTAGCGGAGAGGAACAAGGGATGGTATTCCCCTTATTTTTTGGTTTCGAAGAAAGATGGGGGATTGAGACCCATCATGGACTTGCGCGGTTTGAACAAACTCCTCAGGAAGGACAAGTTCAAGATGGTTACTCTCTCTCAAGTCCTCCAGGCCCTTCAGCTTCAGGACTGGTTGGTGTCTCTCGACCTCAAGGATGCTTACTTCCATGTGCCGATCCATCCCAAGCACAAGAAGTACCTGAGGTTCGCGGTTGGCGACTCGCACTTTCAGTTTCGGGTCCTGCCGTTCGGATTGACCTCCGCCCCGAGGGTTTTCACCAAGCTCATGGTGGTGGTGGCAGCGCATCTCAGGCAAGGGGGGATTCACGTCTACCCCTACCTGGACGATTGGTTGATCAGGGGGAGCTCTCCCGAGCAAGTCCTGGATCATCTGTCGGTCACCTGTCGCTCCCTTCACAGGCTGGGCTTCTCCCTCAATTTAAAGAAGTCCCATTTGACGCCAACACAGAGGCTCCAGTACATCGGAGCAGTGCTCGACACTTCCCTGGGGCTGTGTTTTCCTCCCCAGGTGAGGGCTCTTCACATTCAGCAGATGGTGCACAAATTTCAGCATGCCCAGACGCTCCCAGCGTTCGAGTTCTTGAGGTTGCTCGGCCTCATGGCATCCTGCATTCTTCTGGTGCCAGAGGCTCGCCTGCGGATGAGATCTTTGCAGTGGGCACTCAAGACGCAATGGTCGCAGTCCTCCGGCAGGATGTCGGACTCGATTCAGGTGCCGTCCTCGGTCGCCCGGGACCTTCTGTGGTGGGCCGTCGAAGGCAACTTGATGAGGGGGGCTCCATTTTGGCTTCCCTGGCCGGAGGTGACGATCGTGACGGATGCATCCCTCACGGGATGGGGAGCTCATGCCAACGGGCTGACAGTCAGCGGTCGTTGGTCTCCGTCGGAGTCCAGACTCCATATCAATCTGTTGGAACTGAGGGCCGTCAGGCTAGCCCTGAAGGCTTTTCTGCCGTCTGTGCGAGGGAAGGATGTCCTGATCCTGACGGACAACACAGTGGCCATGCACTACCTCAACAAAAAGGGGGGGGGCAGGGTCACTTCCTCTGTGCAGGGAGGCGATGCAGCTCGAGTTCTGGGCCATCCAGCAGGAAGTTTCGATCTCGGCAGTTCATCTGGCCGGAGCCAAAAACGTGACGGCGGACGCTCTGAGCAGGCAGAGCGCGATCTATCACGAGTGGGAGTTGGCTCAGGAGATTCTCCTGGAGATCTTCGCCCTTTGGGGGACCCCTCAAGTGGATCTCTTCGCCTCCAGTGTCAACCGGAAGTGCGAAAGGTTTTGCTCGCGGGAATTTCCTCCAAAAGGAGCCTTAGGAGACGCGTTCGTGGTGGAGTGGTCCTTCATGCTGCTGTACGCGTTTCCTCCAGTCCCCGTCATCCCGCAAGTGCTGCGGAGGTTACGGAAGTTCGGTTCCCGGATGATCCTCATTGCCCCGGCGTGGGCTCGGAGGACATGGTACCCGGACCTTCTCGACTTATCCATCTGCCCTCCACGTCGTCTTCCCTACCGAGACGATCTGCTCTCACGGGAGGGGGGTCAGGTTCTCCATCCAGAGGTCAGATCCCTCAACCTTCACGCTTGGCTTCTGAAAGGTTGAGGTATAAGGATTGGGACCTCCCTGAGGACGTGATGGAGGTGTTGCTTTCGGCCCGAAGGCCAGCAACAAAGTCTCTGTACCGTTGCCGTTGGCGTAAGTTCTGCGACTGGTGCAATGTTCAGAATGTGGATCCTTTTGCATGTGACATCCCCATGGTTCTGTCCTTTTTACTTTCTTTGTCCCACAGGGGCTTGCAAGTGGGTACCGTTAAGGGTTACCTGGCGGCGCTGTCCATCTTTAAGCGCTCGTCTGAAGAGTGTTCTTACTTTAAAATCCCTTTGATTTCACAGTTCCTGAAAGGGCTCACTGTGTTCCCTCCGTCACCTTTCCTGGTGCCCGGTTGGGATTTAAACCTTGTTCTTAAGTTTCTTATGGGTGCTCCGTTTGAGCCTTTACATTCTTGCCCTTTGAGGCTGTTAACTCTGAAAACTGTGTTTTTAGTTGCGGTTACTTCCGCTCGCAGAGTGAGTGAGTTACAGGCACTTTCAGTTAAGCCTCCCTTCACTGTATTTCACAAGGACAGGGTTGTCCTTAGAGTTCGTCCTTCTTTTCTTCCGAAGGTAGTGACGGAATTTCATTTGGCCCAGAAGGTTGTTCTACCGGCATTCTATCCTCCTCCGCATCCTGGTAAGGAAGAGGAGAGGCTCCATAGGCTTGATCCTAGGAGAGCTTTAAGCTTTTATGTTCACGCATGTCCCAGGTCAGAGTGGATGATCAACTCTTTATTGGTTACGCTGGAAAGCGTTTGGGGCAAGCTGTGACGAAACAGACTTTGTCTCGCTGGATTATTTTGGCCATCTCGGAGTGCTACCGCTTGGCGGGTAAGGATCCACCGGCTGGCTTGCGGGCCCATTCTACCAGGGGTATGGCTGCGTCTACTGCCCTGCAGAGGGGTGTTCCTATTCGCAACATCTGTGATGCAGCCACCTGGGCTTCAGTACATACATTTGTACGTCACTATTCCCTCGATTCCATCCGAGCACAGGATCTGGCCTTTGGCAAGGCAGTCCTTTGCTCTGCTATTTGATTGGCTATTCTAAATTTTGATTCTAAATTCTTTCCCTCCTCCTTGCTTTGGTACTGCTTTGGGAGTCTGTCATAGATATGGAATACGTCGGAAGACCCAATCCCCTAGAAGAACAAGTTACTTTCTTACCTGGTAACGTTCTTTCGATGGGATGGTCCGACGACGTATTCCATATCGCTCCAGCCCTGCCTTCCCCGCTGCAGAATTTCTTTTGCGATTGCAGCTTACGTTCCGCAAGGCTTTGTGTCTGACTGGCAGTTGACTTATGTCACACGTTCTGGGGGAAAAAACTACAACTGAGGCTATGGGCGTCGTGCGTCCTACTTATCACATCGGATGACGTCGGAGGAGGTCCTCGACGACGGCGCATCGACCTCATCGACGCAGGACGCAGACGCCGAAATGTTTCCGAAGCAGCACAGCTGTGGTGATTACATGTCATAGATATGGAATACGTCGTTGGACCATCCCATCGAAAGAACGTTACCAGGTAAGAAAGTAACTTGTTCATCTACAAAAGCAGAGAGGAACTCACTCCAGGAGCCTGTCGACGGAAGCCCAGGAGATCTGGCATTGGGCCCTACAACACGACATACATCTGTTGGCGTTCCACTTACTATGAGTGAAAAATGTGCAAGCAGACGCTCTCAGCAGGGAGATGAATTGTCTACACGAATGGGAACTGAACGATCAGCAACTGCACCGTGTCTTCGCGGAATGGGGTCATCCGGCCCTCGATCTCTTTGCGACGAGAGACAACAAGAAATGCTCCCAATATGCGAGCAGGTGGCCACAACAAGACTCGCTAGGGGACGCGTTCTCCTTCCTGTGGACGGGCAAGTTTCTGTATGCCTTCCCCCCATTCCCTCTCATCCGTCAGACTCTGCAATGGATCCACAGATATCCTTGTCTGGTGATCCTGGTGGCCCCGTATTGGGCCAGACAAGTGTGGTTCTCCGATCTACTTCACCTCTCAGCGGCAGAACCAATGAGGTTCAGGAGTAAGGGACCGTTTGGCATCACGACCCGGACAACCTCAGTCTGACGGCCTGGCTCCTGATTTCGCCTTGTTTGGCGTGTTAGCGATTCCAGCGGATTGTCGATATATTTTGCAAGCTGCAAGGGCACCTTCCACGAACACTTCATACACATACAAATGGAAAAGGTTCTGCATATGGTGCGCAGGTCAACCAGGTCTGGTCCCGCGTGCGATCACACCGGAACAACTCCTACCATACTTGTTGCTCCTGACAAATAACGGTTTATCTGTTTCATCCATAAAGGTGCCATCTAGCTGCCATCTCGAGATTTACTCGGAAGAGACATTCCACTCCACTGTTCAGTGACCGCCTAGTTAAACACTTCCTTAAAGGGTAGTTTCGAACCTTTCCTCCCAAGAAGAAGTTTCCTCCGATCTGGAGTCTGAACCTGGTCCTGGCAGCCCTCATGAAACCCCCTTTTGAACCAATGTCATCGACATCATTAAATGTTTTGTCTTGGAAATTGGCTTTCCTGGTGCCCATTACTTCTGCTCGTCGCCTGTCGGAAATACAAGCTCTAGTGATCGACCCTCCGTATTTGAGGTTTTTCAGTAATAAAGTTGTACTGGCCACTAACCCGCATTTCATACCTAAAGTACCTTCCATGTTCCATAAACACGCTTCTATAGTGTTGCCTACATTCTTTCCAACACCGTCTTCAGTGGCAGAGAAGACTCTCCATACATTGGACGTGAAAAGAGCTTTAAAATGTTATCTCCATCGCACTCAAAGCTTCAGAGAGACGAGACAACTCTTCGTAGTTTATGATCCTGCGGCTAGGGGTAAAGCGATTTAGAAACAAGGACTATCCAGATGGCTGTCTTCGGCCATTTCTTATTGTCATTCCAAGGCCGGAAAGCCGCTAGAAAAGCGTCCAAGGGCCCATTCGACGAGATCTACATCGTCGTCGACGGCTTTGTGGTCCGGAATTCCGCTGGGGGATATCTGCCAGGCGGCTTCCTGGTCGGTACCACACGTTTACCCGACATTACTGTCTCGCACAGCAACATGCTGAGGATACACAGATGGGGCGGGCAGTACTACGTCACCTGTTCCAATAAGGTAAGCCCCAAGTGGGGTTGCATCCTTTGGCAACTATGCTTTAAAGTGTCGTGTCTTTTACGGTTAACATGCTATAATGTAACATGTTGCCATAGTAAGTGGGCACTGTGATTGTTGTGCTGTTGGTTTGCATACACGCCTCCAATGTTGGGGGATACTGCTATACAATCTATTCTAAGCATGTGAATCCATGAAAGATCCAGTGCTGGAGAAGGGAATAGTTTCTTACCTGTTACTCCATTTCTCCAGCATTGGTATCTTTCATGGATTCACATGCGCCCGCCGGCCTCCCCTGAGCATGCAAACCAGATATCCCCCCCATACTACTTTGGGGGCTGAAATCTGAGGGAGCCGTGGTGGCAGAGCTATATATACCCCTACGTCCTAGTAGCACCGGCGTGCGCGGCCCAAAACGGCGTAGAAAGGACACAAAAGTGTCGCAATTTTTCCTATGGAAAATGTCTATATAACTTATCGAGGATTCCCAGCCTGACGACGGGGAATATTCTAAGCATGTGAATCCATGAAAGATACCAATGCTGGAGAAATGGAGTTACAGGTAAGAAACTATTCCCATATACTTCACAAAATACACTCTTAATATCTCTAAAGCAGTGAGTACCCTTTTGGGATGGCCCACAGACACAACCTACACCCTCAGGTGACTTCAGTAGTTAGGGTGCTGGGGACATTAATATTTCACTGTTGCATTTAGAATCATTTCGGAGTAAGTCAAAGGAAAAGGTTATTAGAACATACAAGAGACCACAAATATTCTTAAGCAACCAAATACTTTCAGATCCCCCAATAAGAGTCATTCAATAGAACAGGCTAACCCAAAGTCAATAGGCAAAAGTCTATCTGAGCTGAAGTACTACTTTGCAGGTAAGTAAGAAAAGTCTTTGCAAAATGTTTTAGAAGTCTTTGAAGAAAAAGAAGAATCAATGTAGGGCCACAAGCTGTTAGACTTGTGAGTAGTAGAAGATGCAAGCAACTCTACAGAAAGAGGCAAGTTCTCTCTGACTTTTACAGTACCTTTGTATTGAAGAAAAGGTGCAGCAGAAGACTTCTGTTGCTGAGCAGCTCTGCAGATGTCACTGTTCCTGGGCCTCAGTCGTGGGGACAAGAGGCAGGACTTCTTGAGGCGGTCGCCGCTCGCAACCGGCAATCTTCAAACAAGTGGCTGTTCGGTGTTTCAGCTCCTCACGTCTACCACAAATAGCAACACTGCAGTGCCTGGCTGTAGAGATGGCCTTTCCTTGCTTCTGGGGTCCTGCTCTCTGTTGAGGGGGCTCAGGCTCGGTCAGTCCTGCTTCCTGGGAGTCCGGAGGATCTTCCTGGATCTCTTGGGCAGCTAAAAAGCGACGGACACAATCTGGTGTTCCTCTCCCTGGTGTTTCGGTTTCCAGCAGCAACTCTGTGGAAAGTCAACCAGCCCTGAGAGAATGTCCAGGTGGCTGACTTTGGAGTTGATTGGTGTTAGGGAGAATTCTCTGTTTAGGCTGAATTTCCTAACCTAGTGAGTCCCCCAGCAGCTTTGCTGGATTTTTGGGGTTTATTTTTTTCTCCTGCCAAGAGTGAGACTCTTTTACCCTCACTCTTGGACATGACTTGAGAGTGTTTCTGTGACTTGCTATGTGCTTATGGGCTATGGGGTATTTTTTTCCCCATAGGCTAACATTGGTTTTTGAATGTGTTACACAGCACCCTCAGTGCAGTAACACAGGGGTGTCATAGCGATCCCCAAAGATAGACTCCACACCCTGGGTCTGTAAAGTCACCATTGACTTTACTAGTCTTAACTTAGGAACTTAACCAGTACAAACCATCATACTGTGGAAGTACTGCTAGGGGCAATTAGATTGCCCCTGGGTCTGTTGTCGAGGGGGTACTGTCCCGTCCCCCCTCGCCGAGTTTCTGGCTGGTGGCAGTGGATACCACGGAAATATTCCACCAGAATATTTCCCAATGGGATTTCCCATTGATTTTAATGCACCACTTTTTGGTGCAATGTTAAAGATACCGCCGGTTTATTTATTTAATATAAATTCACCGGTTGGGATTTTTTGCCAGAACTCGCCGCCAAAATGGCGTCTAGGTTCACTTCAGTAACCCTGAACCCGAGTCGAGCCTTTGTTCCACCTTTGGCAGGCTTCTGCACAGAAGCCCTCCAAAGTGGTGCCATTCTGTCTGGGTACCACAGGGGGTGTGGGAGGGGGTTTAGGCACCCTGGACTGAGTTGCCTTGCCAACTCATGTCGCACTCTGGTGTGATTGGCCCAAGTGGTGAGCCGCCCCGCTCACCACTTAGCATGTTTGAGTGACAGCTAGGCTGTATGAATGGGGGTTTGCTGCATAAAAGCGGGGTTTTTGGGACTGGTCCTTCAGAAGTCGCCACAGGACCTAAGAAGCCGAAGAGGGAGAAGCCGAGCCGACCTGCCAAGACGACACCACCGGTGGAGCCCTGCGGAACCGTCTCACCACTTTTCCCAACGACAGAGGAGATCTCCAGTCGGGAGAGTCTTCTTCCCTTGACTGGTGGGGACAACCAGTTTCTGCCTTCTTTTCGCCTCCCTGAAGCATCTCGTGGCCGCCTTGCCTGTTCCAAGCACCCCGGTAACCGGGATACCACTTTTTACCTCAACCGCGAAAGAGGGGTAACATCCTTTTAACCGGAAAACTCCACGGCTGGTTTCTTCCCTGGTAGTGCAACGACCTTCAGCTTTCCTCCACGTCGAGATCTTCTCTTCCTCTGGACGACGCCGCGACTTGCACCCACTACCAGGAACAACTGCCACCGCTGGAGGATCCTTTCCATTTTAAAGGTACCGTGTTCCGCTCGGCTTCCCTTGCCATCGATTGTACGGGGTAGATTTAGCCCTCGGCTCTCGAACCTGGGTAAGCCTGGGACACCCTAACTAAACTTTTCTAAACTTAGTAAAACCTTTCCTACTCACCTGTAAAGACTTGTGACATTGTGTGATCTTGGACATCTTTTCGCCTGGCTTTCCCTAGAGTGGGCCTGGCAACCGAACTTCCTTGCTCCGCAATAGACTGCTTTTCTAAACTTACTGTGAATCTCTGCAAAGTGTTTTACCTTGCTGTTTTCATTACTTCTGCCTTTTCCCTCCCTTTTTAACTAACTTGTTGGAGTGCCATCTAACGTTAAGCGCTCACCTCTGTTTGGAAATAAGTGGTGTTAACTTAGACTTGTCCAACAAATAACTAGGGATGTACATATAAGTAATAGTGACTGTGTTTTGACATACTTACCTTTTCTGTGCTAGTGTAATTTATGAGTGTGTCTTTTAAATAAATAATTATATACTTTTACACCTAGCTCTGGTCAGTGTTTGCTTGTACTACTGTGCCTCGGTACCTATTATGTATGCTCTATATACTGCCTAACTCTTCTTGAGGGATGTCTGACTGCTCAGCCACAGCTACCAGGTAAATCTGGGTGGTACAGACTGCTACCAAGTGGGTTTACTGCAAAACACCTGTAGTCTTAAATCTTTTGCAGTGGTCCCAGAGGGAACTGCACAGGTTTCTGCCTAACGAATGGTCCAACCAACTCAAGGGGAGAAGTCGTCCTTGGAGGGGATTCTCTGTCGATATGAATTTGGAGTTTCAGCACAGCTGCAGGGCTTCACCGGGCAAACCAACGGTCCAGGAGTTGCAGCAGGCTTCTTCTTAAAGTTCTTATTCGGTTCCTTCGTCCAGTGGTCGACTCTGCCCTCCAAGCCAAAAGCCTCGTCTTTTATTCAGTTTTCTCCCATTCATTCCAGCCTACCTGTCAGTCACGGAGCAGGGTGGCTGTCCTTGCCGGACAGTCAGCCGGCCAATCTCTACAGAGTGCATTTGGGTCTCCTATGAGACTAAGCACAGGTATTTTCGGGCACCTCCCTCACTTCTTGCCCGCCCCAGACACCCTTGAGCCAGAGGCGGGCTTCTCTCGTGAATACTACCAAAGGCAAAGCAACCAAATGGACCATACCGGGTTTGGCGCAAAGAAATGGCGAAAAAATAAGACCGGGGCCATTTTGACAAAAATGGCACCCTTGGGTGCTTTACTGCAGCTGCGAACGCAGTCCGCAGTAAATGCACACCACTGTAGTTAAAAGTAAACCACTGCCACCAGCCATTCAGTGATGAAAGGGTAACATTAAAAATGTTACATGAGAAGCTTGACAAAGGAGATACTAGGTAACCCCTCCAGCACCCTATTGTAAGATAGTGTGTACTGGGTCTAGAAAGTTACAAATGTAAGTAAAGTCATTTTCACTTTACTGCCCTGGCAAACAGTAGTTTATCCCAGAGAAGGTATTTAAACCTTTGGGAAATCTGAAAGACTTCCCTGTGCCGCTGCACTGAAGGTGCTGTGTGACGCAATGTAAAGATGATGCCAATGGAGTTTGTCAGGCTCCATAACCAAAAGAAACACAAAGTTCAGAAATCACATTAAAATACATGAGTGTGGGGTGAAAAAAGGGGTCCCACTCTCTCCAGGTAAAAAAATCAAGTCCTCAAAATCCAGCAAAGTTGCTGGGGGTCTCTAAGGTGGAGGGAATTAGCACATTTTGAGAATTCTCCCTAACAGTCCTCGAACCAGTAAATAGCGAATTGTGCTTTTGCAGCCATCCAGTACAGCCGAATATAGGTGCTGCAAACCCTCCACTAGCAAATGGTTGTGTAAGCGTATTCCATACTCTTACGTCCCGTTTTCACCAGAAAAAACCTTCTTCCCCTTTAAATTTAGAGGCTGCCCTGACTTTGCCCTCAGGCGCCACACCTCAGTCCCCTTTTCCGCGTCGACGGGACCGGGCCGAATTCACCAATGCTCCTAGGTTTGGCTTCTGCCATGTATTTTTTTTTTTAAATATGTTTTATTAGTTTCGTTACAAACAATAACAAAGAGTAAAACAGGTATCAGTGGAAATGATTGAGCATATCAGAGGAGAAAAAAAAACATTAAATCCCCAACTATCCCCCACCCTCCCCTCCCTCCCGCCCCACCAAGACCACTGTAAGTACTAAGTTCGTCAAGAGTCCATGCTCGGGCCAGGGTCGCTTTCCCCAGCTGTCTCTCTCTCCTGTGATTCAGGGTACAACAAGGGTAAGGTTAGGGCCACCCAGCGGTGTAGCTCTTTGCTGAAGTCAAGCCTCTGCACTTGGATCGCAGTCTCCCATGCCGCGGTTTCCGCAGCGATCCACTTTGTAAGGTCCCCCCACCATAGGGGCATAGGTGGGCCATTGGGGCTCTTCCACCCCATGGCAATGCGCCTTTTGACAGTTATGTAAATAAGGTCTCTCAGCCTGTTGAGGGGTTTGTTCTCCCTGCTGCGCCTAAACCTGCCCAAGATGCATGCCGAGGGCTCGTCCACTTCGATGTCAATGTCTGCACCAGCCACTCTATCCCTCACTTGAGTCCAGAATTCCCTGATCACTGGGCATCCCCAGAACATGTGGGTCATGCCTGCCTTGGGTTCGCTGCATTTGGGGCATGATTGAGTGGTCGCACCAGATAATCTGGATATGGCTTCCGGGGTGAGATACGCTCTGTTCGTGACGTACAGTTGAATGAGCTGTAATCGGGCGTTCCGGGAGATTTTTTTATGGTAGTGTGTTATATCGCCCCATGCTTTGTCTTCGAACACCAGATTCAGTTCGGCCTCCCATTTGTCTCGGCATCTGAGATCATCTTTGGTGGAACCCCATAGTAAGGCCTCGTAGATGCGTGAGGTTTCGTGGCCCCCCTCGGCGGCATTAAGAATCGTTTCAATGCATTCATTTTCGTCATTCAGGTCGCCAGCGACGGGCCACCTCGTAGTTAGGGCCTGTATGACCGCTCTGTGCAGTAGGAATTGCCCGGCCGGGAGGCCAGTGGCGTCGCTAAGGTCAGGGAAGGCTAAAACCGTTTGCTCCTGGATCAGGTCCCCAAGCGTGGCCACCCCCAGGGGCTCCCACTGAGTACGGGTCTCAAGTTGCCCCCAGGAATGGTTGGACATGAGTGCAGCAATGGGGATCTGTGGGGAGTATGGGTCTTCAGACCCGACCAGTTTGCAGGCCCTTTTCCAGAGTCTGTGTCCCAGCTTGACGAGGTAAGGGCAGTGTACGAGAGCCCCCCTCTTGGTCCACAGCAGATCCCTGAGCAATAGCTGGGGGAGGGCCGGTTGGAGGAGGCGGGTGTCTGTTGTGCTCTCATCGGCCAGCCACCGCACAATGTGTCTTAGCTGGCTGGCTAGGAAATAAAGTTCGAAATTGGGGATCTTCAGCCCACCCCTCTTGTATGGCCTCTGGAGGGTCTCCAACGCCACCCTATGCCTGCCTCCCTGCCAGAGGAAGCCCCTACAGAGTTTGTTGAGGTCTTTAAAGAACGCCGGGGGGATGTAGAAGGGAATGTTAGTGAAGTAGTGCAACAGGCGGGGCAGGGCGACCATATTAAGTAGGCCCGCCCTCCCGGCCACCGAGAGCGGAAGCCGCCCCCAAAACTCCATGGACTTCGAGAGGGAGTCTTTGGCCCTTACGGTGTTGAGTATGTGTTCTGTGCCGGGGGTCCGATGTATTATTATCCCCAGATATTTAAACGATGTTGGCTGCCATTCAAGATCTAGGGGAGGGAGGGACCCATAATGATCACTGTGTAGTGCGGCTAGGGGGTAGAGGCAAGATTTATTTTTGTTAATCTGGATCCCAGTATACTTATGAAAGCTGTCCAGGGTTTCAAGAATGTAATGTAGGAGGTGTTCGGGGTCCTGCAAATATAAGAGGGTGTCGTCCGCATACATGGAGACGAGGTGAGTTGTCCCATCTATGGTGATGCCCCCGTCTTCATATACCTGTCGCAGGTAGGCTGCTACAGGCTCGGCTGCAATGATGTACAGCATGGGGGATAGGGGGCATCCCTGGCGGGTGCCTCTGTGCAGGGACCAATTCGCAGAAAAGGTTCTGTTAGTTCGGGACTCTTGCCGTGGGGTTGGCATAAACCAGCTGGGTCCATTTTAGAAATACGGGACCAATTCCCATCTTTGCCATGGTAGCATATAGCCATTCCCACCTCACGGAATCGAAAGCTTTGGTGGCGTTAAGTGATGCCACCGCAAGTTTCTGTGGTCTTCCCTCAGTACTATAAATAACGTGATGCAGCCTGCGCAGGTTCTCAGTAATGGATCATCCGGGGACGTATCCGGTCTGGTCTTGATGGATCAACAGTGGGATCACCCTGCGTAGTCTGGAGGCGAGCAATGCAGTGAGGATCTTGCAGTCTACATTTAGCATGGAGAGGGGCCTGTATGAGGCACAATCTGCTCCGTCCTTCCCAGGTTTGAGTAAGGGTATTATCACGGCCTCGCTCAGGGAATCCGGGAGGGTGCCACGCTCGAAGGCCTCATTGTAGACCTGGGCCAGTATAGGGGCAAGTGTTTCCTCGTAGGTTTTATAGAACTCCCCCGGGAGGCCATCCGAGCCCGGGGTCTTCCCAGCTGGTAGCGTTCTGATCACCACCTTGACCTCATCGGGAGTAATGGGCTCATCGAGGGTCTCGGCCATATGCGGGTCTAGTTTTGGCAAATCGATGACGTCAAGGGCGTCCTCGATCCCCGTGTCCGAGAGGAGGGGGGTCTCAGAGTACAAATTGTGGTAGAAGCTGGAGAAGACGGAGTTAATTTCCAGTTGGGTATGCACAGTAGTGCCATCTGGAGCGAGTATGTGGCCTATGGGCGGCCTGGGGGTTTCCCTTTTGTAGAGCCAGGCTAAGAGTTTCCCGGGCTTGTCTCCTAGGGCATGGACTCTCTCCGTGTGTTTGGCGTAGCTTAGTTTACCAAGGGCTTCCCAGTGCTTTAGGCAGGTTTGTCTAAGATCGGAAATTTTAAGTAGATGGTCGGGAGATGAGTCAGCCCTGCCCTCGAGGGTGCGCAGGTCTCCCTCAGCCTGTTCCAGCAGGGTTGTGATGGATCTCTGAGCGCCCCCGGCTGCCGCGATCATCTCACCCCGCATGACCACCTTGTATGTCTCCCAGGCGGTGCCTATGTGTTTAACGCTGTGCAGGTTATTCTCCCAATATTCTTCGGTTCGTCTCTAATGCGCTCTCTGAATGATGTATCAAGGAGAGCTTCGGCTCTCAATCTCCACGTGGGTATGGGGGGGTCTAGGCGGGAACACCTCCCAGGTAACCAGCAGGGGAGAATGATCCGACAGCACCCTCTGCAAATAATGCGCGTCAACAAACATGGACTGCTGTGTCTGGCTGAGAAAAATATAATCTAACCTGGTATGCACGGCATGTGGGGGGGAATAGGAGGAGTACTCGCGTTGCCCCAGGAGCCGGTCCCTCCAAATATCACTTAGTTGTAGCTGGTGGACTAATCTGGAAAGTATTTTGGCCGGAGGGGAAGGGCGGTCGTGTTTGTCGTCGGATCTATCCAGCAAAGGATCGAGGGTGCAGTTATGGTCGCCCCCCCATATCATGATTCTGCCCATATACGGGGTGAGTCGTGTGTAGAGGGAGTGGAAGAAGGTAGTTGCGTCGTGGTTGGGTGCGTAAGTGCTGACCAGGCACAGTTCTCTACCCTCAATGGAACCACAAACCACAACCATTCTCCCCTCGTTGTCTGATATGGTGCTGGTGATCCTGAAGGGGACCCTGGGGGCAATCCAGATAAGGACCCCTCTGGCATAGGAGGAGTATGTGGAACCCACTTGGGTGCAGCGCCAAGTTTTGGCCAAGGCGTCTAGCTTTTTGGCTGACAGGTGAGTCTCTTGGAGCATGGCGATTCCGACCTTGCATCTCTTCAAGTAGGACTGGACGTGTCGTTGTTTGACAAAGCTGTTTAGACCTCTAACGTTCCATGTGACGATCTTAACTGTATCAGCCATAGTTGTTGCGTAGTTGGACGAGTGGGGCTGGCAGGACTCTGAGTCTTATTGATGCTGAAATGCTTGACGAGTGCTTCCGTGGTCTTGGTGATTTTCGTTTGCGGTTCCCAACTGTAGTAATAACTCCCCGTTTCCCACCTTCTCCCCCTAACTGTAAACAACCCAAACATAGAACTAGCCCAGCGAGGTCACCTTCGTTATGCCAATCCCGTTTCCGTTCCATAGGACCGTGCTTGGGTCACTAGGTGCCCTACGGGTGGGTATGTACACCCAAAAAAAAAAGAAAGGAAAGAAATTTCCAGGGGGAGGAGTGGACCATGATTCGAGTGTCTCCGTATCAGGATCCGTTCAGCTGAGTAGGGGGCTCCGCCCGCCAGTGGTGGGTGAAGGCTGCTTAAATGCTGTCGGGATGACGGGAGAAACGTTATCTAGGTTTCCGCTTTTTTTCCTTCAATGTCAGGGATTTGCTGTCCATCCATCCAGTCTCTGGCCTGTGCCGGAGTTTCAAAAAGGTGTGCCCTGTTGTTGTGCAGTACTTTGAGTCTCGAAGGGTACAGGAGCATGTAGCGTAACCCAGCTGCCTTCAATCTGGCCTTAGTATGTATAAACTGGGCTCTGTTCATTTGAACCTGGAAGGTGTAGTCAGGATAGATTGCAATTGTGGCAGAGTCTCATTTGATTTGACCACCTGCTCGAGAAAAGGCCAGGATCACTTCTCGATCTCTGTAATTAAGGACTTTCGCGATCACCGGCCTGGGTGGAGCTCCCGGCGGAGGTCTTTTAGCAAGGGATCTGTGGGCCCTTTCAATAGAGAAGCCTTGGGAGAGTTTGCCAGCTCCCATCTCCTGCAACAGGAGGTTTTCGATATAGTTAGTGGGGTCGATGCCCTCAGGTAGCCCAAGGAGACGAATGTTGTTACGACGGGCTCTCCCCTCTGCTTCTTCCGCCTTGTCTTCCAAATTCTTGACTCTTTGCTGGAGCTCGTCTACGTCTCGGAGGAGTTACGTTTTGGATTCTGTATTTTCCTTGACCTGTATTTCGAGCGGGTCAGTCCTGCCGGCCAGGGAGCGGACATCTTGGCGCAGAAGGCCCAGGTCAACTGCGACAGCATCGATTTTGTGCTCCATCGCTGTTTGTAGAAGTTTGATGGCCTCGAGGAGCTGGGTGTTGCTGGGTTCAGGTACCGCCGGTGCTGTATGGTCCGGTTGAAGACTTGTGGGCACACAAATCGTGCTCTCAGGGTTAGGGGATTCGCTGGCGGCGTATGTGTCCAGGGTGGTCTGCCGTTGCTTGGGCCTGCTACTTTTACCAGCCATCCCGTGAGGGCACAGTGCTCTCGCGCCAGGGGCGTCGGTGGTAGGCCGCCGTTAAGAGGCGCGGCGGGGTTGTTCGAGCTGTTGCCACGGGGCCCAGGACCAAGATGAAGGTGAAGGTGGGGGAGAGGCTGCGATATCTGGGCGCCGAAGCGGGGCTTTACGCATCCGAAGAGGCAGGCGTCGGTTTGAGCAGACCGGGGATTTGCCAGATCTTGTGGATGTGGAGCGTCGGGCCTGAGTTGCTCTCGGCGACACTCCCAGGCGCAGATATGCGTTGGCGGAGGGAGTGAGGGGGGACAAGGCCCCGGTGATATGCGGTCGCAAGTACTCAGTCGCTGGTTACCCCCCGCCCCACTCACCTTCACGGCTCCGGTCTTGTCAGGGCTCCGCTGTGACCCGCGGCCGCGGGCAGGTCGCCGCAGGATGGAGGCTCGGGGGGCGGGTCGCTCTGTCTAGGAGCGCGGTTGATCTCTCTCCCGACCCTGGTGTGGGCTGGCCGGTTGTTTCGGCTCCCCGGCAGGCCCCGATGGATGATGTCCTCTGCGCTCGGGTCCCTTGGAGCTCAGGGCGCGGGAGCCGCCATTTTGATTCTCGGCTCCGGCTCTTCTAGCTCGACGTACGTCGGTGTTGGTTGTCTCCAACCGTCTGAAAGACGGATCGAGCGACAGCAGATGAGATCCGGCGACGAATGGTGCAAGTTGCAGCTTTTAAGTTAGCAGAAATGCGTGAAAATCAGCTTATGATGGCACATCGGTGCGGAGCTCACAGGAGACACGTCCGCTCTACATGGCAGTTAGCCACTTCTGCCATGTAATTCCACGCACGGATACTTCTTCTCTTTTGTCTTTTTATCATTCAGGTACTCGGTCCTCAGGCGTCACGCTCCTCCCCGGCGCATGTCGACTTCCACAGGGTTCAGCATGTGTCCATCCTGCGACGGGCTCTTCCCAACTTCAGACCCCCACGCCTTCTGCCTACGTTGCCTTGGCCCAGACCACGGTTGGCAAGATTGTACAGCGTGCAACGCCCTGTCATTGAGGTCTCTGAAGAACAGACTGGCCAGGTGGAGGGAGCTCTCCCAGAGGTCGCCTCCAGAGGACTTCAAGGACTTCGCGAAACATCGATCCAGGCCCAAGGTAGGACCTCTATTTTCCATCGCACCCCGCAAGGGAGACTCCTTCCCGAGGACCAGCCTGCGCGGGAGGGACCGCCCCGGTTCTTGTACCAGCATGTGCACCGAGGCTGCTTCAGCTACCGGCCGAGGGATCTTTGTATCCTCCCGGTGACAGTGCTGAGGGACTGGAAGGTTCTTTACCGGATCTTCATGCGAGGGGCTCCGCCCTCGTTACCAGCATTATGTCTGAGGCGTTATGCCTTAGAACTGGCAATACGTCGGAAGGGGTGCCTAAACGCAGCTCTTCCGACCCCCGGGTTGAGGGTGTCACACCTACCGGGTCTAGGCCCGAGGAGCAGGGTAGGCCTTGCGATCCACACCATAGTCCTGGAGAAGGCTTGGCCCAGCGAGCCGAGCAACACGGCACAGGCACGTGGCAGGCAGCTCGACAAAATGGCTGCCGTGCCAGACATCAGCACCCGTCCGGCGCCATTCCATGAGTTTGGCGAGGAACGAGTGCCAAGGTGGGACTGGCCTCAACCAGGTACGTGGCCCACAGCCTATCCTTCATTTTCGCAGGGCAGGATCCTGCTGCGTCCGTATGGGCAGGGTATGCAACGGCTCCAGCAGCCTCCTGCTACCCAGTCTATATTCCCTACCACTCCACCGGCCTGTGAACACAGGTTCTTTGATAGGTACCCTCGGGCTCATGAAGTTATCCTCAGGGATGCCATCAGGGACCTGCTCCCTCCAATGCTTCCAGCATCTCGGGCTCCTCTGCCGGCGCCCCCGGCACAGCCTCTGCCTCCGGCCCCCCAGTCGATTCCTCAGGCGGTTCCGTACCAGCCTCCTGTTCAGCCTCAGGCTCCGGTCCCCGTACTCCAGCCCCCGGCTCCTACTACTCCTCCACCATTGCAGGATCCTCCTGATCCACAGGATCAGGATGAGGCGGACCACCCTGACACCATCGTCGGCCAAGGTCTTCCATGAACATCTTGCACGTCTAGCGGAGTACCTGGGCCTACCTCAACCCGAGGTCGAGCAACTGGCAGAAGAGGTCCTTGCAGAAGTCCTCACGCAACACCCCTCTGCCAAAACGGGAATTCAGCTGCAGACCGATGTAGTCTCCCTGGCGAAAAAGGGTTGGTTCAAGTCTCACTCGGCCCAGCCGGTCTATATACGCCTGGACGCCAAGTACAGGCAGCTGGAGGGGGGGATACACTCTTGCTATCGGCCCATCCTCAGCCACACTTCTCGGTGATCGCTGCAGCATCACTATACTCTAAGCCGCAGTAGTCCTCGGCCTCCTCCTCTGTGACACTGCTAGGCAAGGAGGAAAAGATCTTGGAGGCTTACTGGAAGAAGCTGTATTCCAACTCGTCCTTGCATCTTCCTCAGGCCAACGCCGATGGCATGCTGGCTGCCGCCAACCGAAGTTATGATGGGAAATTGTGGACAAGAAGAAAAACAGCTTGCAAACGGCCAAAACGTTATCCTTCTTGACAAGACCACGCCCAAATTGTACACCCAGTCACAGCAGCGCTCCGACAAGGGACGTACGTACGTACGTATGGACGTATGGAGGGTTCAGCGGATTTCAGGAACGCAGGTCCACGCAGTCTGACCACTCGCTGACTCCAAATCGGCGCAAGCAACAAAAAGGGGGAGGGAGTAAGGGCTTTTTCCAGTCACCCTCCTCCGCAACAGCCTCTGAGAGAAAGAAGGCATGACACACCCCTCGGGGTGCCCGTGTCTCCAGTCGGGGGGGCAGGCTTGCTCTCCTTGCACAGTGCTGGCGCCAGAATTTAGCGGACCCCTGGATCCTCTCTGTAGTATCCACGGGGTACCGCTTTCCCATCCCAGTCTCTCCTCCCTCCTCCCCTCCACTCCTTCAAGTTGGAACAGCAACTCTTCGGTCGCTCGTAGAGAGCCAGGCTGTGGAGGAAGTCCCAGCCTCCCAGCAAGGCTTGGGCTTTTACTCCAGGATTTTCCCCGTTCAGAAAAAGAACCAGGCGGGCCTGAGAGTTGTGCTGGACCTTTCCACCCTCAACCTCTCCTTACCTGTACATAAATTCAAGATGGTTACGCCAGATTTTATAGCGGAGACATTGTGCAAGGGAGACTGGATGTGCTCCCTGGATCTGAAGGACGCATATCTACATGTCCCGATTTGGCAGCCACATCGTTCTTTCCTTCGGTTCAGGATCATGGGTTACCATTTCCAATACAAGGTCCTTCCTTCCGGCCTCAACTCGGCCCCCAGCGTCTTTACCAGACCCATGAATGCTGTGGCTGCCCTCCTCAGAGCGCAGGGCCTCCACATCTACCCATACCTCGACGCCTGGCTTGTCAGGGCTACATATATACGGAAGCGGTTCACCACTCTTCCCATGCCCTTATGAACACACTGCACGATCTGGGCTTCTCGCTCAATCTCAAGAGGTCGCAGCTGCAGCCCACGCAGACTGACATTCTTGGGCCTCATCTGGGACACGTGCTCCGAGAGGTATTTTCGTCGGAGGACAAGATCTCGGCCATGAAGTAGGCCACCACGCATTTCCTCAGCAGAGAAGTGACCTTGGCTTGGTGGTACCAGCATCTCCTGGGTCTCTTGGGAGTGGTCCTATTAGCCGTCCCACACACAAGACTCAGGATGAGGAGGATTCAGCTGCACTTCACAGCTTCATGGAACCAGGAGCGGGGCTCTCAATCCGAGATGCTCAATGTTCCTCCGTCTCTCCGCCTGGACCTAACATGGTGGTCTAGGGATGGCAACCCACGGACGGGCAAGCCCTTCCGGCCTCTCACCCCGCAGGTCACCATCACCACAGACTCCTCGCTCTCGGGCTGGGGAAGCCACCCTGGACAATCTCTCGGTCCATGGCACCTGGACTCGACAGGAGCAGGAATACCACATCAATTGGTTGGAGCTGAAAGCCATCTGGCTAGCGCTCAAAGCATTCCTTCCACTTCTCAAGGGCAAGGTTGTCCTCATCCAGACGGACAACTCGACCAGCATGTACTATGTTAACAAGCAGGGAGGCACCAGATCCCCTCCACTGTGCAGACTGGCAATCAACATGTGGGAATGGGCCCTGGAAAACGACTTCTACCTCACGGCAGTCCACCTCCTCGGGGAATCCAACCTGGAGGCCGACAGGCTCAGCAGGTTGGGAGCAGACAATTACGAGTGGCAGCTAAACAACCTCGTTATTCAGGAGATCTTCAACAGATGGGGTATCCCCCAGGTGGATTTCTTTGCCACCTGGCACAACAAGAAGCGCCCTCAGTTCGCCTCCTGGGAGAGACAGGGCCCCGGCTCCCTGGGCAATGCATTTCGGATCCAGTGGAACGGCATGACAGCATACGGCTTCTCGCCCACTGCGCTGATTCACAGATCGATTTTCAAGATCAAGCAGTCTCACCAGCTCAACATCATTCTAATAGCTCCATGGTGGCCAGCCAGGCCATGGTTCTCGGACCTGCTCAGCCTCACCTCCGATTCACCTCCTGGTGGGTCCAGCAAATCTTCTGGAGCAGCAGGGGGGGCAGGGTCCTCCATCCAGCGCCACAGAAACTAGACCTCACAGCGTGGTTCCTGAGCAGGTAACTCTAAGGCACCTCAATCTCTCCCAGGCCAATCTGGAGATCATACAGGGCGCCAGGAGCAAGGGTACCAGAGCCCAGTATAAGAGTAAATGGACCAGGTTCTGCCTCTGGGCAGACTCCAAGGACATTGACACCCTGGCATGTATTTTGGGCGACGTGCTCTCCTTCTCGGCACACCTCGCCCACTCGGGTGTGCAGGCGGACACCTGCCGCACTTACCTCGCAGCCATCGGAGCCTACAGGAACTCGGAGGAAGGGTCTTCTCCTCTTCCAATCCGATTGTCAAGAAACATTTGACGGGGCTTGCAAGGCTCTACCCGCCTATCAGGAGGCCACACCCCATGTAGGACCTGAACATAGTCCTCAGTGCCCTGGCGCACAAACCGTTTGAGCCAATGGCGTCTGCAGTCATCAGGCTGGTCACCATCAAGACGGCCTTACTGATGGGCCTCACCTCGGCTCGACGAGTCAGCGAGATCCAGGCGCTCGTCGCCTCTGAACCATATACTACCTTTCACAGGGACAAAGTAGTCCTGTGGACGCACCCATCATCTCTGCCTAAGGTGCCGTCTGCTTTCCATTTGAATGCAGAAATCGTCCTCACTACTTTTTTTGCCAATCCTAATGACGAGGCAGAGAGTTCGGCACTACCTGGCTGTCGGGTGCACCCTGAAATTCTACCTGGACAGGACTAAGTGCTTCTGCAAGTCAGATGCCCTTTTTGTCACTTTTGGTGGTGCAAGACCAGGCTATCAGGCCTCCAAGGCCTCCATATCATGCTGGACGGTCTCGGCCATCAAAGAAGCATACGACGGCCAGCACATGCCGCTTCCGGCTAACTTGCACGCCCACTCAGTCAGAGCGAATGCAACGGCCATCAAATTCCAGTGCTGCGTCCCTTGGCCGGTCATAAGCAGGGTGGCCACTTGGGCCACTTCCTCGGCTTTCTGCAAGCATTACTGTTTGGATGCCTGCTCTAGATCTGATCTGCGGCTTTCGGACAGGTGGTTCTCAGGAACTTGTTTGCTTAAGGAGGGTCTCCACTCCACCCTGGGGCTACATTCAGTTGTAATCACCCAAGCAGTATGGAGGAAAGGGGACGGGACGTAAGAGTAATTATAAGTTACTCACCGTAGTGACTAACGTACTCTTAGTCCATAGTCCCCTTTCCTCCATATGTCCACCATCCTCCCCCCCCTAATAATACTGGTGTCATTAGGCAATGTTAAATCTATTATCAACGCGTCTATGGGGACTGAGGTGTGGCACCGGAGGGAGGAGTCGGGGCTGCACATTCCCCTAGGACCGCTCCCCCGCGCCTCTAAATTTAAAGGGGAAGAAGGGTTTTTTCTGGTGAAAAAGGTTCCGTCTCCCGTCCCTGGGGAGGGACGCCGCTGCAGTATGGAGTAAAGGGGACTAAAGACTAAGAGTACGTTAGTCACTACAGTGAGCAACTTAAAATTTTGGAACGCACTGCACTGCACCTGAGTCCCAGAAGAATTTGCAGATTTCCCGTTCTAATTCCTGAAAAAGTGATTTTCCAGGCCATGATGGTACATTAAGGAACAAATAGGATTTTAGAGAGTACTATCATTTTCAAAAGTGCTATTTTACCAGCAGTTGTGATTGATAGATGGGTCCAGCTCTCGAGTTTAGCTCGCAATTAAGTCATATATACAGTGTAGTCGTGGTCATATAGAGCTGGGCTTTGCCGTGCAATTGTCACCCCTAAATATCGTCTGGTCTCTGGGCCCACCTGAAACCCTGTAGCTCATGAGGTGGGATGGTAGCGTCCGAGAGGGGCAAGAGCTCTGACTTACTACAATTTACCTGGGTGCCCGAAACCTCATCAAAGTCTGAAATATTTTGCATAATGGGCATCAGGTGGTCATGGGGTTATGAATGTACAACGTGTTGTCTGCATAAAGTGAAATTATTTGTGGTTCTCCCGCCATTCTGATCCCTCGGTGTCTGTTAGAGACGGATCATATCTGCTAAAGGTTCAATCACAATAGCCAAATATCGGGGGGGGGGACAAAGGGCACCCCTGACGAGTGCATCTTCCTATAGCGAACTGCAGGGTGAGCAATCCGTTTGTACTGACCCTGGCCACCGCTGATGCACAAAGGAGGGCTAGTGCTTCAAGGAACCCTCGGCCGAGCCTGCATCCCGACAACACTGCATACATGAATTGCCAAGACACAGAATCTAATGCCTTTTGGATGTCCAATGTAGCAGCCACTGCCTGGACCCCAGGGTCTATCTGTGTCACAATGTTAGAGGCGTCATAGATTTAGTGCCGTGGATCTACCTGGGATAACCCCAGATTGATCCGGGTGAATATGTGGCATGACTGGCATCAGTCGAGTGGCAAGTATTTTTGCGCAAACTTTCACGTCGGTATTGATTGGAGAGAGCGGGCGATAGGATCCGCATTGGTCTGCGGGCTTCTCCTGCTTCAATAGATCCATGATGACTGCCTCTGGCATACTGCCAGGGAGCGACTGGGACCTGAGGGATTCCTGCCATACCTACAGAAGGTGGGCGGCAAGGACCTCCTTGTAGCATTTATATAGTTCAGTCGTGAGGCCGTCAGTACCTGGTACCTTCCTGGAGGGTAGGTGGCCAATAGCCTGGGTAATGTCAGAGCGAGAAATCGGGAGGTCTAGTATGGTTCTGGTGTCTTGGGAGAGTTGGCTGAGCGCTAGAGTATTGAGAAACAGTTCATTTCCTCTCTCTTGCATGTGTCTTTGTTGGTGTAGAGGTCCGTATAGAAATTTGTGGACACCTGTTTGATGGCAGTGGGTGTGTGTGCTAAGCTACCGGAAGCATCGGTCACGACTGGGATGCATCCGCTGGCATTTACACGACGCGCCATGCGGGCAAGTCATTTACCAGGCCTGTCGCCCTCCCCATATCTCCTAGCTGACAACGGGTCATCAAAAAACATTACCTCTCACTCTGCATGCATCCTGAAGGTGTCGATGGCTTCCTTGATTTGTGTCAATGTGGCCGAAGGTGGATCAGCAGCTAGACCTCGCTCTAGTTCCTTGAGTTTGTCCTCATATTGCACTATACTATGTTGGATTGCTTTGAGAACACTGTACTCGGCAGACAATGTGAATTCCCTAATGTAGACTTAAAAGGTTTCCGAAAGTGTACCGAGGGAGGATACAGAACCTACATTTTCATAAAGAAATAGTTGTACGGGTTCCTCGATGGTGGATACAAACACGGCATCTTGTAATGCCAATTATTTAAATCTCCAGTTATTGCGTGCTCTAGGGAGTATTGGCCATGTCAAGGAGATAACTGGAGAGTGGTCGGAATAGGTGTGAAGGAGCATGTGTTTTTGTAACCCTCCTGCCCCCAGAAGTGTATCGCAGATGAGCCACAGGTCGATGCGGGAGGAGGGATCGTGAACAGACTAATAGGAGGAGTAGGATTGGTCGCCTGCATGTAGTGTCCTCCAAGCATCTACCAGCCCCAGTGATTGCCTGCCCTCCTTGATATTGGAGGCTGCTTGTGTGAGAACTTCTGAGCATGGGTGGATCTGTCTAAGCATAGGTCTAGAATAGTGTTCAAGTCCCCTCCCCGTAGTATAGGAATCAGTGGGTAACTGTCGAGTTCCTCAATTACGTCATTGTAAAACTGGGGGTCATAAATATTCATCAGTAGCATCTACCTCCCCACAAGAGATCCTTACACCAGGACATATCTACCCAGTGGGTCTGTTTTCGCATGCTTGCACCGGAATGGAAGGGATTTGTGCAACAAGGTCATGACTCCTCTAGATTACGAGGAGTAAGACATATAAAAGCAATTCCCACCCAGCTTTAAGCGAACCCCTCGCAGGTAGGGCGTGGGTTTCTTGCAAGTACAGGATTTTAACCTTGTGCCTATCCACATATAGGTGTATCTTGCAAAGTTTTATTGGATTGCCTAGCCCTGTATGTTCCAACTAAGGAAGGTTATATCCCCCCATCTTGATACAGATCGTACAGTATCATTGCACCTAACATTTTGATCAAACCATCGAAATGTCTGTTACTTTTCGTACCCATACCTCATTTGCCCATGTGTATGGTGTGTACCAAGGGCTTTTATTGGTTTTAAAACACCCCCAACTCCCCCTAGCCCGCATCTCCCTCAGAAATGGGGTGATGATACCCCATAAAGAACACCCACAACCATGAACACAGCATTGAATAGGAAAGCTGATGCACAAGCTCACCCGGGCCATCACCGGACTTTGTTATAGAAAAATAAAACAGGATAGGTATCAACATATTTCTTGTACAATTGTGCTACAGGGGAGTAACACAGTCGCCATCCACTGTAATGTTGTGTAGAAGTAGGACTTCTTCTAAGGTCATGGGTGAAGGCATAGTAGCCGCCAGGTTTAGCAAAATTGACTGCATAGCTGGATCCCCTCAAGAGTGCGAGGGCTGATAAGAGTAGTCAACCTGCATAGGTACAGCAATTAAGCTTTATAGTCGGGGCCTAGGGTGTCGGCAAGGCTTCGTCCAAGAACTTCATAGCTTCGCCTGGTATTGTGAAGAAGAAAGTTTTGTTGTTCCATTCGACTCGTAGTTTGGCTGGGTATAACATTGCATGCTTCAAGTTGTCACGTAGCGGTTTCTTAACTGCCAGGAAGGATTTCCTCTCTTGTTGTACTGCCACTGAGAGGTCAGGGTAGATATGCATCTTGTTGGAACCCAATATGCTCCAGGGGTGCCCGAAGAATTGCATCACAGTAACTGAGTATGCAGGCAATGATAGGCTGCAGAGGGGCTCCGGGTTTGGGTTTGGGTTTAGGAGCCAGGAGCCTGTGGGCCCGTTCGACAACAAATTGCAGTGACAATGAAGGGTTCCTTAGGAGTAGACTCTATCCATTGTAGGGAGGATTTGGAGTTGCACTCAGGTACTCCTATAATGCGAATGCTGTTACGGCGGGACCTTGATTCTAAATAGTCATTCTTCTCCACCTGGAGTACCCGCCTGAGAGTATAGCTAGCTCGCCCCTCATGGTGGACTGATAGTCTTCCACCGTGCCCACTCTCGTCTCAGCTTCTGACAGACGTTGTTCTGTCTTGTCAATTTGTGTCTTGAGGGAGTCAGTGGTGCTGGTCGTATCATCAAGCTTGCTGTGCACCTTGTTGAATCCTTCCTGCATGCATGCCATCTTGCACAGAGTCTCAGTAAGTTCCATCGAGGCAGAATCTGGCGCTACATCAGCAGGCACACTGTCTGTAGTCGAGGGCTTGTGTGTAGATTTAGTGTAATGGCTCCTGGAGCGTTGGTTTTTGGACCTCCCTTTGGTCATCATGTGTAGCCAGCGAGGCTTGGAGGTAAAGGAGGAAGTCGCTCCAAGTGTATTGGGCGTTTCAGCCAGCCAGTCTCCTGTGCACAACCCGTTCCAGGGCGGTATGTCCCACACCTGGTAGCGGGGACAGTCGGATGACAGTAGCACCCGGACTCAAGGTAATAGGCCAGTAGGGGCGATCCCAAAGTAGTCTCAGCAGGTTGTAGCGGGGTAGCAGTTGAGAGAATCTGCCCAAGCCTGCGTGGGGTCTGCGCCAGGCAGCAAGGAAGGCAGCACCCACAGATTCAATCACTAGCAGCCAATGCAGTTTCTCATGCCCTGGGTACATTCGATCTGTATTTAGTTTAGACAGACTGGTGGTAGAGGATAGTTTTGTGCTGCTCCGAAATGGCCACCAGGTCTCTTTCGGACTGGGCGCATTAACAGGGGAGAGGCAGGGAGGCAAGAAGTGTTGGTTGCAAGGTCGTGTCCACAGTAGCCATAGATCGGCCTCTCAGTGCACCGCCAATGATAAAGTGGATGGAGGGACGATTGTGCCTCATCAACAAGAGAGGCGCTGTGTGTGAATGAAACTTTCAGCCGCGGGTGCCTCTTGCTTGGCCACAAAGGTATGGGTCTGTCTGGTCTTACTCCACATCCCTGTTGCCAGTCTGCGGGTGGGACACAAGTGAAACCACCACCACTGCTGGCTGCTGCTGCTGAATGGTGCAGATCCTTACTATTGGTTGGCTTGCTTTCAGCCAGGATTTAAGGTAAAAAGAGGACTCCTGCAACCATTTGCTTAAGATCAACGCTGGAGCTAAGTATCCTGTTTAGACAAGCAGCTGACTGAAGATCCGTAGATGACTCCCGGAGAGGCTCATCATCCCCTTCCTGCGTTGGCCTGGTGAAGCCTTGCTGAATTAACCAATCTGTGAAGGCCCTCTGCAGTGCTTCAACCCTTGGACTGTGGGACCAACCATTCTTGACGTATTCGCGAGGATCCAGCTGTCGTGAGCTGAAGGGTCCCAGACCACCCAGTGGACTGTCCAGCTTTCCTGCGTTAGTCGCTGGACCTTCGGTGATCGTTGGCTTGTGGAATAAGTGGCCATCCTGCTGAATTTCAGCAATCCAGCATCAAGGGATTCTGCTCTGAAAGGTCTTAAACCGCGACTGGAAAGACGCCTGCTGTCGCCCATGTACGGTAGACGACGCTGGAAATCGACTTCCCCTGTCTTGTGAAGTGTCTGGAGGAGGTTTTGCATCAGTGCCTTCTGCATTTCTTCTTTGCAAATGATTGCACTCGGCTCCTGGAATGTCCTTAAGAATCCTTGCACCCGCAGCTCCTGAGTACCTCCCACTGGAACCAATGGCGAGAAAACCTGCCTCCAGTGTATTGCCCCGTCCCCCCCATCTCCCCAGTCAACCCATCTGATCCTCAGGGAAAATCTGAGACGGGGGGGGGGGATAAGTAATTGGAACGCATTCACCTCCCCCTGTCCTTCTTAGAATAAACCTCAGAATATATGTTGGTTATTCCAGTCCATCGCTTTTTGATTGTCGGATCTAAAAGCTTGTATCTGAAAGATGGGAATATAACTTTACATGCCTGTAACTTTATTGAAATATCTTAGGGAACATTTCTCCACCATAGAACTCTTCCTACATCAGTCCCCTCTCGCATGAAGAAGCTTTGTGGCCCCATGCATCATAGGGATTGGATTTATAAAGTTGGTGCATAATTATTGTGAATTGGTTTCATTCTACTGCATCACTACTTACCTTCTTTATGTTGTCTAAGTTACTGAATACATTTCTAATAACCTAAATATGACTGTATATATGTTTCATAATTGAGTATTGTGTGATCTTACTACCTGCTTATTTCATTTCCTAGTGTATGTTTTTGTGCCTATAATTAACATAGTATTTTTTTAGTTGCCTCTCTAAATTGAATTATTGTGTGGTTCACTGTTTGGACCTCGAGCTCTCCCGGATCCTACTCGAGCTCTCCCGAGAATAGTCTTGACCACTCTCCACGCTTACCTTGATTGAGTTTGGCTAACCTCTCACAGTTCCCCTGTTCACTATAACTAGGGTGGCCTCTGAAAATCTGTCCACAAAGCCAGATTCTAGAAATCGATCTTAACAGCTGTCAATGGGATTAAGTCATTAGGCCAGCTGCGGATATGGTCTCTGTTTTACCTGACAGATACATATTCAGCGGTGTTATGCAGAAACCTGTGCAGTTTCCTCTGGGACCACTGCAAAAGATTTAGGACTACAGGTGTTTGGCAGTAAACCCACTTGGTAGCAGTCTGTACCACACAGATTCACTTGGTAGCTGTGGCTGAGCAGTCAGACTTCCCTCAAGAAGAGTTAGGCAGTATACAGAGTATTCACAATAGGTCAAAGAACACAGTAGAACAAGTAAACACTGACCAGAGCTTGGCGTAAAAGAGATATAATTATTTATTTAAAACCACATCTAGAAAAACACACAGGCACTAATAGTAAGCAATTCAAAAACACGGTCACTAAAAGATATATACTCCCTTAAAAGAATATTAGACAAGTCTTAAGTAAAGCCCCACTTATTTTGAGACAGCGGTGAGCGCTTAACCTAGATGGCAGTCTAATAATTTGTTTAAAAAAGGGAGAGAAAAGCAGAGAATAAATTGGAACAGATCCCAACACTTTTTCACGAACACAGCAAGAGAGGAAGGCAAGTAACACCGTGAGCCAGTAGGCCGGATCCACTTTAAGAGGATCAAACGAATTGTGTCCAAGGTCACACAGTTGCAGTGCACAAGAGTCTTGTAAAGGTTCAAAAAGGAGTTGGACCAAAGAAAGAGACCAGCTAGAGGGTCAAGGCGGCCAGCCCAGTCCAGAAGGTTAAAGGGTTATTATTACCTTGTAGCAATCTTTAGAAAGGGAGGCCTGGCGGAAACGGTACTTGTTAGTGTTACGCTCACCGGACTCCCACGGAGGCGCAGGTCTGGTTTGGAGTGTTGTTGCTGCTTCTATGGTGAAGCGCAGGACCCGGAAGATGGACTGGACCGGACCTTCGAATCTGGCTTTGTCTGGCTCGCAGGAATATCTTTCTGTATGTGAAAAGGGAGTATTAACAATCTGCGGGAGAAAGTATAAGCCTCCCGCTCCCTTCTCACCCCTCTACGAAACCCTCCTGCGACCCCCACGTGAAGTCTCACCTTAGGGTTTGAAAGGTTGAGCTCTCCATCCTGCTTCTCATGCAGGGGCGCGTTGTATCCAGTTACTTCACTGGGATTTTGATTGTAGAGGGTTCAAGTTTTGTTTTCCCGGTATAGTACCGTAAGGATTCTGTAAATGAGTATGATTCCGCAATAATAATTGTTCGTTGTCTCTTTTTCAGGTGCGGAAACTATTCCGAGAAGAGCTGTGGAACCGAAGAATGAGACTCTGGTGAGCTTGATGAGAGTTCTCTCAGTGTCCTAGTATCAATGCGCTCACTAACGCTGATGTCTTTTTTCCCCATAGGGGCCGGGGTCCGGAAATTCCTGGATGCGGCACCGACCCGAAACGAAGCTCAATCCAGAAGAAATCAGGTAAGTCTTTAATGGGCGTTTGGGTAATGTCTTTTCATGCGCCCACTAACGCTGATGTCTTTTTTCCCCATAGGGGCCGGGGTCCGGAAATGCCTGGATGCGGCACCGACCCGAAACAAAGATCAATCCAGAAGAAATCAGGTAAGTCTTTAATGGGCGTTGGGTAACGTCTTTTCATGCGCCCACTAACGCTGATGTCTCTTTTTCCCCTTAGGGGCCGGGGTCTGGAAATACCAGGATGCGGCACCGACCCGAAATGAAGTTGGAATAACCCAACAGGTAAGCTTTGTAATGGAAATTAAGGTTTCCTTGTTTTCTTTCCCCTCTCACCTTTATTCTTGTCTTTTTCTACCTAGGCGCGGTGATGTGGCTGCGAGTCCAGATGTCGCCGTAGAACGTGGTGGTACCTTGTACAGGTGAGTGAGATGCGGCGCTGCAGCGATCGATGCGATGTGCTTTTAAATGGATGTCTTCCTTTTCAGGACCGTCGGCGAGATGTCTCCGGAATGCGGATTTAGCAGGTAAGGACTCTTCTTTACCCTTTTCTCTTCTCTTCTCTCTTTGCAGGTGTTCGAGGATGCTAGCAGGAGTGGCAGAAGACAGAATGCAGGAGCAAACACGGTGAGCGTCCATCTGCTAGATGCAGAACAACGCGAAGCGTGAGTTGCTGCTTGGGCGTGGCTTAAATAGCCTTCAAAGTAGTTCCAGGTATGTATCCTTCCTCTCAGGTATGTATTCCTCCCCTGACCACACCCGTGTGGTTAAGTAGTTCCAAAGATAAAGTAGTCCCATTCAGGCCTCAGAAGGCCTGGATGTTACAGCATGGTCTGCATCAGGTAAGTTAACACTAAGCCCCTTTAACACAAAGTCCCCTTTTATGAGCCTGGCGCCTATGGCACCATGACTGTGGCCCGATATGAGCCTGGCGCCAAAGGCGCCAGTACTGAGTCCAAAGAGCCCCTACTTGAGGCTGTTGTGACTTCCCTTGAAGACATGATGTCTGCCTCTGGGGTAGCTGGGTCTTGTCTGGCACCTTGGAGGTAGGCATCATGACAGTTAGGGAGAATTCTCTGTTTAGGCTGAATTTCCTAACCTAGTGAGTCCCCCAGCAGCTTTGCTGGATTTTTGGGGTTTATTTTTTTCTCCTGCCAAGAGTGAGACTCTTTTACCCTCACTCTTGGACATGATTTGAGTGTGTTTCTTTGACTCTAGATGTGTTTAATGGGCTATGGGGTCTTTTACTCCATAGGGCTTCATGTGTTTTTGTGATGTGTGTTACACAGCACCCTCAGTGCAGTAACACAGGGGTGTCATAGTGACCCCCCCCCCCCCCAGTATAGACTCCATACCCTGGGACTGACTACTGTCTCCCAGGGTCTGTAAAGTCACCATTGACTTTACTAGTCCTAAATTCTGAACAGAACCAGTACAAACCATCATATTGTGGACGTACTGGCTGGGGCAATTCGATTGCCCCGGGGTCTGTTAGTCGAGGGGGCACGTCTCCGCCCCCCCTGATTGAGTTTTGGCTGGTGGCAGTGGATACTACTTTTTATATTCGACCGCAAATATAATGGGGTATGGAGTCTATGGTGGGGTGTCACTATGACACCCCTGTGTTACTGCACGGAGGGTGCTGTGTAACACACATAGTAAAAACACATGAAACCCTCTGGAGTAAAGTACCATAGCCCATAAAACACATTAACAGTCAAAGGAACACCATAAATCATGTCCAAGAGTGGGAGAAAAAAAAGAGTCTCACTCTTGTCAGGAGAAAAAAACAAACTCCAGAAATCCAGCAAAGCTGCTGGGGGACTCACTAGTTTAGGACATTCAGCCTAAAGAGAGAATTCTCCCTAACACTCACTTCTACTGCCTTTGACTATCACTGTTATTTCTGCTTGTTGCTCCCATGTTCTCATCTTGCTGCGCAGTGCTTCCTAAAACCCTTTGCCAACATCCGATTCCAAGATTGAAAAGTCAAATCTGGCTGTTTCTGCTTTGCTCTTATAAGTCAAATCATGCTGTCCAGTGTGGAATTCTCTGTATTTTGCTTGTATACTGTGTCTTCTCTGTAACTTGCCAGCCCAGTGACCTCACCACTCTTTTGTCTCACACCTACCTGCCTTAGCCCCCCAGTATCTCCATCCTCTCCTTTGCTTCTCCATTGACTATCCTTCCCTTCTCACTAAGTCTGGTAGGAAGAAGTTCAAAAAGGATATCTTGGCCTCTAATCCTGGTCTTCCTATCGCCGACACCTACTCCAATGCTTCCGCCAGACAGACCCTTACTGACATCCTCTTTGTCGTTCCTTTGCCAGATCTATGAACTCCTCATATGGTCTCTGTGCTCTGCCCTATCTCCTCCTCTCCCATTAATGGTGGCACTCGCAGGAGTGCTCACAGCTTCCTTAGACTCCTCTAAAGTCATCATTAATGTCTACCTAAATGGCACTGTCATGGTCCAAGGCCCTCAGGCCAATCTCCTCCTCTTTTATAGGCGCTTCCCTCGCCTGATTAATTTCCTCTCACCTCCTGCTGTCACCTCCTCTCCCCCCCTTGGCTACCTTGCCCTCTCTCTCCTCCTTTGCCCCTCTTAGGGCTTTCTCCTCCGCGTACCTCTGATCTGTACCCCTCTCCGGAAGGTCTTTAAGGCTGGCAACCTTCTTCATATTGCCACTCTCAACTCTCGCTCTGCCGTCAAACACTCCTCTGACATCTGCCACCTCCTTGAAGACCTAGACCTTGATGTCCTTGGTCTTACTGAGACATGGTTCACGGCCAGCTCTGTTACGAGCTTTGACACTCTCCTCCCTGATGGCTACAAGATCCTCTCAGCACCCAGATCCTCCTGGTCCGGTGGGGGGGTAGCCCTGATTCTTCCTGAGTGGATTCCTGCCTCTATCATTCCTACTCAGACCTCCTTCTCTTTTGAATGCCTTGTCTGTAGGCTTTCTCTCTCGCCTACCCATTCTCTTACTGTGGTTACCATCTACTGGCCTCCTGGTCAAATCGCCTCATTTCTCTCTAAGTGGGCAGACCTCGCCTCCTCCCGCCTGGCCTCTACCACTCAACTCCTCCTCCTCGGTGACCTAAATATACATTTAGACTCTCCTTGCTCCTCCTCTGTACTCTTCCGTGACCTCTGCGACTCCCTCTCCCTGTCCATCCTCCCCTCTGGCCTGACTCACTCTGCACTGCACATACTCGATGTCCTGATCTCCTCTGACCTCCCCCTCTCCATCCCTCTGACCACTCCTCTCTCCTGGAGCGATCACTCCCTCCTCTCCTCTCATCTCTCCCTCTCTTCCCCCCAAGCCAAGCCTACCCCAACACTGCCACCTACCTTCTCGGACATCCGGCCCATGAAGCGTGTGTCAGTTGAGGCTTTTGCAGCCACTTTCTCCCCCCCCCTCCACCTTTGGCTGTCTCTCATCCTGATACAGCCCTGTCTCTGCTCTCCTCTTCAATTTCTGATACGCTTGATGTTCTTGCCCCTGTCATGAGGATCCGTTTGAAGTCCAAAGCCAAGTGCAATTCCTGGTATTACTCTGACCTAGCTACACTTAAACGTAAGTGTAGGGCAGCTGAGAGGAAATGGAGGCCTTCCTGTTCATCCTCTGACAAACTGGCCTGTCGCCTGCTACAAAGGCAATACCGACTCTCTGTCCTCACCAAGAAGAGAGTCCACATTCAAGCTCATGTCTCTGCGGCATCTAACAACTCGGCCGAACTCTTTAAAATCTGCAAGGAGCTAGCCAACCCTGCTGCAGTCTCTACCCCTCCTGTTGCCTCCCAGGCTCTTTGCAATGCCCTTGCCTCTCACTTCATTTAAAAAACCCAGGACATCCTGTCCACCCTCTCCACCCACACTCCTCTTCCCTCTCCATCTGTGCTTGCTGACCCTCCTTTAGCCACCCTCCCACCATCCTTCTCGTCCTTTCCTCTTTTCACCCCTGACAAGGTTGCTAGACAAGTCCGATCTATGAAAGCCTCTTCAAAACAGATTCATCCCTGTTCCTCTAAAACCATCAAGGACCACATTGACACCCTCGCTCCGGCCCTTGCTAATTTTTACAACCACTCTTTTGCCTCTGGATCCTTCCCCTCCGAAGCACTCCTTTGTGCATCCTCTTCTCAAGAAACCCAAAGCTGATCCTTCTTGTCCAGCTAACTATCGCCCAATTTCCATTACTCCCTTTCTTGGCAAACTCCTGGAAAAGTTGGCCATCTCTCAGTTTAAGCTTCATTCAATTCTGTTGGCTGTCTCCATGACC
The DNA here is from genome assembly GCF_040938575.1 of Ambystoma mexicanum. Classification (NCBI taxonomy): domain Eukaryota; kingdom Metazoa; phylum Chordata; class Amphibia; order Caudata; family Ambystomatidae; genus Ambystoma; species Ambystoma mexicanum. The sequence continues at coordinate 1,267,309,287 of NC_090928.1, read as the reverse complement.
ACCAGTCTGGCTTCAGAGCTGCCAGAAGCACGGAAACTGCTCTCCTAAATATACGTGAAGATCTGTTCACCAACCTTGACTCTAACATTCCCTCTGTCCTCATCCTCCTCGATCTCTCTTCTGCTTTCGACACGTTCAACCATACCATCCTGCTCAACCGTCTCCGTGAAAACTTGGGTATCACTGATCAGGCTCTGGCCTGGCTGACCTCTTTCCTCTCAGATCGACCCTCCCAGGTCCAACTTGGGTCCTACCTTTCATCTATCTTGCTCTCTACCTGTGGTGTTCCCCAGGGGTCTAACCTCTCGCCCTGGCTTTTCAACCAATACCTGGCAACTCTCGCCCACTGCATTGCCATTTTCTGCTCAAATTTCCAGTGCTACGCTGACGACACTCAACTCATTTTCAGGCTGCCCTGTGCCACCTCCTCTCCCATCTCTGATTGCCTAACTGCCATTCAAGATTAGTGTGCCGCCAATGATCTTTGTCTGAATGCCAGCAAAACGGAGGTCCTCCTCATCGGCACACCTTCACCATCCTTTCCCCTTGCTCTCTGGCCGGCCTCCCTTGGCCCTCCTCCTACCCCCACCTGCGAGGCTAAGAACATCGGGGTCATCTTTGACTCCACCCTTTCCTTCTCTGCCCACATCTCTGAAGTCTCTAAAAAGTCAAATTTCCGACTGCACCTCCTCAGAGGTACTCTGCCTTTCCTCTCCTTCCCCCAGAAGCTCATGGTAGCTCAAGCTCTGGTTCTCTCTAGCTTGGACTATTGTAACAGCCTTTTTCTAAATCTACCTGCCTCTGCTCTCCGCCCTCTGCAACTTATCCAGAACAGGACTGCAAGACTTGTCCTTGACCTCAAGCCCTGGGATCGTATCTCTCCAGCTCTGAAATCTCTTCACTGGCTCCCAGTGGATGCAAGGATTAAATTCAAAACCCTCTGCATTGTCCACAAGGCTTTCTGGGGCCTGGGTCCAAACTACCTTCAGCTATCCCTCCGCAAATACCTCCCCTCTCGAGCTCTTCGCTCCTCTACCTCCAACTCACTCAGGGTCCGTCGTTTTTCTAAGAAACCAGCTGGGGGTAGATCTCTGTCTTCGGCTCGGGCCTCCCTCTGGAACAGCCTCCCTGCCACTCTAAAACTTGAGGAGAACCATCTCCGGTTCCGGAAGCACCTCAAGACCTTCCTCTTTTCTTCTGCTGTCGCTAGCCCTCTCCCCTGCTGATCTGTTCCCTCTTGGCACCGTGCACCTGGCCACCCTCTGTCTTTTGGGCCCAAGTATCTGCTCATCCTGTCACCCTCCCGGCCTACTGCCTCCGGGCCACCCCTTGCACTGGGGTCTGTATCTGTACCCATACATCCCCCCCCCCTTTTTACTTCCTCCACTTATCGGACCTACCCTGTCTGCTCCCTTAAACTTAGCACTTGCAAATTCTGGCTGCATTACCACTGTTTGTTGCCTTTATTATTTATTTATTGTTATTTATCTGTTTCTCCTTTGCTTCACACTTTCCACCTCTCCCCCTTCCATGCACTTTTCCCCTCCCCCCTCTCCCATGCACTTGCGCGTTCTCAATGTCACTGGGCCTAGTAAGATCGCTGTTTTGTTCTCCCCTGTTCCCCTCCCTTGCCTTGTCGCATTCTGAAACACTTGTGTACGAGCGCGATAGAAATAAAATATCAATCAATCAATCAATCAAAAAGGGTAACATACAAATGTTATATGAGAAAGTAGACATAGGGGATACTAAGTAACCCCTCCAGCATTCTATGGAAGATGGGGTGTGCAGGGTCTACAAAGCTACAAAAGGTAAGTAAAGTCAATTTCACTTTACTGCTCTTGGAAACAGTATTTTAACCAAGAGAAGGTATTTAAACCTTTGGGAAATCTAAAGGACTTATCTGTGCCACTGCACTGAAGGTGCTGTGGGTCACAATGTAAAAAGATGATGCCTATGGAGTTTGTCAGGCTCCAAAACCAAAAAGAAACACAGAAACCACCTTGGATTAAAAGTACAAAGTTCAACAAAGAGCCGGGGATCTCTAAAATGGGAGGAATTAAACACTAAAATGAAAATTCTCCCTAACAGGTGCACAGTCAGGCACGATTCAAGGCGGGACTGGCACAAGCTAAAATGGTGGCCCAGGACATCGAGTCCACTGTTGCGCACATTGACACCTCAGGCTGTGCCATCTGCATCGGAACGGACATGAGAAGGACTGCCTGGCTATGGGCTACCAAGTTTAACCCGGACGTCCAGAAACGCATATTGGACCTGGCATTTGACAGTGGCGACCTTTTTCATTCCACCACCGATGAGGAGCTTGATAAGAACAGATTCCCAGACTGTGAAATCCTTTTCTATTCTCACAAAGTTCACGCCCAAGACGTACAGCCAGACGCATCAGTGTTGTGACAAGGGGCAGGTTTTCGGCAGGTTCCTGGGCTTCCAGGAACGGAGGTCGAGACAGCCTGACCGGTTTCCTAGTCAGCAACTGCGTGAACAGCACAAGCGGAGGAGCAAGGGCTCCTTTCAGTCCCCCTCCTCAGCGAGAAAAAAGGCATGACGCGCCCCCTCCGGGTCCACGTGTCTCCGGTGGGGGGTTGGGAGGGGTGGGGGGGGATCATCGCCTTCTACTCCATGATTTCCACCATATAGAAGAAGAACCGGCTGGACTGATAGTTGTTGGGTTTTTCCACCTTGAACCTTTCCCTCCCTCTTCAAAAGTTCAAGATGGTTACTCCAGCGCTTACTGCAGAGACACTGTGTGTGTGCAGGGGAGACTGGATGTGCTCCCTGGGTCTGAAGGACGTGTACCTACATGTCCAGATTTGGCAGCCTCATCGGTCTTTTGAGGTTCATGATCATGGGTTTTCAATTCCAATACAAGGTTCTACCCTTTGGCCTCAACTCAGCGGTCAGGTTCTTTACCAGACTTATGAAGGCGGTGATAGCCCAGCTCAGGGCCCAGGGTCACCATGTCTATCCGCACCTAGACGACTGGCTCATCCGGGCAAATACCCCAGAGGCGGTCGAACACACCTCTTCCGCCCTCATGAATACACTGCACGAACTGGGATTTTCCATCAATCTCAAGAAATCAAAGATGGAGCCTACGCAAAACCTAACGTTCCTTGGCCTCATCTGGCATACGAGCACCAAGAGACAAGATCACAGCCATCCAGAGGGTCACAGGTCATTTTCTCAGCAAAACAGTGACCTCAGCATGGTGGTTCCAACACCTCTTGGGTATCATAGCGGCATATATACTGGCAGTGCTGTATACAAGGCTCAAAATGAGGCGATTGCAGCTGCACTTCGCAGCCTCATGGAATCAGGAGCAGGGTTCCCAAGCACAACTTGTTAGCATTCCTCCATTTCTCCACCAGGGCCTCGTCTGGTGGAGCACGGACTGCAACCTGAGGAAAGGGAGGCCTTTCAGGCATCCTGCCCCACAGGTTGCCATCACCACGGACTCGTCCTTGGAAGGTTGGGGAGCCACACTGGACAATCACACCGTTCACAGAGTTTGGTCTCTCCAGGAACAGGAGGCCCATATCGATTGACTGGAGCTGAAGGCTATCTGGTTTGCTCTCATGGCCATCCTTCCCTTGATCAGGGGCATGATGATCCTCATCCAGATGGACGATTCCACCAGCATTTACTACATCAACAGGCAGGGTGGCACCAGGTCTCCGCCCCTATACGCCTTGGCAGTGAGCATCTGGGAATGGGCACTGGAGAATGGCATGCACCTAAGGGCAATCACCTCCCAGGGGAGTCCAACCTGGAGGCCGAAAGACACAGCAAACTAGATGTGGACAACTAAGAGTGGTAGTTGAACGAACAGGTCCTGCAGGAGATCTTCAACAGATGGGGTCAGCCTCAGGGGTGATCCACCACCACTTTTCGCCACCTGGTTCAACAAGAGGTGTCCCCAGTTCACATCCTGGCAGGGACAGGGCTGGGGCTCTCTGGGCGACACCGTGCAGATAAAATGGGACAGCATGAAAGCCTATGCCTTTCCTCCCACTCTCCTGGTGCACAGGTTAATCTACAAGATCAGGGAGGCCCGACATCTCCGGGCCCGCAAGGCCATGGTTCTCGGAACTGCTCAGACTGTAGGATCAGGCCCCGGTACATCTTCTGCTGGGCCCAGCTCACCTACTCTAACAGCAGGGAGCCATGGTCATCCACACCGCTCCTCAGAAGCTAGCCCTCGCAGCGTGGTTCCTGGACAGGTCACACTAAGGCACCTACATCTGTCTCCGGCCAACCTAGACATTATACAGGGCGCCAGGAGTGATGCCACCAGGATCCAGTACAAAAGCAAGTGGACGAGGTTCTGCCACTGGGCTTCGTCAAAGGAGGTCGAGCTGTTGACCTGCACTCTGGACGACGTCCTTTCTTTCTCTGCACACCTCGCGCACTCTGGGTACAGTTGGACACATGTCGCACCTACTTGGCGGCAATCAGAGCCTATGGAATTCGGAGGCGGGCATATTTTCCTCCTCTAATCCGGGGGTTAAAAGACATCTGGCAGGCCTCACCAGGCTCTACCCACCTACTAAGAAGCCACACCCAGTGTGGGACAGTTAGGCACGATTGTATGCAGTACCTTTTGGGAACACTACAACAACCCTGACTAGAGGTAATAGGAATCCCAACCTTTGGTATAAGCTTGTACTACACAGTTTTGGTAGCGTTTTGAGCAGCCAGGCTTATCTCAAGAGGGCTCAATGTGAGCTGTAGGGGAGTAACAGATTCACAGTGAAAAGTATTCAAATAAACTCTTACACGCAAGGTTTCTTGAATAAACAATTAATAATTTATCAGTCAGATTGAGTAAGCCTTCTTCAGAAGGGGCAATATAATAGTAACAGTCAAATATACTTCACAAAATACACGCACTTAATATTTCTAAATCAGTAAGTACTCTTTTGGGATGGCCCACAGACACAACCTACGCCCCCAGGTGACTTCAGTAGCTAGGGTGCTGGGGACATTAATATATCACTGTTGCATTTAGAGTCATTTAAGAGTAAGGCAAGGGAAAAAGGTTATGAGAACATACAAGAGACCACAAATATTCTTAAGCAAGCAAATATTTTCAGATCCCCCAATAAGAGTCATTCAGTAGAACAGGCTAAGCCAAAGTCAATGGGCAAAAGTCCATCTGAGCTGAAGTACTACTTTGCAGGTAAGTAAGACACGTCTTTGCAGAATGTTTTAGAAAGAAGAATGAATGTAGGGCCACAAGCTGTTAGACTTTTGAGTAGTAGAAGATGCAAGCAACCCTACAGCAAGAGGTAAGTTCTCTCTGACTTTTACAGTACCTCTGTATTGAAGAAAAGGTGCAGCAGAAGACTCCTGTTGCTGAGCAGCTCTGCAGATGTCACTGTTCCTGGGCCTCAGTCGTGGGGACAAGAGGGATGATGTCGGGGGGACTCCTGACTCCTGCACTGGCACTGTCAAATCCGGTATTTCGGTTTCCAGCAGCAACTCTGTGGTAAGTCAACCAGCTCAGAGAGCATGTCCAGGTGGCTTACTTTGGAGTTGATTGGTCCCACTAACTCAAGGGGAGAAGCCGTCTTTGCAGGAGCTTCTCTGTCGATACGAATTTCGAGTCTCAACACAGCAGCACGGCTTCACCGGACAAACCAACGGTCCAGGAGTTGCAGCAGGTGTCCTCTTCAAGTTCTTCCTTGGATTCCTTCGTCCAGTGGTCGACTCTGCCTTCCAAGCCAAAAGACTTGCCTTTTATTAAGTTCTCTCCCTTTCATTCCAGCCTGTCAGTCACCCAGCAGGGTGGCTGTCCTTGCCAGACAGTCAGCCGGCCAATCACTACAGAGTGCATTTGGGTCTCCTAGGAGACTGAGCACATTGAGTTTCGGGCACCTCCCTCACTTCCTGCCCACTCCAGAAACCCTGGAGCCAGAGGCAGGCTTCACTTGTGAATCCCGCCAAAGGCAAAGTGAACAAAGGGACCAAACCTGGTTTGGACGCAGAGTAAATCTCAACAAGGACCTTTCCACAAAGAAATGGCGAAAAAATAAGACTGGGGCCATTTTGACAATAATGGCACCCTTGGGTGCTTTACTGCAGCTGCGAATGCAGCACGTGGTAAATGAACATCTCAGTAGTTAAAAGTAAACCACTGCCACCAGCCATTCAGTGAGGAAAGGGTAACATTTAAAATGTTACATGAGAAGCTAGACAAAGGCGATATTAAGTAACCCCTCCAGCATCCTGATAGTGTGTGCTGGGTCTAGAAAGTTACAAATGCAAGTAAAGTCAATTTCACTCTACTGCTCTGGGAAACAGTAGTTTATCCCAGAGAAGGTATTTAAACCTTGGGAAATCTGAAAGACTTCCCTATGCCACTGCACTGAGTGCTGTGTGACGCAATGTAAAAGATGATGCCTACGGAGTTTGTCAGGCTCCATAACCAAAAGAAACACAAAGTTCAGAAATCACATTAAAATCCATGCGAGAGTGGGAAAAAAGGGTCTCGCTCTCTCCAGGTAAAAAAAGTCAAGTCCTCAAAATCCAACAAAGTTGCTGGAGGTCTCGAAAGTAGAGGGAATTAGCACATTTCTGAGATTTCTCCCTAACCGGGACCTTAACCTGGTCTTGGGCGCCCTGGCTCACAAACCTTTCGAGCCCATGGCGTCTACAGACATCAAGCTAGTCACTTTGAAGACAGCCCTACTGGTGGGCCTTACATCGGCATGCAGGGTCAGTGAAATACAGGCACTTGCGGCCTCAGAGCCTTGCACTACTTTTCATAAAGACAAGGTGGTGCCTAGAACGCACCCTGCATTTTTACCAAAGGTTGTCTCCTCCTTCCACCTGAATGAGGAGATTGTGTTGCCAACTTTCTTCGCGGACCCTAAGGACGATGCTCAGATGGTTCTGCACTGTCTAGATGTTAGGCGCTCTCTACAATGCTACATGGACAGGACTAAAAGCTTTCGCAAGTCAGAGGCTCTTTTTGTCACCTTCGGTGGGTCAAGGGAGCTGGGGAGCAGGTGTAAGAGTATCTAGGTCACCTGGCCTAAGCCCCGGCCCACCTGCTGCCTTCCTGGTTGACGCTCTTTTTCACCCCTTAGCAAGCCCCGTCCACCTGGTGCCTTCCTGCTTGCCGCTCTTTTCCCTACTTAAAGAGCCCTCCAACCTCTTTTCCTTTGCAGCTGGGGAGCAGGTGTAAGTGGATCTAGGTCACCTGGTGTAAGCACCACCCACTTTTTTAGCCCTGCCTCATCCTTCCTGCTCTTAACTCTTAGATCAAGGCCATCTCTCGCCCGGGCGTCCAAAGAGAAAGTCAATTCCTGTTTGGACCTGTTTGGACCAGGAGGATCCAGGGTCCGACCCCCTGCTAAGAAAGCAGGAAAGCATGCACCAACATGTGTTTACACCCTCTGTCCCCACAGGCCATCCCCACCTTCTCTGGTCCCACTGTGTTGTTCCCTTGTGCACCCCCCCCCCTCTCCTGCACACAGGAGTCTGTCCTGATACATTCTGGTTTCACCATCTCAGTCTTGTGGCCAATGCTGGATTTTATGGACTTCATTGATTTACGGTGCGTCACCCTTTCTCAACTCTCATGCTGGACTTCCTTTGCATGTTGTACTCATGGTGGCCCTGAATCATCCTGTTCCCATCTTCATCTTGTATCCTGGCTTGCAACATTGTGTTACTACTGACTTCTGCAATTGTATTCACTCCCCCCCCCCCCCCGTGCTTCTCCACTCTTTTTGACTGCTCACTCTTTCTTCTCTCCCCCCTCTCCCTTTTCCTATCTCCCCCCCCCTCCCCTTACTTTCTTCTATGCACTTACTCTATCAGAATTGTCCCTGGACCTAGTATGATAGCAACCTCGTCTGTTGCTCCCCCATCCCCTTACTGTACCCCCCCCCCCCCCCCCCCTCCAGCAATATCTGAAACTGTGTCAGGCTTAGTACGATAGTCGCTTGTTTTGTTCCTCCCCTCCCTTTCTGCACCCCTCTCCCTCACCTTTTGTTTTCCTCCAGCTCTACCAGAAATGTCGTCTGGCCTAGTACGGTAGTCGCCTGTCTGTTTCCATTTCCTTCCCACTCCCCCCCTCCCTTCCTTATCTATGTCTTAGCTCTTGAAATGTCACCAGGCCGAGTACAATAGTTAATTTCACATCCTTACTGTTCATGGCCTGTAAGAATGTCCTTGTATTTTTCCTTGTTCCCTCCCTTGCCTTGAAGTGCTTTGAAACACATTGTGTATAGGCGCTATATAAATGAACTATCATATCAAGGCCAGGCTATCAAGCCTCCAAAGCATCCATAGCTAAATGGATGGTGGCAGCCATCAAGGAGGCATACGCGAGGCAGCACAAACTGCTCCTGGCAAATATGCATGCCCACGCTATCGGAGCCAAAGCTACAGCTGTGGCTTTTCAAAGACACGTTCCGTGGCAGGCCATTAGCAGGGCAGCTGCCTGGTTTAACCCTTCGGCCTTTTGCAAACACTACTTTTTGGTTGCCAGCACCAGGTCTGGCGTGACATTTGGGCAGGCAGTGCTAAGGAACTTGTTTGCTTAGGCGGGTCACCTCTCCACCCTGGGGCTACATTCAGTTGTAATCACCAATGTAGTATGGAGGAAAGGTGACAGAAAGTAGGAGTAATTATAGGTTACTCACCGTAGTGACTAACCTACTCCTAGTCCATAGTCTCTTTCCTCCATACGCCCCCCCACCCCCTAATAAAACTGCTGTCTTTAGGCAATGGTTATATTGTCGACGCATCAAAGGGGACGGAGGAGTGGCGCTGGAGGGTGAAGTCAGGGGAGCGCCTGCTTCCAGGGCCACACCCATGTTTTCCTTTAAAGAGGAAGATGATTTATTCTAGTGAAAAAGGTTCCGTCTCCCGTCTCTAGCGAGGGACGCCCATACAGTATGGAGGAAAGTGGACTAGTGACTAAGAGTACATTAGTCACTATGGTGTGGGCTAGAAAAGCTGTTCCATCGTTGTTGTTGGCACTTGGCTTCCTGAATGACTATTTTAACTCTGTGTGCCTAGTACACTACACTATAATTAAGAGTGTGATATCTCTATAATGATAATGCACTGCTTTTGTACTAGCTCTAGTATTCTTAACTCCATGTTTTAATGTCTGATTCCCTCTCTTTCTAAAACACAAGAGGTGATGGCTGTAAGGTTTAGAATGAATCTTTACCTCTGCCATTGCTCTGGGAAACCCTCCAGAGCATCGTTCTTTGCCTGCCAATCCATTACAGAAAGAGGAAAGACCATATGCAAACCAGGCTTGGCCCTTCCCCTTCTGTAATTCCTTGGCAGGCTGAGGAATGATGGTGTGGAGGGTTGTCCAGAGCAACACCAGAGGTTAGGATTAATTGCAAACCTTCCAGCATCACCTCTTTGGTTTTGATTATGTCTCCTTGAGTGGGACGGGTATGCCCAGATGTGGGTCCCGAGCCTGCTGGGTCTAGAGTCCCAAGCTACTCCTCACTGATGACGTCCAATGAGACTGAAACATGTCTGGGTACGCTTGTGGTCTAGTGCAGAAGGAAAGTGACCTAGCAGTTTGGGCTGAACTGCCCCTTTTGGGGTGGGACCAAGCCTGATTTGCAAATGTTCTTTCCCCTTTTGTAATGGCTTGTCAGGCGGAGAACGGTGGTCTGGGAGGTTGCTCAGAGCAGTGCCAAAAGTTAGGATTAATTCCAGCCACAACCTCTTTTGTTTTTACTATGTTTTGTGACCAGATGGGGAATGTCTATTTTAGTACCAGGTTGTTGACCTTCTTAATTGACATTTAATGTTTTTATATTGCACAATGTATTTGTATTGGATTTGATTTGGTGGTAAAGTACTTATTTATCTAGGAGAGGTCCATATACCTACCCCATAAATGGATCTATTTTTCAGTACATCAGTGTGGTCTATTTTCTATAGACCAGTGTAGGCACTAATTGTACATTTGTGTCAGCTTTCATCGCCTTCTGCTCTGCTGCCCTTTTGAGAGAGGTTTGGCTTCTGTTTTGGACTGGGTGAATTGCCACACCTTACGTTTACGTCACCTCTCACCAGAGGCCTGTGCAAAAGCCGCCTGAGGAGCCAGTAATTCAAGTTAAGTAATGTAATTGGGGAGGTTATTAAGCACTATTTAGAATTCCTTCAGTCCAACGCAATCGAGAATATGCTTATATAGGCTTCGAATGAGCTCAAAAGACTGATAGATTTCCAGTTGGAAAGGCCCAGCCTCTTATAGTAAATATCCTGCCTCAGCCTTCTGCTCAGTGATCCACACTAAAAAAATAGGATGCATTTTCTCACGGCAATTGAATGAGGCTCATTCAGCACATCATTAGTCACTGTCGGGCTTCCCCGCTGAGCATAGTGTGGTGATCACACGTACTAGAGACATCGCTGAAGGCGTCCCGAGCGCTGTCGCCAAACCTTGGCCAGCTTTCCAGAGGTGGGGGGCCCTTCCTGCTACAGCCACAGGCAAAGCGCAACACATCTCCAACCTACTGGCCTAGCCAAGCCTCCACTCGGGAGACACTGTAAGCAGCCCACTTGATCTGGCACAGGTCCTCAGGACTGAACTTAAACTTACGCAACTGCACCATTGCTAAGGAAAGGTCAATCTGCAGTAGCTGATCATTAACACATTGGTAGCATTTGGTTTGGATTCCCCCAGATTTCAGTTAGAATTCACAAGTCAGGCTAGTCTAGAAGGAGCTTCAGCAATGCACCGCCATCTTCAGCGTGCGCAACAAAGCCGCCTCGGATTCCCATGGATCAAATCTACAGGGTCCGATGGCCAACGCATAGGACCCTTCAGGAAACTGCTCCTAACAACTGAGACGACTTCAACCCCTATACGCCAACAACACCTCGGAGGTCAACAACAAACTGCTACTTTTTAGCACAAGGTTCAACAAACGCATGCCCGAAGAAAAAGATGCATTTTAACTGCCCTCTGGAATATTATACTCTTACATCATACAAGCTACGTAACGGTCTGTCTTCTATTGGGGACTGGATGGCTATGAATTGGTTCAAAGTGAATGCGGACAATGTGGTGGGTTCCCCTAGCCCCTCCTAGAGTGCTAACTACTGGCCATCCTCTCTAGAGCCCTGTCCTTAACCCTCTGAATCAGTTAAGAGTCTGGAGGTTAAACTTATTCCCTGTGGCTCGGGTGAAGCTCATATTTCCTCTCGTCTGTCCTGCTGGTTTTTCTAAATTGAAGGTTTTGAGGAAGATTCTGCCTTTTCTCCCTCCTGAGTCTTTTATATCCTGAATAAGTGGAACATTATTCTACTCATTCACCTCTGTCTTTTGGAACTCTGTTCTCTCTGTTCTACCTTTACTATGGACTACGGAGTCTACTTTCCTCCATACCTCTTTTAAGGCATCTGTGTTTTACTTTTGCATTACACCACTCCTTATGTGCAGTGCAGTGTTGCCCAAAGGTTCTCCTTTGAGATTCTTTCTTTATCCTTACTACTGTTCTTAAGGATAGAGGGATACTTTGTATCCCTCCTAAAACCTTATACTCTGAGAGTTGGCACACACCACCTTATGTGGCGTCCCAAGCGGATACCTAATATCCTCCTCCTCTCTGCTCCTGTGACTTTTTAGTCACAGAGACAACCCTGTAGTTATGGCTGGAGGCAGTGGATGTGTTCTACCAACTATTGTGCCATTTTATTTACCGCAGACTGTATTCAGTCTCGGTTGTGCACAATAGAATCACCTATATACTAACATGGTGGCTCCTTTTATTTTTTTGCCATTTCTATCGTGGTTGTTCTTTGTTAGCCCTTCTTCTACCATTCTGGGAGGGGGAGGTCTGAGTGTGTGTTTTGCTTTTGGCAGGAACCCTTGGGTGTCCCCGCCTAGGCTCCAGTGTGTCTGGGCAGGAGGGAAGTGGTGGCAGATTTTTTTTCTCCACACTGCCCTTTGTCTGCCTGAGTGTGTGAATACAAATAGTGCCCACTGGGGGTCTGGCTGTCGCGATTGGACAGCCACCTGCCCCTTTCTGTAAACTGCTGAGAGAGATTGCAGAGGAGTATGTGCTGAAACTGAATAAAAGGTGAAGTTCCTGAGGTGAAAGGCAAGTCGACCACTGGAACTTGAATTAACTGAAGAAGACGATGACCAGAGACTCCTGCAGACCCTGTGAAGGCACTGTGAAGCGACCACTGCTTTCCTGACACTGTTTTTATATGCGACAGAGGAGCTCCGAAGCAGACAACTCCTTTCCTTTGGCTAGTGGGACTTACCAGCCTTGAGACTAACTACAATCTGAGCCAACTCCCGAGGTGCCTTTCCAGAGCTGCAGATCGCAAATACCAGGAGACCTCTGACCCATTTGTAGTGTAACCTCTTGCCAAGGCCGAGTCTGTCCAAGTCTTTGAGATCCAGGGGAACCCCCCCCCCCCGAGACACAATCCGACTCATCTAAGTGTTAGGCAAAGTTTGAATGCTGTACCCTCTGGGAACACTACAAACGACTATGACTACAGGTACAGGCAACCCAACCTTTGGTATAAGCTTGTACTACACAGTTTTGGTAGCGTTTTGAGTAGCCAGGCTTATCTAAAGAGGGGAAATGTGAGCTGTAGTGGAGTTACACAAAGATTCACAGTTACAGATATTCAAATAAACTCTTACACTCAAGGTTTCTTGCATAAACCGTTATTAATTTATCAGTCAGTTATAAAGCCATCTTTAGAAGGGAGCAATATACTAGTATCACACAAATACATTTCAATACTGTACACTCTGAGTCAGACAAGACCCTTTTGGGATGGCCCACAGACGCAACCTACACCCACAGGTGATTTAAGAAACAAGGGTGCTGGGGACATTAATATCTTACCTTTGGCATTCAGAACACTCTTAAAAAGTTGGTAAAAGGTAAAGCTTATTAGAACACAAGAAAATACAAATATTGGGCAAATACTTTCAGATGGCACGTAGAAGAGTCATTCAATTCAAATAGGCGAAGCCAAAGTCAATGGGCAAAAGTCTTTATAAAGGATTCAGCACTTAAGTAAATGGAAAAGTCTTCGCACAAGTTCTTGGGAGTCTTGGATAAAAAGAAGAATCAAATGTAGGGCCACAAGCTGATTAGGCTTGTGATTTGCAGAAGTTACAAGCACTTTCTCTATAAGAGGTAAGTTCTCTTAGACTTGTTTTACAGTACCTTGGTAAAGAAGAAAAGATGCAGCTGATGACTTCTGTTCCTGTGCAGCTCTGCAGAGCTCACTGTTATTGGGCCTCAGTCGTGGGGACAAGAGGAAGGGCGTTGGGGGACTCCTGCACTGTCACTGACAAAACTGGCAACCGGCAAACTTTACTTTCTGTTGCTGTTTCGCGTTTCAGCTCCTTGTGGTACAGAAAATAGCAATAAGCGCGGTTCCTGGCTGTCAAAGTGGACTGTCCTTACTTCTGGGGTCCCGCACTCTGCTGAGGGGGCTCAGGCTTGGTCAGTCCTGCTTCATGGGAGTCCGGAGGATCTTCCAAAAGCTTTAGGCCAGCTTAAAAGTAACACACACAATCTGGTGTCCCTCTCCCTGGCTATACGGTTTCTTGCAGCACTCTGAAGAAATTCAACCAGCTCCGCGATGGGTGTCCAGGTGGCTTTCTTTGGAGTTGATTTGTCCCACCAACTGAAAGGGAGAAGTCGTCCTTGCAGGGGCTTCTCTGTCAATGCGAACTTGGCAAGTAGTCACTGCAGCAGGGCTTCACCAGGCAAACCAATGGTCCAGGAGTTGCAGCAGGCATCCTCTTCAAGCTCGTCTTCGGTTCCTTAGTCCAGTGGTTGACTCTGCCTTCCAAGCCAAAAGACTCGCCTTTTATTCAGTTCTCTCCCATTCATTCCAGCCTAGCTGTCACTCACCCAGCTGGGTGGCTGTCCTTGCCGGACAGTCAGCCAGCCAATCACCACAGAGTGCATTTGGGTATCCTAGGAGACTAAGTACAGGGAGTTTCGGGTACCTGTCTCACTTCCTGCCTACGAAATGAACAGAGACCAAACCTGGTTTGGTGCGCAGAGAAACTCTCTAGAAGGACCTTTCCACAAAGTCCTGGTGAAAAAAGAAGAACGGGCACCATTTTTGCAAAGATGGCTGGACGCCATTTTGAAAAAGATGGCTCCCGCGGTTACTTTACAGGAGCCGCAAACGGTCACGGTAAATGCAAACCAAGGTAGTTCAAAACGAAACCACTGCTACCAGCCAGTCAATTGAGGAAAGGGTAACATAAAAAATGTTACAGGAGCATTTAGACCCGGGGGATACTAAGTAACCCCTCCAGCACTCTATTGTAAGATGGGGTGTGCTGGATCTAGCAAGTACAATTCTAAGTAAAGTCAATTTCACTTTACTGCTCTGGGAAACAGTAGTTGATCCCAGAGAAGGTATTTACACCTTGGGAAATCTGGAAGACTTACCTGTATTACTGCACTGAATGTGCTTTGTGACACAATTGGAAAAGATGATGCCTATGGAGTTGGTCCCAAAGTTTAGTAAAACAGCTGGAGGGCTCTAAAATGGGTGGAATTGGCACATTTTTGAGAATTCTCCCTAACACCAAGTCCCCTCACCAGAGTGCAGAACTCCCGAATCAAAGAATACTGACCGGGCGAATCGTGTCCTTTGTTGGTGCTGCAGAAAAAGCACCAAAACCGCAGAGTGACCAGAGAAGCTAAATAAATATTTGCCAAGGGTCCTCTCTCAAGACTGCTGCTGAGATATCCCGTTCAGATTCCTGTCTTTGATCACCAGACCAAGGAATCCAGAGACCGGGTCCATTGCTACTGCACAGAGGAGAATACAGCCACAAACGTTTCTTCTAACCTAAGGTACTCTAGGGTGAAATGGTATTGCATACCTTAAATCAAGAAGTCGGTCCATAGTGTTGGTGTGCTTGAAGAGGTGTCCATAGTGTCCACGCTTACTTCTGACCCAAGCTGCCAGCTTTTTGTGCCCATTTTGCGAGTCCTTTAACGGGGTCTCCAACGTTGTTAATTCTTCCAGCATCGTTAACTAGAGACTGGAAGTAGCCACAGGAACATTTGCTTTTCTGCTTCGTGAGACTTTGAGACCTCTCAAAAATGACTTTTGCTTAGAGTTAGGGGGTCAGACATTTAAAGCTTTCGTTTGCAGAGAAAAAGCCTCTAGAACCTTAAGCTTTGCTACTGTTTCACTAATCAAGCCTTTTCCTTCCTAAAAGACATTATCTTATAATGGTTTTGCTAACTAAATACAATAACTGTATATCTTTGTCACTGCACGAGTGTGCAGTCGTACCGATAATACTGTTATTAGTGTCAAACTATTTAACAGTTGTACCGCAAGGAACTACCAACTAAGCAGTGGCCTTTGAAAAGTAATCCTGTGTGTGTTGGTTAAGTGATCTAAGTATTTTAAGACATTTCTTCTGTAAATAAATATACATTTTAACAGAAATGTATTGGTGTAAGTGTTTCTTTGGACTACTGTATTAGCTGGGTTCAGTGTACTTACCTAGAGCTTGCATCTTCCTCTTATGAGAAGCCGCTCTACCAAGGCTCCATGAGTAGTACAGACTGATACGAAGACTTGGGGACCTGTATTCCATTGGGATTGCTTTATGAAGCTTTACCTCAAGTGGACTTTAGGAAAACTCCCCTAACAGTTACCATACTATATCTACTAGGTTTAGGTTGCTTTTGCGCATGGTAGAGGAGGTCTGCATCTGGTCTTTTCTGCATTATTTTTATTGTGTACACTATCCCGGAAGTGCTATGCGAGTATCATGTTAGTATATGCAGTTTCTGTTCCTCTTCTCCCCCCCCCCCCCCCCTCCCCCTCACCACTCCTGTACTTATGCATTTAACAGGCTTGCTTGCAATGTGGAGTTATAAAACACCAATAAAGTAATAAGTAAAAATCAGCATGTAAAAAAGAACCAAGCGCTACAGCCTGGCACCTTTAAAGTTCAGTGTCTTTTTTTTTTTTTCCTGTTTTTACTGGGCACCCTGCCTACATTGTGTTCCTTTATTCTGTCAAACATTTTTTTGTAAAAGGAACCAGTGCAAACCTCATCGTTATTATACCTACAACTTGTTTAAGACAACATAACAAGCATCAACTGCCCAAATCAAATTAATGCTGACTGTTACACCCGATCACTAAAAACGTAAATTCATTCACCATATCTGCACATATGCAGTAGAGCGAAACACAGTAGGATGAGACTGACACAGTGGGATACATATGCAAATGACAGTGTATGCCAAAAGAATGATTCCTTTATTTCTGAGCCTATGTGGTTTGTGGAAGCTTATTGCTGTTTATTCTGTTAAAAGTAATTAAAAGAAAATAAGCCAGACAGGCGCTGTTTGTTATTTTTTGTGTTTGTGTGTGTGTTCTGAGATACTGTGCATGGGTGGAGAAATTCAAGTTATATGAATGTAATAAAGATACCCGTGTTGGGATATTAGATAAGAATTGAACTATTCATTCTTTTAATCCCTCGGCAGTGGCATGTACCCAGTATCTTGGATGCCTCACTTTTTGACTGTCAGAAGGTGGTGCCCTTTTGCCTGCGAAACCTGGAATTGATATTGCTTTTTGTCTTCTTCTCAAGGTGCTACTCTGCGGTGCAGAATGGCCTTCTGGTTGTTAGCATGCTGATCAACAACCATAAGAGCCTGGCTGAGCAGTTTCTAAATTGTGGCATTCAGGCAGTTCTGCAAAACTGCTGTGAGAGCTTGTCCAGTCCGCAACATGAGATGTTGGCTTTGATAGTCAAGAACCGGCTCTCCGCACACAAACTGCCTGCAGACATGGCAAATGGAGGATCCGACCCGGCAGGTAAGGGTTTCCTGCTTCCTCCACTGCTGCTTATGTGATCTCTGTGTTCTCCTTTGCCTGATCGTAGATGACCTGGCTGGTAAGGGTTTCCCACTTCCTCCACTGCTGCTTATGTGATCTCTGTGCTCTCCTCTGCCTGGACGTAGATGACCGGCAGGTAAGGGTTTCCCACTTCCTCCACTGCTGCTTATGTGATCTCTGTGCTCTCCTCTGCCTGGACGTAGATGCTCCCTGCCTAGAGATGGCAGTTTGATCTTTACCTCTTTTGGCAGTCCAGCTCATCGTTCAACCTTTCTGAAGTTTGGTAGGTTTTGGTCATTTTGGTGATACTGATGTTTATAAGTCACTGGATAACACGTAGCATAGAGTCAAAGGGGGCGGTTTTGCAGAGTCTGTGAGCTCCCCATAACACTGAAACCTGTTCAGACCATAAAACCCTAAAAGCCACTGATAGTCTTTTAAGGGAAAAATTGCTTTTTTGACCTATATGGGAGCACCTTTTTTGTTTCGTCTGATTTTTGTTTTTTGATGCCCCAAATGTGTTTGCCCAGTGCGCTCCACCTGGGGACAGTGCAACTCTTTTATGCATGTGTGTATTTTCCTAATATGATTGCTTGTTGACCATGTACCTTAATATGATGGCTGCTTGAGATGTAGCATTTTCGGTCTCTGGAAGCCATTTTGCTTCTTCAAAAGTCTAAAATGGGCTCTCTAGTTGTTTGTAAACCCACTATCCACAAACTATGTTTGTGTGATTGGGAGGAGCCCGGGAGTGACCCTATTGGGTAACTTCTGATGTGAGCTATAGCTAGGAGTTAACACCAAGGGTTTGCGTGTGCGTGCGCCTGGGGTTGGTAATACTTATTCAAATGGATTGTGTCCTCCCATGTATTCCTCATCTTTGATATTCAATATCCAGCTTCACCTGCTTGGGAGTTTTCTTCTCCACAGATGGCGTGCGTCGAGGCAGTTGTCTCGATGTCTCTCGAGGGCCTCCCGTCTCGAGGATGATGTCATCAAAGGCATATATAGCACACGCAGCGCCCGTTGTCTTCAGTTCTGTTTGAGAGTAAGTTTACACTTCGAGCACTACAGCGCGCTCCAGTATTTCCTTAAAAAAATACGGAATTGAAGTGTCAAGCCTACGGTTCCAAGATGTTGCTATACGATCCGAATCGAGAATGCTTGTGGTGTCTCATGTGGAGCACAGGACCTTTGCCTGCTCGAAATGTCAATCGATTACCGTAAATGCTCTGAAGGAGTATAAGGGGAAATTGGCGGTAGGTAGAAACCCAAGAAATCCCCATCGAAGAAACCTTCTGATGATACGAGGGGCAACTCTTCTCGAAGAAAGAAGGCGATAAGGTACAGGTCAAGGAATGGCTCCGCCACTCCTCGTCATTGTCGAATTCAAAGATGAGGCACCGTAAGTCTCCCACTTAGACATCTTCGTCTGACTCTTCACCTGAGAGAGCTATATCCTGCCCCACTAAGGCCTCCGCTCCTGCCGAATGGGAAGCATTCAGGTCAGGAATGCTCAACATTTTTGAGAAACAAAAACCCCTGACAAGCCATGCTCCTACCGCGCCTTCTAAAGCTGATAAGGAAAGTGCTCGAGCGATATCCTGCACGCCCTCAAGCCCGAGACGAAGGCCAGATCTGCATAGAGTGCCGTCGAGAAGTCAAGGTCATCAGTGCCATAGACGCCAGTTTCGCCATAGACGCCAGCCAGTCCTTTGACACCAATGGCGCCATGGCGAAGAACGAGTGTCAAGGTGGGACTGGCCTCAACCAGGTACGTGGCCTACAGTCTGCCCCTCATTTGCGCAGGGCAGCTTTCCTCTGCATCCATATGGACAGGGTATGCAGTGGCTCCAGCAGCCCCCCGCTATCCCGTTGGTACCCCCCTGCCACCTCTTTGGCTAGTGAGGAGGTGCACTTCGAGAAGTTTCTCAGCCTCATGAGGTCGCCTCAGATGGGGGTTATCATCAAGGACGCCATCAGGGAAGTCATCCCCGCCATACTAGCGGCACCACAGACGCCTCCATCGGGTCCCCAGAACCCGGTGCATCTGCCTCTTCCGGCTCCACAACCAACTCCGCAACCTCCGCTGCCTCCTCGGCCTCCGGCTGCGGTCCCTGTACCCCAGCCTCCGGAGCCATCTACTCCTCCTCCACAAGATCCTCCAGACCCGCTGGATACGGACGAGGAGGAGGATCCCGACATGCCATCCTCAGCCAGGGCCTTCCACAAACGTCTTGCTGGCCTGGCGGAGTACCTGGGCCTCCCCCAACCCGAGGTCGAGCAGCCGGCAGACGGGGTTCTAGCTGAAGTCCTCACGAGACGCCCCTCTGCCAACACGGGGATTCCACTGCAACCCGATGTAGTCTCCCTGGCCAAGAAGGGTTGGCTCAAGCACCACTCGGTCCAGCCGGTCAATCGACGCCTGGAAGCCAAGTACAGGCAGATGGAGGGGGATACACTCTTGCTCTCGACCCATCCTCAGCCACATTCCTCGGTATACTCCAAGCCTCAGTCGTCCTCAGCCTCCTCCTCTGCGGTGCTGCTAGGCAAGGAGGAGAATTACTCTGCCTCCTTGCACCTGCGTGATGCCAACGCAGATGCCATGCTGGCTGCCGACCAAAGGTTATGGCGGGAAATTGTAGACTTCCTCGCGGAACTCCCCACCCAGTGCCAATCACGCTTTAAGGACAGGGCTATCGGACGCCAAACTTGTGGCGCATGACCTCATGGAATCCACAGTGGCTCATATTGATACCTCAGGCCGTGCCATCTGCATTGCCACGGACATGAGTGTTAGGCAGAAACCTGTGCAGTTCCCTTAGGGAACACTGCAAAAGATTTAAGACTACAGGTGTTGGCAGTAAACCAACTTGGTAGCAGTCTGTACCACCCAGATTTACCTGGTAGCTGTGGCAGAGCAGTCAGACCTCTCTCAAGAAGAGTTAGACAGTATGCAAAGTATATACAATAGGCACTCAGATACAATAATACAAGCAAACACTGACCAGAGCTTTGGTATCAAAGTATATAATTATTTATTTAAAAACACACGGTTTGAAACACTCCAGCACTCTTATTGTAAAATATTCTAAACACAGTTACTATTGTAATATGTACACCCCTTTTTCCTTATCAGATAAGTCACAGTAAAACACCACTTATTTTCATACAGAGGTGAGCGCTTAACTAGATGGCACTCCAATAAGTTTGTGAGAAAGGGAGGGAAAAAGACAGAATATGGAAAGGTACACCACTCTAAGGTTCAGGAACACTGTTAGCAAGGCAGAAGAGCAAAAGTCACTGGTGAGCCAAAGTCCAAAGGCTGGGCCCACTCTTGGAGAGAGCAGAGCACAAATGCGCCCAAGATCACACAGTTCCTCTAGGCTTAGAAAGTCTTGCAGAGAGTTCAAAAAGAGTTTAGAGAGGCTTAGGAAAGTTTAGCCAGGGTGTCCCAGGTTAGAAAGCCAGGGGCTAAATCTACACCGTACAGAAGGTAGCAAGGGAAGCCGGGCGGGACACGGTCCCTTAAGTGGGAAGGATCCTCCAGCGGTGGCAGTTGTTCCTGGCAGTGGGCGCAAGTCGCGTCGTCGTCCAGGGGAAGAGAAGATCTTGACTTGGAGGAAAGATGAAGGTCGTTGCACTACCAGGGAAGAAACCAGCCGCAGAGTTTTCCGGTTAAAGGTGGTACCTTTGTTCGCGGTCGTGGTAAAACGTGGTATCCCGGTTGCGGGGGTGCTTGGCACAGGCAAGGCGGCCACGAGGTACGTCGGGAAGGCGAAAAGACGGTGAAACTGGTTATCCCCACCAGTCAAAAGAAGAAGACTCTCCGGCGGGAGATCTCTTCTGTCATTGGGAAAAGTGGTGAGGCGGTCCAGCAGGGCTCCACCGGTGGTGGTGTCGTGGCAGGTCGGCTCAGCTTCTACCTCGTCGGATTCTTAGGTCCTGTGGCGACTTCTGAAGTTCCAGTCCCCAAAGCCCTGCTTTTATGCAGAAAACCCCCATTCACTCAGCCTAGCTGTCACTCAAACATACTAAGTGGTGAGCGGCCGGCTCACCACTTGTGCCAATCAGGACGGAGTGCGACTTGAGTTGCTTAGGCAACTCAGTCCAGGGTGCCTAAATCCCCCTCTACCCCTCCTAAGTACCCCAGACAGAGTGGCACCACTTTGGAGGGCTTCTGTGGAGAAGCCTGCCAAAAAGTGGAACAAAGGGCTCGACTTGGGTTGGAGTCACAGAAGAGAACACAAATGCCATTTTAGAATCAAGTTTTGGCAAAAAATACCAACCGGAGAATTAATATTAATTAAATAAACCGGCGGTATGGTCGAGGCTACCGTAAATAATTAAATAAAGATAGTAGCCTAAAACAATGGGAAATCCCATAGGAAAATATTTGCGGTTGAATATAAAAAGTAGTATCCACTGCCACCAGCCAAAACTCGATCAGGGGGGACGGAGACGTGCCCCCTCGACTAACAGACCCTGGGGCAATTGAATTGCCCCAGCCAGTACGTCCACAATATGATGGTTTGTACTGGTTCTGTTCAGAATTTAAGACTAGTAAAGTCAATGGTGACTTTACATGCCCTGGGAGACAGTAGTCAGTCCCAGGGTATGGAGTCTATACTGGGGGGTCACTATGAAACCCCTGTGTCACTGCACTGAGGGTGCTGTGTAACACATCACAAAAACACATGAAGCCCTATGGAGTAAAAGACCTCATAGCCCATTAAACACATCTAGATTCACACTCAAATCATGCCCAAGAGTGAGGGTAAAAGAGTCTCACTCTTGGCAGGAGAAAAAAATAAACCCCAAAAATCCAGCAAAGCTGCTGGGGGACTCACTAGGTTAGGAAATTCAGCCTAAACAGAGAATTCTCCCTAACAATGAGGAGAACAGCGTCGTTCCGGGCAACGAAATTCAACCCGGATGTCCAGGAGCGCATTATAGATCTACCGTTCGAGGGGGGTAGGGAGACCTCTTCCACTCCTCTACAGATGAAGAGCTGGACAAAAAGAAGAACTGCTCACAAACGGCTAAGTCTTTATCCATTCTTACAAAGACCACGGGCAAATCGTACACCCAATCTCAGCAGTGCTCGGAAAAGGGTCGTACATATGGAGGGTTCTGCGGCTTCCAGGAAAGCCGATCCAGGCAGCCGGACCGCTCGCCGCCTCGGAACCGGTGCAAACAACAAAAGGGGTGAAGTAAGGGCTTTTTCCAGCCCCCTACTCAGCGCCAGCCTCCGAGGGAAAGAAGGCATGATACGCCCCTTCGGGTCCATGTGTCTCCGTTTGGGGGGCAGGCTTGCTCTCCATGCACAATTGTGGCACCAGAATTTCGCGGACCCCTCGATCCTCTCCGTAGGATCCACGGGGTACCGCCTACCTATCCCTTCCTCTCCTCCCACCTCCACTCCACTCCCACAGGTTGGGACAGCAGCTCTTTTGGCGGAGATCCGGTCGCTCGTAGAGAGCCAGGCAGTGGAGGAAGTCCCAGCCTCCCAGCAAGGCTTTGGCTTCTACTCCAAGATTTTCGCCATTCAGAAGAAGAACCAGGCGGGCCTGAGAGTTGTGCTGGATCTTTCCACCCTCAACCTCTCACTATGCCTGCAAAAATTCAAGATGGTTACGCCAGCTTTTATAGCTGAGACATTGGACAAGGGAGACTGGATGTGCTCCCTGTACCTGAAGGACGAGTACCTACAAGTCCGGATTTGACAGCCCCATCGTTCCTTCCTAAGGTTCAGGATCCTGGGCTACCATTTCCAATACAAAGTCCTTCCATTTGGCCTCAACTCGGCCCCCAGGGTCTTTACCAGACTGGCTCGTCAGGGCTACATCTCCGGAAGTGTTTCGCCACTCTTCCCATGCCCTTATGAACACACTGCACAACCTGGGCTTCTCGCTCAACTTCAAGAAGTCATAGCTGCAACCTACGCAGACTCTGACATTCCTGGGACTCGTTTGGGACACGTACTGCAAGAGGGTTTTCCCATCGGAGGACAAAATCTCGGCCATCAAGAGGGCCGCCGCCCACTTCCTCAGCAGAGAGGTGACCTCGGCATGGTGATACCAACATCTCCTGGGTCTACTAACAGCGGTCTTGTTAGCCCTGCCGCACACGAGACTAAGGATGAGAAGGATTCAGCTG